>NC_091471.1:330663651-331004749 GCF_036971445.1 Narcine bancroftii
GGGGAAACTGAGGATAGCACTAGATAAATTAACAGAATTGTATAAACAAGGAGGCTTATGATTGCCAAACTTCAAAAATTATTATAGAGCTGCACAATTAAGTTACCTATCAGATTTTTATCAAACAAGGGAAAAACCAGACTGGACGAGACTAGAATTAGATAAAATAGGGGAAAAGATACCTGAACACATATTATATAAATGGGACGAAAAATTGGTACAACACAGAACTTCTCCAGTATTACACCATCTCCTCAATATATGGAAGAAGATTCATGTAGAAAGAAATAAAACAAATTATCAAATACCAAAACTAATATTGACGCAAAATAAGCTACTCCCTTTTACAATAGACAACCTTTCCTTTAGAAAATGGGGAAAAAAAGGGATTAAAAGAATAGAAAATTGTTTTTCAGGAAGTAGATTCTTATCCTTTGAACAAATGAGAGATAAGTACAATATAACTGGAGATACAGCGCTGGCATATTACCAACTGAGATCCTACTTGAAAGATAAATTAGGAAGCAATTTGAGTTTACCAGAGGGAAGTAACCTTGAATATGTGATTACAGATACAATGTTAATCAAAAGATTTATAACAAATATGTATATTAAACTGCAAGAAAAGGAGTATGAGGAAACAAATGGTAAAACTAAACAAAAATGGGAACAAGATTTAAATATAAAGATAAAAAAGGAAACATGGGAGAAATTATGTTCTGGAACGATGAGAAATATAATAAATACGAGGCTGCGTATGATACAATATAATTGGTTACACAGACTATACATTACACCGCAAAAGTTAAATAAATGGGACCCAACAGTATCTGATAGATGTTTTCGATGTAAAAAAGAAAGGGGAACAACAATTCATGCAATCTGGACATGTGAGAGAGTAGAAAAATTTTGGGATGATCTCAATCAGATATTAAATAAAATAACAGAAAACAATATACCAAAGAATCCAGAGATCTTTCTCCTAAGTAACATGAAAAATAAAGAATTTGGAATTGACTTGGAAGATGCACAAAAAAGATTTGTTAAGATAGCCCTAGCCGTAGCAAAAAAATGTATTATGTCAACCTGGAAATTGGAAGATAATTTGAAAATACAGCAATGGTATATAGAAATGAATAAATGTATTCCATTAGAAAAAATAACATATAGTTTAAGAAATAATATTGAAATATTCGAACAAGTATGGGAGCCTTACATTAAATACAATAGCGAAAACCTACCGGGGACAAAGTTGATGGAAGGAGAAGGAAAGAAAAGAATGGACTCTGTAGAATTTCTGATGTATTTTTGTTGAATGACAACATTGTCTGACTGAATTAATGCAACCTAGATTGTATACCTAAAATGGATGAGAGGGGGGGGTGGGGGGGGTGGCTTGGGAGGAGGGAGGGGGGGGGGGAGAAAAAGTCACTGTAAATGTGTGAAAAAGAAAAAGTGTATATCATGGCTATTGTGATTTATGGTGTGAAAAATAAAAAAATTAAAAAAAAAAAGAGGAGAGAGAAAGGAAATGTAGTTGGAGGGGCTGCAGAGGTAGGAGGGGAGGGAAGGGGATGCAGAGGTAAGGGGGAATGGAAAGGTAGGAGGGGAGGGGATACAGAGGTGGGAGGGGTGGGGAGAGGATGCAAAGGTAGGAGGGGTGGGTTGCAGAGAGAGCGAAGTGGAGAGGGCACGTCCTGGTTGGGAGGGGTCCTTGACGACTGAGGCTGCTTTTTTAAGACACCGCCTCATGTCCATGTCCTCAATGGAATGACGTCTGATGCCTGTGATTTTGCAGGTTGAATTAACAACCCTCTGGAGCCTTTTCCTGACCTAAGATTTGGCACCTCTGAACCAGAACATTGATGCAACCGGCCAGGATGCTCTCCATGGTACACCTGTAGAAGTTTACAAGAGTCTCCTACCGAATCTACTCAGACACCTCACGAAGTACAGCCGCTGGCGAGCCTTCTTTGTGATTGCATCAACGTGGAGGCTCCAGAACAGATGCCTGGAGATGTTGACCCCCAGGAATTTGTTCTTGACCTTCTCCACTACTGAGCTCTCAATGAGGATTGAGTCATGTTCCCCTGACTTTCTCCTGAAGTCCTCAATCCATTTGCCTTCTCAACAGCCTGCTGCACCTGCAAACCAACCTTTTGTGATTCATGTACAAGTACTCCCAAGTCCTACATGCTGCAATTGCTTTCCATTTAAATATTCTGATCTTCCATTTTACATTTACAAACTTTGTACTCCATCTGCCAGACCCTTGCCCACTCACTGAACCTATCTCTGCAGACTCTCCATATCCTCTGACTAATTTGATTTTCCACTTAAATTTGGTGTCACCAGCAAATGTAGGTACACAACCCTTCATCCAGATAGTTTTTTGTTTTTTTTAATTTTTTATTTTTCACACCATAAACCACATTAACCATGATACTTACTTTTTCCTTTTCAAATATATACAGTGCCATTTTCTCCCCCCCCCTCCCATCCCACCCTCCCTACCTCCCCCCTCCTGTCCATTTAAAGTACAAAATCTAGGATACATATCCAGATAGTTGATGTATACTGTGATGTTCACAAGGATGTTACCAGAACTGGCAAGTTTTAGTTCTGGGGAGAGACTGGGTGGATGGGGACTGTTTTCCCAGAGTTGAAGGGGCCAACATGATGTGGATGTAAAATCAAGAGAGCTGGAGATAGCCATTGCCTGACAGGGCAGATCTGAAGGGGATCTGGGGTTTGAAGGGTGCACTCTTCATTAATCCACTTACCCTCATACAGCACCTCTCCTCAATCTCCTCTCCACTCCAACTCATTCACCATCACCTTTGCTTCCCTCTCTCTCCTTCTCAAACTAAACCCATTCTCTCCACCTCCATCTCTCATCCTCTTCCTCCTTCTACCCACACCTCACATTCTTCTCACATTCTTCCCTTCTCATTCTCCTCCACATGACAAAAGAGTTTATTGCAGAATGTGTGTGTGTGTGTGTGTGTGTGTGTGTGTGTGTGTGTAACTATGTGTATCTGTGAGTGCATGTCTGTGCAGGTGTATGTGTGCATGTGTTGCCTGCGTGTGAGTGACTGTGCGCGTGTCTGTGTGCACATATCAGTGTATATACATCAGCATATGCATGTCAGTGTGTGGTTGTGACTGTGTATGCCACTGTGTGTCTGTGTGTGTATGTGTTAGTGTGTGTGCATGACTGTGTGTCTGTATGTGACTGTGCATGTCAGTGTGTGCATGTCAAATGTTTTCATGTCAGTGTGTGTGTCAGCGTATGTGTGCCAGTAAGTATGTGCGTTTCAGTGTGCACGTCAGTATGTGCGTGTGGCAGTGTGTGCGTGTCAGTTCACCTTGTGTGTGTCAGTGAGTGTGTGTGGGTAAGTGTGTGCGTGTTAGTGAGTCTGTGTGTGTCAGCATGCATGTCAGTATGTGTGTATGCGTGTGTCAGCATGTGCGCATCAGAGGGTGCGGATGATTGTGGGCGGGACAGTGTGCAAGTCAGTGTGTGCGTGTGGCAGCATGTGTGTGTCAGTTCACCTTGTGTGTGTCAGTGAGTGTGTGTGGGTAAGTGTGTGCATGTTAGTGAGTCTGTGTGTGTCAGCATGCATGTCAGTATGTGTGTGTGCGTGTGTCAGCATGTGCACATCAGTGGGTGCGGATGATTGTGGGCAGGACAGTATGCGTGTGAGTGTGTGCATCTGACTACGGTTGAGGGACGATGGGAAGGAATGCCAGTTCACCCAAAGGCAGGTGATCCATGCCCCATTCCCACCACCTCCTCCCTCTGCATTCTCCTCCATCCAGGGACCCCCAGGGTGATCATCCGCTTGGCCAGGAATCTGTAAACATCCTGCACTGGCCATCCCAGCCTGGTTGCTGGGCGCCATTACAATGCCAAACATTGGGAACAGATCGAGCGGAGAATTCCTCCTTCCCCTGGACAGTCGACAGATCAGAGGAACCATGGGGACTGCCCACCCAGTACAAATACCCCCCATGGATACAACGCAGCACACAGCCCGAGATCTGCCAAAGGAACTGGTCAGGAGGCGGCAGGTAACTAGGTTATAGGCTGGGGTCTGATCAGAGGGTTTATATCCAATCCCCAGGAGTGGGTTACCAGCCGGGGTCTGATCAGGGGGTTTATATCCAATCCCCGGGAGTGAGTTACAGGCTGTCAGATCCGGGGTCGGCAGTTGTGTACAGTATAACAGGTCCCCAGGAGTGGGTTACCATCTGGGGTCTGATCAGGGGGGGGGGTATATCCAATCCCCAGGAGTGGGTTACTGGTCAGGATGTGATCCAGGGGGTCGGGTGTTGTATACAGTATAACGGGTCCCCAGGAGTGGGTTACTTGCTGGGGTCTGATCCAGGGCATCAGTGGTTGGGTGAACAAATGGAGTGGGAGGGAAAATCATGGAGAGCTAGTGAGGAAAGGATCACCCCATTGTGGGATTGCCAGTGAGGTGAGAGAGTTCCGCACCATGGGAGGAGCGGTGAGAAGGGAGCTCCAATCTTTGGGAGGGGCAGTGAGCAAGCTCTACCCTGTGGGACAGATGGTGAGGAGGGAGCTCCATGCTGTGGTGGGGTGGAAGCTCAGCTCTGCAGGATGGGTCAGTAAGCCACATCAATGCAGCATGTCTTATGACAGCTCCATCCCAAAACACAGAATGGAGAGGAATCACCTACTTGTGACTCTGTTATCTGCTCTGCTCCTCGCCTCAATGGCCCTGGAGGGCGAAGCTGGAGCCAGTTTCCACCCCCGGCCCAGGAACAAGACCAAGGAGCAGACTGTTGGCAGCAGGGTAAGAGAGAAGTGCTGGAGGCCTCCAGGGGTAGGGGAATGGGGTTTCAATCACTCCCTCATGATCCCAACTTCCTCTCTCATGCCTCCTCTCCAACACTCTCCCCCAGGAACCCTGCTACACAGATTTCCCCCCCCCCTTCTCCATCACCCACATCCCCCCCCCCCCCCACTGAAACCTGTCTTGTGAAGATACGACAGATGGAGCGTGTTAAGGAGTAAAACACAATATCTGCAGTCACGCTGGTTGATGTACAAACACGATGCTGAAGAAATTCTTCCTTTATAGAGCAAAGATAAAGGTATATAACCAACATTTTGGGATTGAGCTCTTCGTCAACATTTGATGAACTGGATGAAGGGTTCAAACCCGAAACAATATCTTTATTGTTGGTAAATGTGAAGTGTTTTGCCAGGCAGAAGGACTTGGGAGAGCTGTTGCATGAACTGCAAAAGGTTGATTTGCAGTGACAAATGGAATGTTGGCCTTCATTACTGGAGACATTGAATTTAGGAGCAGGGAGGTTCAGCTCCAACTGTACAAGGTCCTGGTGAGCCCGCATCTAGAGAACCATGTGCAGTCCTGGTGTCCTGACTTGAGGAAGGATGTTCTGGCTTTGGAAGTGTTGCAGAGGAAGTTCATGAGGTTGATTCTAGGGATGAGAGGTTTGGTCTATGAGGAGAGATTGAGGCATCTGGGACTGGACTCACTGGAATTTATGAGAATGAGAGGGATCTTATAGAAACATATATAATGATGAAAGGTGTGGATCAGATAGAGGTGGGTAAGTTGTTCTCATTGGTGGGGGTGACCAGAACAAGGGGACATTGCCTCAAGATCCAGGGGAGTAGTTTTAGGACAGAGATGCTTTTCCCAGAGGGTGGGGAATCTGTGGAATTTCACTGCGCTTGAAGTAGTGGAGTGACCTCAGTAAATATATTTAAGACAAGCTTGGTTAGATTTTTACACTGCCCACCAATCTTCCAGATCAGATTCTATAACCTGCAATCCTTGGACACCTCCCCTGGTCTCTTGCTGACCACTCCCAATCTCCACCCCCATCAACCCATTGACTTTCCTTTGAATGGATTCACCAGCCATTCACCAGCTCCTGCTACACCCCTTGTGACACAATCTCCCCCCTCTGGTCTTTCAGTCCCGAACCTGGCAAGGTTAGTGCCAAATCAGGCATTGTCTGTGAGGATTTTGTGTATGCATGGGTTTCCTCTGGGGGCTCTGGCTTCCTCCCACCGTTCAAAATGTACTAGGGGTCATAGGTCATTTAGGATATTGGGGGACACAGGCTCGTGGGCAGAACGGGCATTACAGCCAGTACAGACCTTTCAGCCCTCCATGTTGTGCTGACCTATATATTCAAACCAAAAAATATACTTTCCACATCATAACCTTCTAATTTTCTTCCACCCACATGTCTAAGAGTTTCTTAAACACCCCTAATGTTCCATCCTCCATCACCACCCCTGGTGAGGCATTCCAGGCCCCCAACAACTCTGTGTAAAAAAACTTACCCCTAAACTTCCCTCCTTTCACTTTGTACAGATGTCCTCTGGTGTTTGCTGTTCCACCTCTGGGAAGTAACTGTTGGCCATCCACTCTATCTACACCTCTCAGAATCTTGTAGACCTCTCCATCCAAAAAGTCCCAGCTCTGCTAACCTTGCCTCACGAGACTTATTTCCCAATCGAGGCAACATCCTGGTAAATCTCCTCTGCCCCCTCTCCTTAGCTTCCATATCCTTCATATAATAAGGTGACCAGAACTGAACACAATCCTCTCAATGTGGTCTCACCAGATATTTGTAGAGCTACAACATGATCTCTCAGCTCAATCCCCCGACTAATGAAGCCTAGTGTCCCATATGAAATCTTGAATCATCTACTCTCCATTGCTCTCCATTGCCCTCCATGGATGGACATGCTGAGATTTACACCCTGGTTCATGCTTGGCACCAACCTCTCGGCACCTGATCTAACCAGATGAATCTCGGAGGGCTCTCCAACCGTGGGCCAACCCAGTGTCACAGACCCAGCATGTCAGAATCCTTTGGGACGGGCGGGAACTGATTCGACGCCTCAGCTGCCTGAGGCTTCCAAGCGACGAGGGGGTTCATTGTGGCTCACACCTGGACGCGGTGCAGGCAGATTTGATGCCACTGACGGTCTTGTCTCCATTTGCCAGATGCAGGGCACAAAACGGGATATCGAGGACCATGCGGTGCCTCAGGTGGAGGTGGGACATCGTCACGCTATATTAGCCCAGGTGAGTTCCTCTGAACTGAGTCTGATCCCCCAAACTCTGAACACCTCCCCGAACGACTTCGCCTAAAACCAATACCACACTAAGTCCCCGAATGCTGATCCTTGTGACTGTAACCCCCCCCCCCGACCCGCGCTGTGTGACTGTAGCACTGTGCCCCGCATCACCGCACCCTGCACTGTGACTATAGCATCGCGCCTTGTGACTGTACCCCACCCCCGCCCCGCGTTCTGTGATTGTAGCACTGTACCCCTCGCTTTGTGACTGTAGCACCACGCCCCCACGCTCTGTGACTGTAACCACCCCGCCCCGCGTTCTGTGACTGTAGCACCGCACCCGCATCACCGCGCCCCCCCCCCCCCGGATCAGACGCTCTGTGACTGGAAGCTATGTGCCCCGCATCACCGCGCCCCACGATCTGTGATTGTAGCACCGCATCCCGCGCTCTATAATTCACTGTAACACAGCTCCCTGCTGTGTGTGTGACAAACCTTCCAGTTCCAGTTGGGCAACCGGGGAGTCCCTGAACGACGGGAAGTCCATGCACAGGGCAGGTCTGTGGAGTACAGGGGGCGGAGAGCACCTTTCACTCCCTTGCTGACCATGGGGTTAATTTCAGGTGGACGTAACTCCCAAGGTCCTCGTTGAAGAGCCGGACCCACAGCAGAACGGAGAGCAGCTGCTGTGGTTGTTTGAAGACCTCCTGGGATTGGACGGTGAGTCTCTCTTCTTCTTTCCCCCCCCCCCCCGTCTCTGGGGTAGATCAATAGCATTCTCAATGGTCACGGCCCATCGTTTGGGATGGGTTACCACACAGAGTTCGGAGCAAGGTTGGCAGATTGGGAGGGCCGATAATCCGGAGCTCCCAAGCCACGCTGCAGAGGTGCAAACGAGACGGAACCGAGAATCCCACTCCCTATTCTGCAGGAGGGTGTGTGGAGGTTCGTTGGGATGTCTCCTGGGGAAAAGGGGAGCATCCTGTGCTGTTTTGTTCTCTGTTCCACACCCAGTTCAGAGTGAAAGAATCAGTGCGCAGGTTGTAGTGGACAGTGAGGAAGGTTTTCAAAGCTTGGAGAGGGATCTGGACCAACTTGAAAAAATGGCAGGTGGAATTTAATGCAGACCAATATGAGGTGTTGCATTTTGGAAGGACAAACTAAGGACGTTCAGGCACAGAGGAGTGCAGGAGAACAGGGATCTGGGAATTCAGAGACATAATTCCAAAAGTGGCATCTCAGGTGGACAGGGTTATAAAGAGAGTTTTTGGCATATTGGCCTTCATAAATCAAAGTATTGAGTACAGAAATTGGGATGTGATGGTAAGTTTGAACAAGACATTGGTGAGGCCAAATTTGGAGAATTGTGCACAGTTTTGGTCACTGAACTACAGGAAAGATATCAATAAGATTGAAGGAGGGCAGAGAAAATTTACTGGGTTGCCCAGACTTCAGGAACTGAGTTATAGGGAAAGGTTGAACAGGTGAGGACTTTATTCCCTGAACCATAGAAGAATGAGGGGAGATTTGATCGAGGTGTTTAAAATTATGAGGGGAGACAGAATAAATGTAGGTCGGCTTTTTCCACAGAGGGTCGTGAGATACAAACCAGAGGACATGGGTTCAGGGGGCATTTTCATACAGAGAGCAGTGGGAGTGTAGAACAAATTCAGGTGGTGAATGCAGGCTCAATTTTAACTTTAAGAATCTAGACAGGTAAATGGATGGGAAATGTATGGACTGGGTGCAGGTCAGTGGAACTAGGGAGAATAGTTCAGGTCAGAGACCTGTTTTCTGTGCAGTTGTGTTCTGTGGAAAGGTGACCTTACAGGACGTCAGAGGTCACCAAAGGAACTCAGCAGGTGGGGCAGTATTATGGGAAACAGCAGATAGTGAACCTCCTCCAGCTTTCCAGCATCTGGCCTGGAACGTGGGGTTTCACAGTAGAGAAACAGCTCCTCCCCGCCCCCCATTGCCCCAAAGCTGGACCACTTTGATCCCTAATCTTCAAAACGCTGGAGGATCCCCTGTCCGTCGGACTCTATGCTGGTGGGAAGTCAGGGTCTTCAGCAGCAGAACCACAGGGGACAGATCAGCGAGCTGGTCAGAGCTCCAGCCCCGCGGCTATCCGATCTTTGCTACCATCTGATTGAGTTCATCCTATTTCCCCCTCCCCTCATTCTCCAGGTCAGGGGGATTAAACCCCATCGAAGCCTCGTCTGCCATGGATAAGACAGCTGCCAGCAAGGAATTTTAACCCCGTGGGCTCCACTCGCTCATTGTGCCAGTGATAAATAAAACACCTACTTGTCAGTAGATTTCCAGTCTGTCTTTGGCATGATCGGGAGATGCAGGGGGTGATTAGCTCTGCCACTCTCCAATCTGATCCTCGCCCACCTGGATACTCACCTCCCGGTCTTTGTAGCTCCCCCTACCCATCAACCACCCGCCTCCACAAACTTCGCCGGGAACCTGCTGCCTCCTGCCTTGGTCTGTCCCGCTCCCCCTCTGCGGAGGCTTAGTTGCTCCAGCGACGCAGGTTTTGCCCCCAACTGCCAATGGCTTAGCTCGGGTGATGTCCAACAACGCTGGCCTCTGCTCACATCCTTCCCCACAATGAAAACCATTTTCTCTGGGAGCAAGAGCACCAAAATAGTGTCTGCAGACTTCCTTGTTCAACATTCTGTATGGGAGCCCGCGACTGAAACATTATCTACGCCCTTCCTACACTCCAGGAGCCTCTCCCAACAATAACATGGAACACTGCGGTACAGTACAGGACTTTTGGCCCTCAATGTTGTTCTGACCCATATATTCCTACCAAAAAAAACTAACTCCTTCCTACCCCGTAACCCCGTTTGATGATCCTGCCCTGGGAAACAGGCGATGGCCATCTATCCTATCTATGCCTCGGAGACTTGTCGACCTTTATTAAGTCTCCTTCTTCACTCCAGGGAGAAAAGTCCCAGCTCTGCTAATCTTGCCTCATGAGACATTTTCTAATCCAGGTGACTTCCTGGTCAATCTCCTCTGCCCGCTCTCCGTAGCTTCCACATCCTTCCTGTAATGATGTGACCAGAACAGAACACAATCCTCCAAATGGGGACTCACCAGATATTTGTAGAGTTGCAACACGACCTCTTGACTCCTGAACTCAGTCCCCCAACTAATGAAACCCAGCGTCCCATAGGCCTCCTTAATGATCCTATCACCCTGCACGGCGACCTTGAGGGATGTGTGGATTTGGACCCCAAGGTCCCTCTGCTCCTCCACACTGTTAACCATTAACCCTGTACTCAGCTTTCCATAATGCTTCACCTCAGACTGATCTGGAATGAACTCAATCTGACACTTTTCTGCCTATCTTTGCATCCTATCTATATCCTCTTGTAACTTTCAACAACTTTCAGCTCCATCCACAACTCCTCCAACCTTCGTGTCATCCGCAAACTGACTGACCCATCCTTCCACCTCTTCATTCAGGTCATTTATAAAGATCACAAAGAGCAGGGGTCCCAGAACAGATCCCTGCAGAATTCCACTAGTCACTGACCTCCAGGCCAGTTGGCAGTATCCTCGCAAATTGTTCCACTTGCCCTGTGCGTCAGTTCTGTGGCTGGGCGGCCAGTAAGTCATGGTAAAAAAAAAATCACAGAGGTTGGCTGTGAGCAACATAAACACATTTCATGATTTAAAACACTTTGAGCTCCCCTCCCTCCCAATGGGGAAACAGCCCTGAACAGCCCACACCACACAGTAAGTGATCACAATGTAAATAACATCTTTATTGAATTGTTCCTTGGGATTTTGGAATCACTGGCAAGGTCAGTGTTGACTGTCCAGGAGCAGAAATAGGCCATTCAGCCTATCAAGTCTACCCCACCATTTAATCATGAGTTGATTAATTTCCCCACTACCTGGCCTTATCCCCATAACCAACGATGTGCTGGATAAACAAGATCCTATTAATCTCTTCCTTAAATACATCCAATGACCTGGCCTCACACCCACCTGTGGTAACAAATTCCACAGTTTCACCACCCTCTGGCTGAAAAAAATTCCTCTGCATCTCTGTTCTAAGTGGACCCCCATCAATCCTGAAGTCGTGCCCTCTTTTCCTAGACTCTCCCACCACGGGAAACAACCTTTCTACATCTACTCTGTCCATGCCTTTCAATATTCAAAATGTTTCAATGAGACCCCCTTGCCCCATTCTCCTAAATTCCAATGAGTACAGGCCAAGAGCCGTAAAACATTCCACATATGATAACCCTTTCATTACTGGAGTGCATCTCCTCTGAACCCTCTCCAAACATCGGCACATCCTTTCTTTAACAAGGAGCCCAAACCTGCTCACAATATTCCATGTGAGATCTCACCAGGGCCTTATAAAGCCTCAACATCACATCACTGCTCTAGTATTTTATTTCTCTTGAAATGAACACCAACATTGCGTTTGCCTTCTTCACCCCCAACTCCACCTGTAACTTTACCTTCAGGCCGTCCTGCACGAGGACTCCCAGGTCCCTTTGCATCTGGGGATTTTCAATTTTCTCACCATTTATAAAATAGTTTGCCCGTTTATTTTATCTACCAAAGTGCATGACCATACACTTTCTGACATTAAATTTAATTTGCCACTTCTCTACCTGTTCTCCTGATCAAAGTCCTTCTGCAGTCTCCCAGTTTCCTCAACACTACCTGCCCCTTCACCTACCTTCGTATCGTCTGCAGACTGGCCACGAAGCTGTCCGTTGTACAATCTAAATCTAAATGCATATTATGATTTACAAACAGACTAAGTGGTTAAAGCTCCCCTCCTTCCCAATGCTGAAACAGCTCCGAACACCTCGTACCCACGCCATTCAGAAAATGATCACGATGTAAATAACATCCTTATTAATCTGCTCCTTGGGACAGTCAGCAATGACTGTTCTTTGCACGCTGCCCCTCAAGGCGTGGGGACGAGCTGCCTCTGTGTGGGTGGAAGAGAGGGAGGGGCCATCCATTGGGTAGACTCCACTGTGAGGGAGATGGAGCTGTGCCAAGTGTGAGGGATGGTTGTGCTAGCGGGACAATTCCCACAGTGGGTTACCATTCCAGCAACTGCCTCATGAACACTGTTGACCCTCCCCAGCTGCCAGGCTGGGATTCCAGCCCCTGCCTCTGGCTCACGGACGAGGGTCCGGGTTCCCAGAGGCCAGAATCTCACCCACTCCCTGACCAAAACTGAGTTGATGTACTGGAGTCATGGCAGGGGTGGTTAGCTTGTGGACACACGGTCTACCCACCATGCACTCTCCCTTAGCATGATTCCACACATGGACACTCTGCGCACGACCCTCCACACGCACACTCCCTGCACATCACACAGTCTCCCCCACACACCCTCCGCGCACGTCCACACACATCCTCCCCGCACTAACCCCTACACACACTCTGCACTCGACTCCACACACTCTCCGCGTATGACCTGACACACACACTTCCCCCACACATACTCTCTGTGCACAACCCCCCCCCCACACACACATACACACTCTGTGCCACATACAGACACACATTTTCCCTGCACGACGACAAACACACACTCCCCCATCCTGGGGAAATAGACAGTGAGTGTTCATTTTTTCCACTCCCCTGTGATTTTCCCAATCTCCATCAGGTCAGCCCTCAGCCTCTGCTGCTCCAGGGAGTGAAGACCAGGATGATCTGACCTCACACTGTAACCCAAGTTCCCGCCCCCCCTCCCACCCCAGTCCTGGCAAGGGTGCACGCTATACCATGCGGCCTCACCACAGCTTGGCCCAACCTTTACTAATTCACTGGCACTCCTGGATCTCTCAGTCTCTGGGGACCCTGTGCCAGAGATCCGGCCGTGAGGGATGAGGGGAGTGGCGGTGCAAAATAACTTCACGGCAGAGCTCCTGTCAGCAACGAGCGTCCTCCTGGTACAATTCGACAATGAAGTGGCTGGGTTCTGGATTGGACCCGTGGCCTGCCCTAGCATTCGTCTCCTTGGATCCTACATCCAGAATCTGGAGCTGCTCACCACGGGAGAGATGGAAGCAGGAAGGAGTTGGAAGAGGCTCCAGGATGCCCCTCACTCTTGACCCCTGCCTGTGTGGCTGTCCCCCCCTCATGTTACCCATCCATCGCGAACCCCCTGCTCTGTCAGAGGCAGGGTGGCAAGAGATCGGGAGAGGGGCAGTCGCAGTCAGCCTCCTGTCAGCCGGTGGCCATGAAGCAGGGAGCAGAAGGGGGTGGAGGGTGGTTCCAGGGCAGGCAGCACCGAGAACCGGATTGCGTTCCCTCAGTCGAACTCGTCACTCTCCTCCGGAGCTCGGTGAATAACCCCGGACCAACTCTCTGTTGGAAGAAACGGAAACAGTGGGCTTTAAAGCTGTGTTTATACTAAGGACACCTCGCATCACACTGTATCACCTCGAATCACCACGATTTTTTGTCGCTCGCATCACCGCGCATTTTTGGACTACCTGAACTGTTTCTACCGAGCGATGAATACGCGGTGATGCGGGGCGATGCGAGGAATGTGAGGTGATGCAGGGCGATGCGAGGTGACCAGGAAGTCCGATGAGCAATTGAAAACCGCGGGTGAAAAATCGCGACTTCCGGTGAGTCACCCGCGGTGTTTCCACTGCGAGGTCGTCCCTTGCGTCACCCTGCATCGACCACCTCAAAAGTAGGACGCCGGAGCACCTCGAATCACCGCACATCAGCCACAACCGGATGTGTTTCCAGTGCGGCCAAATTTGAGGTGTCACCGTGCTTCACCTCGCATCACCGCGCTTTTCTTGGCTCACTAGAAACACCCCCTTTGATAGCCATCCTTGGGAGCATTGAGAGCTCATCCACATTTACAGCCCCTGCCCGTTTTAGATCAAGTTTATTTGTTACATTACAGTGAGAAGGGCTATAGGCCCTTCAGCCCATCTTATTGTGCCAACCCAGTTACCCACTCTAACAACTACAGGGAAATCCCCTAACTCAACCAGAATCCTCCCAAAAATATCAAGCAAATAAATACAATTTTAAATATATGTAAAACAATCAATAAATTTTAACTAAAAGTTTAAAATTGTAAATGTTTTCTGAAGCAACACACAACTGCTTGGTGTAGATGGGAGTGAATATTCAGCCAGTGTATTCTGCCGACCAAAATGAACCATGGGGTCAAATCCTAACCCTCCACGCCGCACCCCCTCCCTCCATGATGCGCACCCACCTCTGCTCACATCGGCCCCTCCCTCCATGATGCACCCCTTCTCCACACTAGGGTATCTGTCCCTTCTGTGACTCATGGAGGAACACCACATCTTGTCCCCTCCCTCCCTCAGCCCCCATTGCCTCCCCCACCCATCCTGTTGTCTACCTCGTCCCGGAGCGGAGGAGAGCAATTCGCTGCTATCAATCTGCCCCGCGTTGTAAAGTGCAAACTGCTGCAGTATCCTCTGCTTGGCCGGGTTGACAACAATCTGGCGGGAAGGCAAGGACGAACCTGGAGCGAGGGCAAGGGGTGAAATCAGCAGTTACTCTATGTCTGGGATGGGGGAAAGGTCTGGGGAGAGTGTAGAGACAAGATGGGGTGGGAGAGTGACTGACAAACATGGCCATTGGGGAGAGAGGATGAGAGCGTCCCAGGCGAGGACTAGTTAATCCTCCCATCACACGTCCACAGATGTGACGGGCGCTGGCTCAGAACTCCAGTTCCACCCTGGGCTCCACGAATCTTCTCTTGCTGTGGCCAACTTTTTGTGGTGGATACAAAGAATGGCTGTGCTTGGTCCCCTGCATCTCTAGGCGCTTGGCAATGAATGATCCAACTCAGCTGGGGAAAGCCAGGTGTTGTCAGCACCTGGCGGTTGACAGGGAGCGCCCAGCACTCCTGCCTCTCTCCCCACAGGATCGTCTAGCTCCTCTGTGATGAGGGGCAGTGAGAGGGGGAGCAATTCAAACCAGAAGTTTGAGTACAAGGTTGTCGGTTACTTAACAGAGAGACCTTGGGTCCAAATCCAAGCATCCCTCAAAGTCGCAACGCAAGTTGCTTGGATAGTTAAGAAGGTCTATGGGACATTAGGCTTCATTAGTCGAGGATTGAGTTCAGGTGTTGAGAGGTCATGTTGCAACTCTACAAATCTCTGGTAAGACCCCACTTAGAGGATTGTGTTCAGTTCTGGTCACCTCATTACAGGAAGGATGTGTAAGCTCTGGAGAGGGGGCAGAGGAGATTCACCAGGATGTTGCCTGGATTCAGAAACAAGTCTTATGGGGCAAGGTTAGCAGAGCTGGGACCTTTCTCTTTGGAGTGAAGAAGGATGAAAGAAGACTTGATAGACCTCTACAAGATTCTGAGAGTCATCGATAGGGTAGACAGGGCAGGATCAGCAAACACCAGAAAACAACCGTACAAAGTGAAGGGAGGGAAGTTTAGGGGTGTTTTAAAAATTTTTTTACGCAGAATTGTGGGGGCCTGAAATGCCTCGCTAGGGGTGGTGGTGGAGGCTGGAGCATTAGGGTCATTTAAGAGACTCAGGACCATGGATGGGAGAAAAATAGAGGGTTTATGGGATAGGGAAGGTTTCATTTCTTTTGGTTGGAATAAGTGGGTTGACACAAAACTGGGAGCCGAAGCGCCTGTACTATGATGTCATGTCTATGTTCAGGGGTGATGGATGGTGCCTGCTTCCTGGCCTGCAGTGTCAGGGTGCCGCCACTGGGGGTCAGGCGATGCAACAACAAGCAGTGTATAGCCATTTGGCCCATCGCTTCTGTGCTAGCTCAGCTGAAGCAGCTCCCTTTCCTCCCCGGCAGCCAGCCAATTTTGCTGCTGGTGAGCCAGATGTTTGTGTGAGAAGCTGCCACTCAGAGGTTCCCCACCAGGTAGGTGTTCCTGGAGGGGTGCTACTGTGGGTGAGAAGGACGCAGTGTCTATGTGGGGGGGGGGGGGGGGAAGGGGGGAGTAGGGAGTCACGCCACCCCCAACAACGTGACCAGAGGGGAGCTGAGCAATCCCTCTGCCTGAGGGGAGGTTCTTCTTACCTGGGGAATCTGCTGAGAGGGATGGTGTTGGAACTCCAGGCTCTGGGGGTTGCAGCGGACCACTCGACGACCAGTATGGCAAATCTGCAGGCAGTGGGCGACGGGTGTTCCTGAGGCCCGGCAGCGAGGAGCCGCCGCCGTGGTCAGTAGAGCTCTCCCCGCTCTTCACTGGCCGGCACAGGCTACTGAAGGAGAAGCTGTGGCCCCCGGCACTGCCAGGAGCCTGTTCTGGCCTCTGGGAATGCCGCTGCGAGCGGAGGAGAGGGCAGGAGTCCAAGATGGGCCGCGGTCCGGCAGTTTCGGCACCACCAAAGCGGTATGTGTTCTCGGTGGGGCTCAGCGAACTGCGCTGCAAGCGATCTGCCACCTCCGCAGCCGACCTCTCCTCCGGAGCTTGGCGCAGGGATGGCGGCTTGTGACTGTCCAACATGGAGGCTCTCAGCTCCTCCAGTCTCTCGTAGACCTGTGGGGGGGGGGGGAGGGGGGTGGTGGGTGGGGGAGGAAAAGGTTATGGCTCTCGGCTAGGGATGGGCTCCTGTCATAATGTCCATGGTGCAGTTCATAGTTAAGTGGCACGGAACCAACAATGACATTACATACGTATGTGCACAGGCAGGCACCCACACACAGGCATATACACACACTTACACCCCAGGCAAAAAATATGAACTTACACCAGGGACACCTCAATTAGTTACAGGGCTGTGCATCAATGTACATTCAGAATAAAAACAAGTGGCCAAACCTGGTTCAATCTGGGCCCAAAAAAATCAAAGCAACATTGGTAGAAGCTCTTCACAACCCCATAGAGTTAGATAAAATAGAAACCGCGCAGCAGTAGAGGAATATCAGTCTCGCCTCCCTGTTGATGCTTCCAGCCAAGCAGTAGGAAACAGAAAAGCAGCGATATACCCGTCTCAGTGCACAGGCCTCCAGGCAAACAAGGAGGAGACAGCAGAAAACAGAATAGTTCATGATTGATTGGCAGGGCAGACTTGATGGGCTGAAAGGTCTATTTCTGCTCCCAAGTCTTGCAGCCTCCCTGTTCGGAGAGCTACCCTGACCCTACCTCTCAGTCCTACCCTCCCACCTGTGACCTGGCTGAAGGGGTACCAGTGTATCGGAACGGGTATGTGAATGGACTTCCTGATCGTGTCAGAGGTGTGTATCTGGAGCTCGGGATTGCTGATGGTTTGGACCAAAGGCTGTGTGGCAGAGGGCCGCGGGAGCACTGGAGGCGAATCCATTGACATTCAGTGACCCTGCGGGGTGGGAAACTCTTTAGCTTTGTTCTTTCTGGATGGAAATTCCTGCTGATAGTGAATCTATATCTGCCTGAAAACACTGCAGCACAATACAGGCCCCTCGGTCCTTGATGTTCTGCTGACCTATATATTCCCACCCCTTCCTCCCCCGTAACCTTGTATTTGTCTTTCATCCTCGGGCCTTATAGTGGACTAAATTTTGTGTAATATCACATTTTCTGTTTTATTGCATGACAACAAGATAATTTTGAATCTTGAATGGCCTCTTACCCCACCCTTCATTCCTTTCCCCACCATTTTATTCAGGAGCCTACCTGCTTCCCATTCGATCCCGACAAAGCTCCAAGGCCCGAAATGCTGTTACCCTTCAGGTCTAACAGATGTTGCGTTCACCAGCGCATTTGTGAGAGCGAGATAGCCTTGAACACTTACCCCCCCCTCCCCCCCAACCCCCAGATGGACAGGAAGAGTAACCTTCATCATTTTGGGCCTCCTCTTCCGCCTGTGGTTGAGGCACTCGGTTGCCAGCAAGCAGAGCTGCAGTGGGATGTCCCCAGCGCAGGGTCCTGCCCTCCGGTCCATGTGCTTCTGGCAAACCCTGGCAGCCACCCGCTGGCTCCTGGCCATGGCAGACTCTGTCTGCCCACTTCTCTCCTCCTCCTCCTCGTTCTCCTCTTCCTCTTCGATGATGTCCTTCTGCTCGGAAAGGAGAGGCTGAGTTAGGGTCCACAGGTCCTGTCTCAATCTTCTGTCCATCTCATTTTCGCTAGCTCCATTGGGATCCCAGCCCCCTGGTTGCATCTTCCCTCCTCCCTCCTGATGGCAGGGGTCCTGTGGAGTCCTCAGCATTGGAAAGGCCAGGCCCAGACCACATGCAGTGTAGATCATGGAGGGTCACGTGGACATCTCTGCCTGGAACCTGGTGGGAGGGTGGAATTTAGAGGGTCACATGGACCTCTCTGTCTGGAACCTGGTGGGAGTGGGGATCATGGAGGGTCACGTGATCTCTACGTCTGGAATCATTGGAAGTTGCATTGCCTGCCAATCAAGGTTGGACTCTGTCCACCCATTTGTGCCCACCTGACTCTTGACCCCTTTAATCACTGAGGGATTACCTTGGCCGGACCATCCAGTTCACTGTACTATAAAGCCCTCATGTACAGTAGCTCACTCTTTTTTTACTGTTCATCCCTGAGACAAACCCTGCTCCACTCCAGGTCGCGAGCTGTGATCAACACTGGAGGAGTCATTGGTAAGGTGTCCACTACTCAGGGGTTGTTTGATAACACTGGTGCCATGTTCAGGGTAGAAAAGGAATGGCGGGAAGCACACTGAAATCTTTGGTTGTTCTAAGTCTGTGCACAGTTGCTAGAATCAGTCATGTTAAGCTCGATGTGAATGGGTTGTAGTGTGTGAGTGAGTGTGTAAACAGTTACTTGTATCGGTCGTGTTAAGCCCAATGTGACTGGGTTGTACTGTGAGTGAGAGTGTAAACAGTTACCGGTATTGGTAGTGTTGAGCCCAATGTGACTGGGTTGTACTGTGAGTGAGAGTGTAAACAGTTACCGATATCGGTCGTGTTGAGCCCGATGTGATTGGGTTGTACTGTGAGTGAGAGTGTAAACAGTTACTGTTAACGGTCGTGTTAAGCCCAATGTGACTGGGTTATACTGTGTTGTGTGAGTGAGAACTAGTGCGTGTTATCCCTGTTGCGATCCCCTTATGAGTATTTTAATAAAGATCTTTCCTATGTTCTGCCTGTGTCCAGACTCGTTCTTTGAACCCATTGACCCTTTCCCTTCCCACACATCACATTGGGAGAACTACGCAGCAAAGACAGAGGTCCTACGGCCCATGTCACTCATGCTGGACCGCAGATGGCTGCCCATCTGTCAATGGGCAGTGTGTTCCAGGTTCAAACCCCTCTCTATGGGGAATAAATCCCTCGAAACTCCTTCCTGCTGCTTGGTTGGACAGAAGGTTAGGACAGCGATGGGGTGGCACGGTTAGTACAATGCAGTTATGGCACTAACAACCCATGTTCAAATCCCGCACTGTCCGAGAGGTTTTCCCCGATTACACCAGTCTCCTCCCACTCTCCAAAAATGTACCAGAACTGCAGGTTAATTGGTGCACTTGGGCGGCATGGACTTGTGGGCGAATTCCGTGCTGTACGACTAAATTTAAAACATTTTAGTGAGTTGGACAGAGAAAGTTCAGAGGAACGTGGGTCCAAACGCAGGCAAACGGGACTCGCACAGGTCGGCAATGGTCGGTGTTGGGCTGAGGGGTCTCTCCATGCCAGAGGATTGCAGAATAGCAAATGTGGTCCCCTTGTTTAAAAAAGGTAATAGGGAGAATCCTGGGAATTACAGACCGGTGAGTCTCACGTCTGTGGTGTGCAAACTGTTGGAGAGGATTCTTAAGGACAGGATCCATGAACATTTGGAGAAGTCCAGTCTACTCAATGATGGTCAGCGTGGCTTTGTGAAGGGAAGGTCATGCCTCATGAGTTTAATTAAGTTTTTTGAGAAGGTAACAAAAGAAATAGATGAGGGTTGGGCGATAGATGTGGTCTACATGGATTTTAGCAAGGCATTTGACAAGGTATCCCCATGAAAAACTCATCCAGAAAGTCATGAGGCACAGGATCAGTGGAATCTTGGCTGTGTGGATAAAAAATTGGCTTGTTAGAAGAAAGCAGAGAGTAGTGGTGGAAGGGAAGTATTCTGCTTGGAGGTCGGGGACTAGTGGGAGAGCAGCAAGGATCTGTTCTGGGACCCCTGCTCTTTGTGATTTTTACAAATGACCTGGACAGTCAGTTTGCAGATGATATGAAGATTGGAGGAGTTGTGGATGGAACTGAAGGTTGTCGAAGGTTACAACTGGATATTGACAGGAGGAAGAGTTGGGCAGAGAAATGTCAGATGGGGTTCAATCTGGATCAGTGTAAGTGATGCATTTTGAAAGGACAAACCAGAAGGCTGAGTATAGGGTTAAAATGGTCGGTTATTTAACAGTGAGGAGGAACAGAGAGACCAAGGGTCAAAATCTATGCATCCCTTAAGGTTACCGCATAGGTGGATGGAATAGTTAAGAAGGCCTATGGGACGTTGGACTTCATTAGTAGGGCGATTGAATTCAGGAGTTGTGAGGTCACGTTACAGCTCAAAAAACTGAGTGACAGTTAGTGTAGCGGTTAGCCCAACGCTGTTACAGCACCAGCGATTGGGACTGGGGTTTGAATCCCGCACTGTCTGTAAGGAGTTTGTACCTTCTCTCCCGTATCTGTGTGAGTTTGCTCTGGTTTCCTCCCACCGTTCAAAACATACTGGGAGATGGAGGTTAATTGGGTGTAATTGGGCAGCACGAACTCGTGGGCCGAAAGTACCTGTTATCATGCTGTGTCTAAATTTAAATTTGAAGTATTGTGGTCAGTTCTGGTCACCTCATTACAGGAAGGATGTGGAAGCTGTGGAGAGGGGGCAGAGGCAATTGACCAGGATGTTGCCTGGATTGGGAAATAAGTCTTATGAGCAAGGTTAGCAGAGCTGGGACTTTTCTCTTTGGAGCGTAGAAGGATGAGAAGAGACTTAATGGAGGTTTACAAGATTTTGAGAGGCAGCGCCTGTTTCCCAGAGTGGGATCAGAGGACATTTGTACAAAGTGGAAGGAGGGAATTTTAGGGGGGGGATGTCAGGGGTAAGTTGTGGGGGCCTGTAATGCCTTGCTAGGAGTGGCAGAGGAGGCTGGAATATTAGGGACATTTAAGAGACTCAGACACATGGAATGGTTACAGGGTAGGGTGGGTTTCATTTTTTTTGGTAGGAGTATATTATTGGTCAGTATATCATGGAGGGCTGAAGGGCCTGTACTGCACTGTTGTGTTCTACATTCTAAAGCTACAGAGTGAAACACGAAAGTCTGCAGACACTGTGATTGTAGTAAAAACACACAGTAAACACTGGAGGAACTCAGCCGGTCTTGGAGCGTCCGCAGGAGGGAAAGATATATCACCGATGTTTCAGGTCTGAGCCCTTCAAGGTACAAGGGAAAACCAACAGGCATCTGAATAAAGTCTGGGGAGAGAAAGGGGGGAAATGGGAGGGTGAGGAGTCCAAACCAACAGACAAAAGGTGATAATTGAATATAATGAGGAGAGGTAAGAATTGATTTTTGCTCTGTGAAAGGAGACAGCGAAGTCAAGGGTGGGGGGGGGAACAGAGCTGGGGGAAAGGATACAGGGGGGTAAAGAGTTGGGGGGGAAAGGTTTAATGGCAACAGGATGTCAATGTTAATGCCATCGTTTGGAGGGTGCCCAGACGGATGATGAGATGATGTTCCTCCAATTTGCGGGTGGTCTCAGTTTGCCAGTGCATGAGACCATGGACAAACATGTTGGCAAAGGAATGGGACGGGGAATTGAAATGGGTAGCCGCTGGGAGATCCGTACCATTGTGTCAGACAGAGCCAAAGTTTCTAAATGAGGCAGAACTGGGCGATAAGAGAGGGTAGTTGGCAGGAAGGCTGTTCCTGTGCCACAGTTCACCATGATGAGGCCAGATGATTGACCCTCCCCTCCCCCGATGAATCTGCGAAAAGGAGTCTCACCAGGTACTTGGACTTTGCAGACCCTTTGTTTTCAAGAGCTTTCCTTCCTGTCAGGATCTCCAACAGAACCTGGAAGCAGAAGGTACAGGAGGATGAAGTCAGGCACCTCTTGGTTCAAGAATAGGATTGTCCCCAGCAGCTTACAGGCCCTCAAACCTCCTTGCATGACCCAAGCAGAACACGACTCCAAGGCTCTGAGTGCAGAATATACAATTGGACAATAAAATACAGTAAAAGCTCAAAAATTCAGACCACCTGAGAATCCAGACCCACCTAAGAATCCGGACTACCTGAGATTCAGGACTCCAAAACTACGGACCACCTGAGATTCCGGACTCCAAATTTCCAGACCACCAAAAATCTGGACTCCAAAACTCCGGACCACCTGAAAATCCGGACTCCGAAACTCCGGACCACCTGAAAATCCGGACTCCGAAACTCCAGACCACCCGAGAATCCGGACTCCGAAACTCCAGACCACCCAAGAATCTGGACTCCGAAACTCCAGACCACCCGAGAATCCGGACTCCGAAACTCCAGACCACCCGAGAATCCGGCTCCGAAACTCCGGACCACCCGAGAATCCGGACTCTGAAACTCCAGACCACGTGTGAATCTGAACTCTGAAACTCCAGACCACGCGAGAATCCGGACTCCCAAACTATTTAAATTTAGCGGGCTTTTGTGTGTGTGCCCGTGTAGTCGCGTCAGATGCACAGCGGCAACAAGCGACCATATTTAATACAGGTCATCTTACATACATGCAGCGCCCACAAGTCCATGCTGCCCAATTTACCCCCAATTAACCTTCAAACCCCGGTACGTTTTAAACGGGGAAAGCTCACATAGACAGGGGGATAACGTACAAATTCCTTCCAGACAGTGCAGGATTCGAACCCTGGTCCCAATCACTGATGCCGTAAAGGTGTTGCATGAACCACTACACCAAACGTGCAGCCCTTACCACAAAGAAAATCATTTCTATCCTGTGTTTTTCTTTTACAATGTTCAATTTAAACACAATTTCAAGCCATGACGCGCTCTTTTTATTGTCGTGAAAAGATTTTATGTTTACATTTTTTTTTCAAGGGTTTACTTTATATTCCTTGCTCCCCAGGAAAGGCAGCTAATATCATGAAGGAATCATTGCCCCCCTGGGCACGCATTCCTGGGGTCAGACACAGAGTGAAGTTCCTCCTAACTGTCCCATCATACAATCACCTGATTCAGACAAAGAGTGAAGCTCCTCCGAACTCTCCCATCACACAATCACGGGCGTCAGACACAGAGTGAAGCTCCCTCCACACCATCCCATCACACATTCCCCAGGTTCAGACAGAGTGAAGCTCCCTCTGCACTGCTGCAGTACAGTTGATGGTCTCTCACTCACCACACCAAAACTATAGGTGTCCAGCTCCACAGCCAGCTGCCCGCTCTTGATGAACTCGTCGGGAAGGTATGCCAATGTCCCCCGCAGGGTCTGTGTCCGGGCAACCGTGCAGCTCTTGCCAGAGTTGTTGGAGTAACGGCTAAAACGAGCCAGGCCAAAGTCACCCAGCTTGGGAACAAAGTTCTCATCCAGGAGGATGTTGGAGCTGTAACAGAAAGGGAGGGTCAGATCATCCAATGAGATGTGTGCTGCATTGCGACACTGATTCAAGTACAGTTAAACCCCTTGAATTCGGGACCTATGGGGATTGGTAGATGTCAGATAAGTGAATTTGCCAGTTGCTTGAGATTGGATGGTGCGTGATTGGTGAACTAACCGCTAGGAGGAGTGCCAATTATAAATTTTTGAAAATTTAGAATTTTAAAATTAGACATACAGCACAGTAACAGGCTATTTCTGCCAACAAGCCTGTGACACCCAATTCCCTGGTATGTTTTGAACAGTGGGAGGAAACCAGAGCATCTGGGAAAACTCACTCAGTCATGGGGAGAACGTACAAACTCCTGACAGACAGCATGGGATTTGAACCCTGTTCCTAATCATTTGCCAGTTGCTTGAATAACTGGGGTTTTACTATAAGAGTTAAAGCAAGATCCCATACCGTACTCATCAAGGCAGTTTCATGTTGGTGTCACCACCTCCCCTCCCTCCTTCTGCCCCGCCTCTCCCACAGAGCACCCAGTTCATGCTTGGTTCAATGGGGATCAGCCAGCAGCGTCTGTTGTCCATCACCTCTTCACGTCTCCATGTATCACACTGGGCTCACTGCAGTGCAGGAACTGGATAGCCCGCGCAGCTCCCAGCATCACATCCAACCGCCTCATCCAGCAGAGTGGAAGGGTGCCATCCTGCAAAGGGAGTGGGGAGGGGAGAGAGAGTGAGAGAGAGAGAGAGAGAGAGAGAGAGAGAGATGAGCGCTCTTGGAAGAGAGCTGAGGTTCCTCGTGAGGATCCCCCAATGCGAGGGGAGGCCGGCGAAGCCTGCACAGCTGAATCAGCCGCATTAAACGAGGGCATCTACAGGCCACTGGGCCTGCTCTGCTGTTTAAAAGCACCTGACAACATCTCCAGCTCCCTCACCAACGCACAGGATGATCCCTCATGAAAAACAACCACCTCGATTTGAAAACATGATGCTGGGGAAACTCAGCAGGTCAAACCGGGTACTTTCTATGGCAAAGATAAAGATACAAAACCAATGTTTTGGGCTTGAGCCCTTGATCAAGGTATGGCAAAATGAAGCATCAACTATCTCAACTTCACCCCCCTCTCTTATTCCAATCTCTGAATGCTCTGCCCTCCACTCTCTCTGCACAATCCCAACCAAAAAACATTTCAATTCTGCGCACCAATCCCGTGCCAAGGTCTGTCCATGGGCTCAAGCACCGCCATGCCAAGACCACCCATAAATTGGAGGAGCAACACCTAACATTCTGTATAGGCCCTCTCCATCAGGATGGCATTGACAGGATTCTGCTAGCCTACTGTTCTCCCTCCCTTCCCTTCAGCT
The DNA here is from genome assembly GCF_036971445.1 of Narcine bancroftii. Lineage (NCBI taxonomy): Eukaryota > Metazoa > Chordata > Chondrichthyes > Torpediniformes > Narcinidae > Narcine > Narcine bancroftii. The sequence goes on from NC_091471.1 coordinate 330,688,643, forward strand.
CTCCATCCCCTTCCCTCTCCGTTCTCAGAGGCATCTCCCTCTCCATTTGTTGCTGTGCCCTCCCTCCTTCCCTTATCCACCTATCCCCTCCTGCCAGTGTGACCATTTTATTCGGGAGCCTGCCGATATTTTGCTGGTCCTTTGATGAAGGGCTCAAGCTCGAAATGTTGGTTCTGTATCTTTATCTTTGCTGTATAAAGTACATGGTTTGACCCGTTGAGTTTTTCCAGTGTTGTGTTTGTACTTGGAAAGACCTCTGACTGCTTTCCCTTGCCACAGATATGGATGACTGGCTGCTTTCTTCTGTTTCGCTGTTGGATTTCATCATCTGCCACGTTATTCTTTTTTGCCTTGAATCCCCTGGAGGACAGTGTTCGAGCCAGAGTCGATAATACCACCCAGTATCACGGCTGACACCTGTAAAGTAGGGGAAATCCTGCCTAGTCTTTCTCTCCTCCCCTCGTGTGAGAAGGTTGGGGAGCAGGGAGGGGGTGGGGGAAGGCTTGTGTCACTCCAGACCAGGGAAAACCTGGCCCTTATTCAAAGTAAAAAAAACACTGGAGAAATTCAGCAGGTTGGACAGTGAACTTCATACAGGAAAAATAAAGATACAGAACCAACGTTTCGAACTTGAGTTATGTGTGCAAAATGTTGGCAGGAGCCTGTACAAAATGGTGGGGGGAGGGGCGGGTGAGGAGCACAGTCCCACAGGCAGGAGGTAATAAGTGGATAAGGGAAGGAGGGCACAGCAGCAAAGGGATGGAGGGAGGATGGCTGTGTGAATGGAGAGGGAGAACGTTGAGCGGTCTGGCATAAACCGGAGAAGTCTATGTTAATGCATCCGGTTGGAGAGGGCCCAGACGGAATGTTAGGTGTTGCTCCTCAAGTTCACAGATGATCTTGGTGGGACAGTGCACGAGGCCGTGGACAAATATGTCAGCGTGGGAGTAGGGCGCGGAATTGAAGTGGTCGGCCCTATCACTGATGCGGACAGAGCGAAGGTGCTCAGCGAAGTGATCTCTCAGTCTGCCTCCAGTCTCTCCGATATAGAGAAGCCCACCTCTCCATTGGAATCACTGCTGAGTTTCTCCAGCATTGTTTTTATCTCAATCACAGTGTCCACAGATGTTTCTGTTTTAACTCCACATTCCTTAACACTATAGTTTTACATTTTGCACTGCCTGCTATATTATGTATAGTTTGACTTGCTTGGATAGCCTGCAAAACAGAGCTTTTCACTGTATTTTAGTGCACCACTTCTGAACTATTCAGCAAATCCCCATGACCTCCGCCCATTTTACCATAAATTCCAGCTCGCAGCTCCGGAAACCACAGTTCAATCCCCGTCTCCAGTGCAATCAGCCGCTGTGAAGTTTGTATGCTCCACGGCAACCAGCAAGGATTCCATTCCCTCCCAAACCCCGACGAAGTGCGGGGGGGGGGGTCGGTGGGTTGTTGAAATGACCCAGCTGTGAGTGAGGAACGGGGTGGAGGAGTGGGAGTAGAAAGGAACATGGGGAGAAAAATTTGATGCTTGATAGTCAGCAGGGACTGGGTGGGCCAAAGGGACTGTGAGCTCTGTGACAAGTGCAGACACATGATGAGCCTCTCTTTCTCACTGTTTCATAAAACATTATGGCATAGTACAGGCCCTTTGCCCCACAATGTTGTGTTGACCTATATAAACCTACTCAACCATCTAACCCTTCCCTTCCCTTCCTTACACCCATAACCCTCTATTTTTCTTCCATCCGTGTGTCTAAGAGTCTCTTAAACGCCCCTAATGCTTCAGCTTCCACTACCATCCCTGGCAATGCATTCCAGGCCCCCACAACTCTCTGTGTAAAATAACATACCCCTTAACTTCCCTCCCTTCAATTTGTACAAACATCCTCTGGTGTTTGCTGACCCTGCCTTGGGAAACAGTTGCTGGCCGTCCACCCCATTTACGCCTCTCAGAATCTTGTCGACCTCTATCAAATCTCCTCTCATCCTTCTTCACTCCAAAAAGAAAAGTCCCAGCTCTGCTAACCTTGCTTCATAAAGACTTGTTTCCCAGTCTGGGCAACATCCTGGTAAATCTCCTCTGCCTCATCTCCACAGCTTCCACATCCTTCCTGTAATGAGGTGACCAGAACTGAACACAATACTCTTAGGTGTGGTCTAACCAGCTGCATCACGGTCTGGGATGGGGACACCAATACCCCCGAGCATAAAGCCCTGCAAAGGTAGTTGACCCAGCCCAGGGCATCACAGGCAAAATCTACCCCCACCGTCAAGAACATCTACAGGGAATGCTGCTCTCGGAGAGCAGCAGCAATCATCAAGGATCCACACCACCCAGCACAAGCTCTATTCTTGCTGCTACCATCAGGAAGGAGGTCTAGGGGCCACAAGATTCAGGAACAGCGGCTACCCCTCCACCATTAGACTCCTCAACAACAATCTCAATCAGGGGCTCATTTAAGGACTCTTACTTGTGCACTTTATTGATTTTTACCCTCCCTGTATTGCAGTTTGTTCATGTTTATTTGTTTACTTGTGTATATTGAATCTGTTTTGTTTACACTGCCACTAAGTGGTAACGCTGCCTTGACTGCAGGAAAAAGAATCCCAGGGCTGTATGTGATGTCATGGACGTTCTCTGACAATAAAGCCAACTATGGGGGAACCTTGGGAGGTCAGGGAGCATTCATGGAGGCAAAGGGGTGTCTGGTTTAGGCTCGAGACGCTGCCGAAGTGGGTGGGGTGGGGGGGGGGGGGGGGGGAGGACAGCAGATGCTGGCCAACTGCACCAATACACATAATGCTGGAAGAACTTGGTAGGTTGGGCGGGGTCCACGACTCCAGCACTTAGAAGGTTGCTCCCAGCGTCCAGTGACGATTCGGCCCCTCGAGTCCTCCCTGCCACAGGCCCTCCACGTGATGATGGCCGATCTGCCCCAGGCCTTTTCTTCGCCCCCAGCTCTCCTGCCATTCAGGGATTTGCCTGCTTCCCCTTTGAGTGCCTGCATACCCCTTGGTGTGGGAAAATCCTGGCCTTCTTCCCCCCCTACCCCCAACCAACAAAAACACCAGCTGCCGTGGAAACAGCTGAGGACCTGAGGTGTCAACGTGGACAAGATGAAGGAGATAACTGTGGACTTCAGGAAGACCAGAAAATCTGTAGTGGAGAGAGAGTGAAGAACACCAAGTTCCTTGGAGTCACGAGTGACCTATTGTGGACACTCAAATCTCCTCACTTGTCACGAAGGCGCAACAGCAACTGCACTTCCTGAGAAGACTGAGGCAAGCAAGGTTACCATCTGCCTGCCTTCTACAGGAGCTCCATGGAGAGTGTCCTGGCCAGCTGCATCACAGTGTGGTGTAGTCGCTGAAGAGAAATGGATCGGAGGTCAATCCACAGCAAACATAAGAGCGGCAGAGAAGATCCCTTCCCCCCCACCGATGCGATCAACAGGGATCGTTGTCTGAAGATACTGGGCAAAATCATTGAGCACCCCTTCCACCCCATGCCTATCAGCTGTTCCCGTCAGGGAAGGGATACAGGAGTATCAGAGCCAGGACCACCAGACTGAGGAACAGCTTCTTCCCACAGGCTGAACGACCAAAGGAACTGCTCACACTGACCCTCCAAGACTCTCATATTCACGAAACTAGATTTATTTCTTGATTTATACAGATGAAATATTTGTCCTGCATTTGTATTGTGTGTCTGTATGTGTGTTCCATCTGGGTGTGTGTGCATATTTCGCACTGAGGACCAGAGAACGCTGTTCTGTCGGGTTGTACCTGTGCAATCAGATGACAATAAACTTGACTTGACCTCACCTGACACTGCAGGCGATCCTGCAAGGACCCGTTCGGCATGTAGGTGGAGACCAAGCAGTAGACCCCGTCCTCCACACAGCATCCAGCCAGATCCATGATGTTTGGGTGTCGATACCTCGGCAGAGGGAAACAAGAAGGTCTGGGTCGTGAGCGTCGCGGGGGAAAAACCTCAACAGCTGACCACCTTACGCAACGCAGACTCTACTCACTGGTACAGCTTCTCCAGTTCCGTGTAAAAACTTTCTCTCACTATCTTCCAGTCCAAATCAGACTCCTGCAGTGAAAAGAGAAAACCAGAGATTTGGACTACAGGGGTGATTTTCTGGTCAGCATTTGGTGGTGTGTGGAGTGCCAGAGAGGTTGGTGCTGGGCCTGCACTGTTCACGATGTACGTGAATGATCTGGAAGAAGGGACAGAATGTTGTGTATCTACGTTTGCTGACGACACTAAATTGAGTGGAAAAACAAATTGTGTAGATGATACAGAGATACTGCAGAGAGATATAGATAGGTTCAGTGAGTGGGAAAGGGTCTGGCAGATGGAGTACAATGTTGGTAAATGTGAGGTTATCCACTTGGAAGGAAGAACGGTGTGATTGTAGCATGCTGCTGTCCAGAAGGACTTGGGAGTGCTTGTGCATGATACACAAAAAATTGGTTTGAGGTGCAGCAGGCTGTTGAGAAGGTAAATGGAATGTTGTCCTTCATTACTGGAGGGATTGAATTTAGGACCAGGGAGGTTCAGCTGCAACTATACAAGGTCCTGTTGAGGCCACATCTGGAGAACCACGTGCAGTTCTGGTCTCCTGACTTGAGGAAGGATGTACTGGCTTTGGAGGTGGTGCAGAGGAGGTTCACCAGGTTGATTCCAGGGATGAGGGGGTTGGCCTATGAGGAGATTGGCCTATGAGGAGATTGGCCTATGAGGAGAGATTTGAGGCGCCTGGGACTGGACTCGCTGGGATGTAGAAAAATGAGACAGGATCTGATAGAAATGTATAAAATTAAAGTCATGGATCAGATAGAGGTAGGTAAGTTGTTCCCATTAGTAGGGAAGACCAAAATGAGGGGACATCGCCTCAAGATCCAGGGTAGTAGATTTAAGACAGAGATGCTTTTCCCAGATTGTGGTGAATCTGTGGAATTCACTGCCCATTGAAGCAGTGGAGGTGACCTCAGTAAATATATTTAAGTCAAGGTTGGATCGATTTTTACATTGTAGGGGAATTAAGGGATATGGGGAAAAAGCCGACTCCTGTTCGTTTATGTGTTCTCAGCAACAGTATTTCCAGGGCATGAAATCGGCTCACTTAATCTGTGCAGTGGTTAGCACAATCCCATGACAGTGCCAGTGACTGGGGTTCAAATCTATCTGTAACGAGTTTATACGTTCTCTCTGCGTCTGTGTGGGTTTTAACTGGGGGCTCCAGTTTCCTCACACCTTTCAAAAACATACCAGGAGTTGTCGGTCAATTGGGTGTAATTGGGCAGCACGGGGTTGAGGGCTGGAAGGGCCTGTTACCATGCTGTATGCCTAAATTTTAATTAAGTACTGTTTGCTAGCCTCCTGCTTCAGGACATTCGAAACACATTCCAGCTCCTTCATCCAATAATTCATTAGGAACTGCTGAAAGACATAGGAGCAGAAATAGGCCATTCAGCCCACTGAGCCTGCCCCATCATTCAATCATGAGCTGATCCATTTTCCCACTCAGCCCCACTGCCTGGTCTTCTCCCCATAACCTTTGATGCCCTGGCTAATGAAGGTCACCCAATGGGCTGGCCTCCACAACTGCCTGTGACAACAAATTCCACAGATTCACCATCTCTGGCTGAAGGAGTTCCTCCGCGTCTCTGTTCTGAACGGACGCCCTTCAATCCTGAACGTCCCCTCTTGTCCTGGACTCTCCCACCGTGGAGGAAACCACCTTTCAAAGTCTACTCAGTCCATGTCATTCAAAATGTTTCAATGAGATTTCCCCCTCATTCTTCTAAATTCCAAATACAGGCTGAGCCATCAAATGTTCCTTATATAACCCTTTCAACCAAAGGGCAAGGGGTCCTGAGCTGAAAGCTTAATTGACCATATCTCTCCGCAGATGCTGCCCGACATACTGGGCCCCTCCGGTTTTTCTGCATCCACTTTAGTGCCTGCCACTTCTGCATTTCTCCTCGGAAACTTTCCCCACATTGAGCGGGGACAAAATCCACCTGTTTGGATCACCCCCCCAACCCCAGGCCCCCGCTCACCTCCTTCAGCCTCTTGACTGCATACTCGGTGTGGCGCATCAAAGCCCGGTAAACGCAGCCGAAGCCCCCCTCACCGATCTTCTGCTTCTCTGCAAAGTCGTGCGTGCCGCTTTTGAGTTCGCATAGGGGCCAGTAGTACACATTCTTCCTCATGGATGGTGGGGAGGGTGGGCAGGTGTTTGCAGGGTCCTGAGGCAGTGGAAAGAAAACAAAGTGAAAAGCTAACAGGAAAGATTGCAGAGGCTGCGGAAGCTCTGGAGGTGAATCCATGGACATTCAGTAACTCTGAAGGGGTTGTCACTGCTTCTAGAACATAGAAAATTACAACCCCTTTGGTCCTCGATGTTGTGCCGACCTATATATTCCTACTAAAAAATAGTACGACGTGGAACGCTGGGCTTTGTTAGTCAGGGGATTGTGTTCAAGAGTCGAGAGGTCGCATTGCAACTCTACAAATCCCTGGTGAGACCCCACTTGGAGGATTGTGTTCAGTTCTGGTCACCTCATGACAGGAAGGATGTGGAGAGCGTGCAGAGGAGATTGACCAGAATGTTGCCTGGATTGGGAAACATATCTCATAAGGCAAGGTTAAGGGCTGGGACTTCTCTCTGTGGAGCATAAGGCACGAGAGGAAACTTGATAGAGGTTTCTGATTGCCTTTTTTACATAGATAACCCACTTAATTGGCGTGTGAATGACCTGTCTTTCAAGGCAGCACAGGTCATTCACACTGAACCAAGAAATGCCAGGTCAGTGCGACCTTTTACATAAGCAAGCTGTCATCCCGGAGCAAAAGGAGGCGGGACCTAAAGCATTACAGTGCCGGCATCCTGTTTGATGTAACATTACAATGCTGGTGTCCTGTGTGATGTAGCATAACAGCACCGGCATCCTGTGTGATGTTACATAACACCACCAGTGTTCTGGGTGTTGCAGTATTACAGCACTAGCATTGTGTGACATAACATTACAGTTCCGGTGTCCTGTGTGGTGCAACATTACAGCTCTGGCGTCCTGTGTGATGTAACATTAAGGCGCCGGCATCCTGACTGATGAAGGATTACAGTGCTGGCGTCCTGTGTTATCCTTATGAACCCTTTCAGACAAAAGCCGTTGAGAAACGCATCAACTCTGACACTACCTATCTTGGTAGTATCAGACACGGGATGAAAATGAACCCCCCTTTCCACCTTCATTGCGTTTACACAGGTAGGTGAAGAGGTTAAAAGGCAGTTAGTTTTGGGCCCTTTATCTTAGAAAGGATGTAATGATATTGGAGAGAGTACAGAGATTTACCAGAATGATTCTTAGAATACAAGGGCGAACATATGAGAAATGTTTATCGACACTTGGACTGTATTAATTGGAGCATAGGAGAGTAAGAGGGATCTCATAGAAACATTTTGAATGCTGAAAGGATTGGAGAGTCGACGTGAATAAGATGTTTCCTTTGGTGGATGAATCCAGAACAAGAGGGCACAGAATTAGAAGGTACCCATTCAAAGCAGAGATGAGGAGAAATTTCTTCAGCCAGAGGGTTGTGGATTTGTGGTATTCATTGCCATGTACAACTGTGGAGGTGCGATCATTGGGGGAGTTTAAGGAGATTGCTAGGTATCTAATGAGTCAGGGTATCAAGGGATATGGGGAAAAGGCCAGAATTTGGAACAAAATGTGAGAACAGTTTAGCACTGGGTAGATTTGCGGAGCAGACTCGATGGGCCAAATGGCCTATTTCTGTTGAAGGAACAGAAATCTTGTAAACAGCTGTGTAAAAGGGGATTGACAGGCATAGACAGGGTGGACACTCAGCGCCTGTTTCCCAGGGCAGGATCAGCAAACACCAGAGGATGTGTACAAAGTGAAAGGAGGGAAGTTTAGGGGAGAAGCCATGGTTAAGTTGGGGGGCCTGAAATGCCTTGCCAGGGGTGGTGGTGGAGGCTGGAAAAATAGGCGCATTTAAGAGACTCCTAGACAGACCCACAGATGGAAGAAAAATAGAGGGTTAGGGGGTAGGGAGGGTTTAGTTTTTTTGATAGGATTATATAGGTCGGTACAACATCGAGGACCGAAGAACCTGCATTGTGCTGTAGTGTTCTCTGTTCAATGCAGGAAGCTGAGAGGAGAAGGCAAGCTTGTTTTACCATGAACCTTTGAAGGAGGCATTGTCCCTCCAGTAGATATTTGATTTTCTTCGGTTAGGACTTGTAATTACCTTGCCTGGATATGTAAACAAGCTGTCTGGCGGAGAGGGGGGATGCGGCAGCTCACTCTTCACCACTGAAGTGGAAGGAAATGAAAGACAATATGAAAAGATGAAGTGTGCATTGTTTCCATGTCTGGGCAGCTCGCTGCCATCTGCCCATAGCAGGGAGAGAAGGCCTTTCAGCACACCTAGCCTGTTTCTATTCTCCTCACGTTCCCATCAACTCCCACAGCAGGTGAATGATAGCAGACAATTACCCTCTGACCTGCATGGTTACAAGCACTCATTTTACATAGTACAGGCCCTTCGGCCCACAGTGTTGTACTGACCTGAATTTTTGAAGTGGCAGCACTGCCGGAGCTGGTGAAACAGTGCAGACTAGGGGAGAGTGAAGTCTCAGCACTCCTCCGCAGGCACCAGCCACTCAGTCCGATTGCCAACTGCTCCGTTCAAGGTTTCAACGGCTTGTTAAAGGAGCTGACCATGGTTTATTTAAAATTCCATGACTGTGGGGTCTGACACATGACAGTGGCGCCTCCGATCGGCAGCGGCCATGAGGGGTTGCAGACTCCAAGGACTGGCGCAGGGCACCAGAAAACAGGGAGATCGCCACCTCTCCCCGTTTGAGAAGGAGAAGCAGAGGAGACAACCCATGGGATGGTGACTGCGGTGGCGGATCAGCGAGAGGCTCTGAGGCTTGAATAAGTACCTTGATGAAAGGCTCAAGCCCGAAACGTTGGTTATGTTTTTAATCTTTGCTACATAATGTGTACTGTTTGACCTGCTGAGTTCAGAACCATAGAACGCTACAGCACGGAAAACAGGCCATTCAGCCCCTCTAGTCTGTGCCAACCATCATCTCCCTAGTTTCCACTCCATAACCCTCCAGGGCTTTCCCATTTATGTATCTATCCAATTTATTCTTAAAACACACGATTGAGACTGCACTCACCACATCAGGTGGCGGTTCGTTCCTCACTCCCACTACTCTGAGTGAAGAACTTCCTCCTAATGTTCCCCTTTCATCTTAAAACTATGACCTCTCGTATTGATCTCCCCCAATCTAAGTGGGAAATGCTTTCTCGCATCCACTCTGGCTATACCTCTAATAATCTTGTAAACCTTTATCAAATCTCCCCTCATTCTTCTATGCTCCAAGAGAATAAAGACCTAATCAACCTTTCCCAGTAACTCAACTCCTGAAGACCAGGCAACATCTGGTCAACAACCAGGTAAATCTTCTCTGCACTCTTTCTATCTTATTAATATCCTTCCTGTAGTCAGGCCCCCAGAATTGCACACAATATCCAAAATTTGTCTTAAACAACATCCCAACTCCTATACTCAATAATTTGATTTATAAAGGCTAAGATGCCAAAAGTTTTCTTCACAACCCTGTCCACATGCGACACCACCTTCAGAGAATAATGTATCTGTATTCCCAGATCTCTGCTCTTCCTTAGTGCCCAACCATTTACCTTATGTGCCCTTCCTTGGTTTGCCCTTCCATAATGCAACACCTCACACTAAACTCCATCTGCCATTTTTTGGCCCATTCTCCTAGCTGGTCCCGATCCCTCTGCAAGCTTTGAAAATCTTCCTCACTGTCCACAACACCTCTGATCTTTGTGTAATCAGCAAGTGCGCTGATCCAATTCCCCAGCATTGTGTTTTTCACTCATTACGTACTCCCATTTTCAGTTCATTTTCATTTGTGTGGTACTGTCACTTTAAGAGAACAAATTTAACAAAACCCTGCAGGCTTTGGAGATTGACTATGAGCTGACAGACAGGCTGAGGACAGCGTGTACCCAAATTCAATACTTCTGAGGAGAGAGGAAGTGCAAGGAGGCAGGTGTGGAGACCATATAATCAACATGTTAAAGATACAGTACACTGTTTGCTCAGGGACCATTTTAAGGAGACAGCACTTTGGAGCAAAGCTCTTTTAACTAATACAGTGCTGAAGTGGCCTCGTGTGATAATAGACAATTTACATGATTTCTCCATTATAGTGGAATGAATATGGAAGGCCATTTTGAATGGCTGACCCATAAACGGGTTCCGGAAGCAGAGGAATTCTGCAGCTGGACTGTGACCATTGTGAAGGTCACTTGGAATGGCTGACTCACAAGAGGGTTCTAGAAGAAGAAGAAATACAGTATTTTGGCTGATTAACGCAAAGGGGTCTGGAAGCTTTGTGAGAATCACTCGCTTCGTGTCCCCCTACACACAGAGAAGGAAAGTTTTGACTGCCGCTTGCCTGAAAGGACATTGGTCCTGAAGCATTTCGACAAGGATTTTGTGAGTTTATAACAGTCTGTCACCCCAGTCTCTCCCACCTACTCCATGAACTTCTTTGCACCCATTTAAAGTCTGCCTGTCAGCCCTGGATTTTCTGAGACTGAATTGTCTTTCCAGATTTGTGCCAGAGCTGTAGCGGCTTGGGATATTCCACACACTTAAGTATATTTGTGCATAGTTGTCAGAGGTTAAGGAGATAAGTTTCGATAATATTGTGTGATTGATAATTAATAATTAAAACTATTATTTTAAATATTAACACTGCCTTGGAAAATTTCCATTCCTGCTGTCGGTTAAGTAACAACTCTAATTTAGGTCTTATATGGCTCCAACATTACCTCACGGCAGTGTTTCCTGTTCCACTTCATCCCAGAGGAGGTTTCAATCCCATTCCCTCCATGGATACTGTCCCACCTGACTTCCTCGAGCAGTTAGGTGTTTGCTGTGTATACCAGCATCCCAGTGTCCCTCCACTCAACCATGACACATTTTATTTCCCCCCACATTCCCACCCCTAATGCCACCAAAAGAGGATTGTTGATAGGATCCAAAAGACTGAACAACAGGCTTTATTCAACGTAATCTTCCACAGAGCCAGCTGTGAGATTGTGCTGCTGTGAGCTCTGAGAGGGTCTTTGAAGGGCCGGCTCTGGCTTATATCCCGGAGGGTGATTGATACCTGACCGGATGGGGCTTGGTCTATTCAGGTCGGCTGATTAACAGCTGGCCAGGTGTTGTCTTGTCCCCATGCTCTTCTGCAGGTACAGAGATTGCCCCCTGCAGTAGGCCAATGGTGTACCACTACATGGTTGCTGGGTTTCATTCGTCGGGAGTATTGAGTTCAGGAGTCGAGAGGTCATGTTGCAGCTCTACAAATCTCTGGTGAGACCCCACTTGGTGGATTGTGTTCAATTCTGGTCACTTCATTACAAGAAGGATGTGGAAGCTCTGGAGAGGGGGCAGAGGAGAACGACGAGGATGCTGCCTGGATTGGAACATGTCTTTATGAGGCAAGATTAGCAGAGGTGGGACTTTTCTCTTTGGACTGTAGAAGGATGAGAGGAGACTTGATAAAGGTTGACAAGATTCTGAGAGACAGAGATAAGGTGGATAGCCAGCACTTGTTTCCCAGTGCAGAATCAGCAAACACCAGAGGATGTCAGTACAAAGTGAAGGGAGGGAAATTTAGGGGAGACATCAGAGATGTCTGGAATACCTTGCCAGGAGTGGTGGTGGAGGCTGGAACATTAGGGGGATTTATGAGACTCTTAGACAGGCACATGGATGAAAGAAGAATAGAGGGTTGTGGGGTAGAATGGATTAAGTAAATTTTTAAAGGAATATATGGTTTTGCACAACATCGAGGGCCGAAGGGCTTGTATTGTCCTGTAATGTTCTATGTTCTAAGGTCCTAACCATTTACACACAGTGCCTGCAGCTCTTCAGAGTGTGAGAGAAAGCCAGAAGGACACCCCAAAGAGTGACTGACATGTAAAAAGGTTGGGATTGAAGTCAGGGTGTCTGGACTGTGAGACACCGGCACTACCCTGCTGTGCTCCTGACCAGCGAGGATTTGCAAGAGACAGCAGGGACAGACGGGACCCCCCCCCCCCACCCCCCTCCAATCTATCCCAGCTCCACTCACCAGGTGAATTGAAGGCCACTGTTTCCCTCTCACTGAGCTTGCCGGAGAGACTCATCTTGGCGTCAGGCATGGAGGAGAGCAAGGTGGACGAGGGCAGGGGCCCCACAGCGGGTCGGTATGGTGTCACCACGGCAGGTACCGCTTCGGGCCGTGGCAGCTGGACTGGTGGTTGCCCTGGAAGATGGAGAGTGGGTCAGTCAATGTAGCGCTCCCGCAGCTGCACAGACTTGCGTTCAATCCGTCGGCAACCCTGAGCACCAGGCCCGAACCCCCGACACGATGTCCCAGAAGTCTGTGGGCACATGTTGGTCAGAGTTCCTACTGCAGACATCAGTGGTTTACTCCGCCTCGCACGTCATCTCTGCCTTCTCTCACTGATTCGGAGAGTAGAGAACCAGTGCTGAATCATCCGCCTGACTTCCTTCCTCCCGCAGCCCCTCCCCCAGCTGTTTGGGGTTGCAGCTTCCGATGCGACGCAGGACCACCCCACCACACACTCAGATGATTTCAGAGAGAAAGCTGCTGGAGTTTTATTTTTGTTTTCAACATTCCTTCCACTTCTTTGTTAGGTTTGATTGACAAAGTTGTTATGGCCAGATGCTTCAAAAACTTTCAAGGTTGTTGGGGAAAGATTGGTGTAATGTGGAGGGTCATTTAAATTTAGATGTACAGCATGGTAACAAGCCCTGTCGGCCCACGAGCCCATGCCACCTCTGTCTTGAACCTGGAGAGAATGTGGATTGCGGAGGGTAACTTGGCCTCTCTGGCTGGAGTCTAGTGGTAAGTCACCCCACCTGCTATTCATCAGATAGAACTGATTGGTTCTCCAGATGCCATTCAAAAGTTAGATCTGCCCACAGGTGAGGCTGATGCGCGATTGGTCCTTGCTGGTCATGTGGACGGGCCCTGCATTGAAAAAGCTGAGCATGTGGAGTTTCTCTCTGTTCTTGCTGCTGTAAGGTAAAACATCATGAGATGGGAATGTGTAGGGAGTTACCCTGTACAGGGCAGTAACAAGAAGGGGAGGTGTCCTTGTACTCCTGTTAGGTAAAACATCATGAGATGGGACCGGAGAAGGAGTCACCCAGTACTAAGGAGTAACAGAATGCATCCTTGTACTTACAAGATAAGAGAGACATTGATGGATTGAGAGGCAGGAAGCTAGCAGGGAAAGGATAGCAACAGTTTTAGTCATTGGACAAGTAATGATATGATGATGTTCTAAGCATGTATCCAAGGGTATAAAAAATCACCATTTTGCTGATAACGGCAGAATGCATTCTCCGACTAACTTTGTTAGTCGCAAGTGTTACAATCCGGTAATAAAGAACAAAGAACCCTGATTTCGACTCAGCCTGGTGTTTGTCTCACTCATTCATGAACAAAGCAGACCTAACACTGCTGCACGGAGACAATCACTGAACTCCAGGCTGCCGGGCATGGGCAGCTCTGGAGGGCCGACTGCAATGGGCCCATCCCAGATCCCGAGCCGTGGGCAATGCTGGAGACCAAGTTTATTTGATGTACTTGTTAGTTGCAATTAATTTCCTGTTTATTGGTGTGTTGCGATTGCTAGAGTTAGAGAAGGGTGGTGGGTATTGTGAGTTTAACCTTTGTGTTCCCAATGGGGAGCTGAGAATGTTCAGCAGTGATTTATTTGCACCTGATGTGTAGTTACTTGTGCATTATTCCGGTTTAGTCTGAGAGTGTGTGCCCTTTTGTGAGTTCCCATAAGTAAATTCCCCTTGGGCAGCACAGTCACCATAGAGATTAGCAACTAGGACCAGGGTTCAAATCCCACGCTGTCTGTCAGGAGTTGGTACGTTCTCCCCGCGCCTGGGTGGGTTTTCCCCAGGGCTCTGGTTTCCTCCCACCGTTCAAAACGTACCAGAGGTTGTCGGTTAATTGGGCAGCACGGGCTCATGGGCCGAAAGGGCCCAACAACCTTGAAAGTTTTTGAAGCACCTGGCCATAACAACTTTATCAATCAAACCTAACAAAGAAGTGGAAGGAATGTTGAAAACAATGATAAAACTCCGTCAGCTTTCTCTCTGAAATCATCCAAGTGTGCAGTGGGGGGGGGGTTCCTGCGTCACATCAGAAGCTGCAACCCCAAACGGCTGGGGGAGGGGCTGCGGGAGGAAGGAGGTCAGGCAGATGATTCAGCACTGGTTCTTCACTCTCCGAATCAGTAAGAGAAGGCAGAGATGACGTGCGAGGCGGAGTAAACCACTGATGTCTGCAATAGGAACTCTGACCAACACGTGCCCACAGACTTCTGGGACATCGTGTCGGGGGTTTGGGCCTGGAGCTCAGGGTTGCCGACGGATTGAACGCAAGTCTGTGCGTCTGCGGGAGCACTGAAGGCCAATCCACGGACACCGTCTCTGAAGGGATTCATTTTTGCTTCTCTCTTTCTCTCGCTCTGTAAGGGGCATTTGACGATACTAATGGCAACTCTTCCTCTGGCTTATGGCGGGCAGAAAGCATGTAATTACATGTTCTGTATGATTGCATGACAATAAAGGAATCCTGAATCTTCTACCCTCCCACATACCGTATATCCTACCTGTTTGGCTGAGCTTCTCCCCCGCCGCTTCCTCCTAACAATTTATTCAGACACCTGCTTGTCTGCTTTTTGCTCTCACCTTGATGAAGAGCTCAGGCCCAAAATGTTGGTAAAATACAAAAGTATGCAGACACCGCAGCTGAAGTAAAAGCACAACACTCAGCAGGACAAACAGTGTCCTTTATACAGCAAAGATCAATGTATAGAAACAAAGTTTTGGGATTGAGCTCATCATCCAGGGATGAGTCAAAGGAGAGGTTATTTATTAAGAGTGAGAGCAAGTTCTGCCAGACGGAGGAGGGTGGTGGTGGAGGGGACTGGTCATGTCTCTTGTCCAGAAAAAAAGCAAAGGGGTTTGAGACCTTCTGTGCAGGGGGTGGAGGTGTAAAGGGATTGGATGTCCATTGTGAAAATGAGGTGGTCAGGTTCAGGGAATTGGAAGTCACTGGAGAGATGAAGAGCATGTGAGGTATCGTGGATATAGGTGGGGACGGATTGGACCAGGAACGAGGTAAGATGATAGCTCGACGGGGCAAGAGCAGGGAGAAACAATGGGTCTACCTAGATATCTTGATGAAAGGCTCAAGCCCTAAATGTCGGTTCTGTATCTTTATCTTTTCTCAGTCTGACCTGCTGAGTTTATCCAGCATTGTTTTTACTCTTGATGCTGCGTGACCTGCTGACTCTATCTGGCACATTTGTGTGGAGCCTTACATTTATAGAATACACTTAATTCTCCCCACATTCTCATCAGATTCTACCCCTGACCAACAGGCTTATAGAGGCTGATGAAACAGCCAACCTGCAATATGTGGGGGATAAACCGCGCAGTCACAAAGAGAACCAGCAAACTCCATGCTGCCAGCAGCTAAGGTCAGACTTGAAGCTGGTGCAGCGAGGCTGGGGCACTGGGGTGCCCCCTCTGGTTGTCGGCTGAGCACTCCCTAACACAAAGTAGGAGTGCAGCACTGTCCCCTGACAGAGCAGAGGGCTGCAAGGAGAACATTTGCCCTGGGAGGCATCAAACCGGCACGCCACAGGGCAGTTCAGCGGGCGGGGGGGGGGGGCACGGGAACATGACTCACACGACAGGATGATGTCTCGGGCCCTCCACAGGTTCAGGCTGGTCAGGACATGCAGTAGCTGGCTCACAGTCCCATTCCGGTTAATCCAGTACCACATGACTCTCTGCGTCCGACCCGGCTCCCCCTGTCTCTCCAACAGCCGCAACTCGGTCATGTCGCTGACGATGGAGGAAGCTGAAAGATTCGAGCAGAGATAAAAAAAACAATGCTGGAGAAACTCAGCTGCCGTTACAGAAGAACCAGAGACCCATGAGTACTTGTGCATGAATTACATGGTGCAGGAGGTAATCAAGAGGGAAAACCGCCATATTCGGACAGATTGAATTTAAGCACAGGTAGGTCGTATGGCTTATTGTGTACAATTCTGGTCTCCAAATGGATGTACTGGTGTTGGAATCTGTGCAAAGGAGGCTCACCTGGAATGACTGGGAGACCACTGAGCGCCTGTCAGAGACAGGGATCTCCCAGTGGCCGACCGCTTCAATTCTGCCCTGCACTCCTGCGCTGACATGTCTGTCCACGGCTTCATGTACTATCTCACCAAGACCACTGGTAAATTGGAGGAACAACACTTGAATTTTTCTGTCTGGGCTCTCTCAAACCGGATAGCATTAATGTCGAATTCTCAAGTTCCTGCTGGTCAATTCCCCGTTCCCCACTCTTCCCCATTTCCTTTCCTCCAGCTCTCCATCCCCTTCCCTCTCCATTCACAGAGCCGTTCCCCCATCCCCACTTGCTGGTGTGCTCTCCTGCTCTGATCCACCTATTACCTCCTGTCTGTGGGATCGTGTTCTTCCCCTGCCCCTCCATTTTGTTCGGGTCTTTGCCCACATTTTGCTTATCCCTTGATAAAGGGGCTCTTTATCTTTGCTGTATAAAGTACGATGTTTGACCTGCTGATTTTCTCTGGTATTGCATTTTTAATTTAACCCTGGTGACTGCAGACTTTAGATTTGAGCTAAAGCCCCTTGTGGATGTGGGTGCACGGCAGACATCTGTCCCATCCACAACCCTGGTCTGCAGCACCTCCCCTCCCTCTCACCAATGGTCCCTTGAAACGGAGCACACAGTTCTGGGAGCAGAATCAGTGAAAGCCTTTTCAATAGGAAATGCATTTTGAATATTATGGAAATATTTTATCTTTAATATTGAGCTATAAATATAATAGCCCAGAGGGTTGCATGGGCATCAGTTGGCCCTTCGAGTTTGCCCCGCCATTCCATTCATGAGCTGATCCATCCTCCCACCCAGCCCCACTCTCCGGCTTTCTCCCCGTAACCCAATGCCCTGACTAATCAAATACCTCTGCCTTAAATCCACCCAATAACCTCACTTCTACAGCTGCCTGGGAAACAAGTTCCACAGACTCACCGCTCTCTGGCTGAAGACATTTTTCTGCATCTGTTTTAAATTGACACCCTTTTACCCTGAAGTTGTGCCCTCTTGTCCGAGACTCCCCCCACCCCCACCCCCCCGTGGGAAATACGCAGTTAATCAATGAACATTAATGCAGTTAACTTCACGTTCTGTGAAAATTGCAGGAGCCAAAGCTGGTGGAGATATGTGCAATGACATTACTCAAAAGACATTCTGAGAGGATAGAAAAGGTTCACATATGGGTCAAAAACAGGCAATTTGTTTTGAGGTGAGTAAATTTTCTACATTTAATAGATTACAAGAGAAATTTGATATTTCTGCAAATTCTATTTTTGCTTATTATCAAGTTCGAGATTTTTTGCGAACACAATTTGGTCAGGATTTAATTTTACCAAGTCAATCTAAATTTCAGATTTTAATGGTTGACAAGGAAACAAAAGGATTTATATCAGATATGTAAAGGATGTTGCAAGAAAAGATGGATAAAGTTGGGCTCTATAGGACAAAAGAGAAATGGGAGAAAGATTTAGATATTGAATAGTCTTGGGAGGAATGGTCAAATATGTCTACTGATAGTGTTACAAAATTAATTAATGTGAGATATAGTATGGTTAATTATAATTTTATTCATCAATTTTATCTGACTCCTGCGAAGATGAAAAAATTTGGATTTAGTCTAACAGATTTGTGTTTTAAATGTGGAGAAAAGGGAGGAGTCACGTGATGGAGTAGTGGCTGGTAGGAGAATACCAGCCCTCTCCAGAAAAGAAGGAAAAAAGTAAAGAAAAAGCAAAGCACAGACACACAAACCACAACAAATAAAAATAAAGGTGTGGGGAAAATGGCACCAAAGAAAGAAAAGCCAAAAACAACGGGAAGAAAAGAAGAAGGAAAGATGTCGGATGAGAAAGGTGAAGGCCTTACCTGTACGAAGAAGCAGGGACCCACCGTGGCGAGAGGAGTCCACTCCCTGAGGTCAGTGGAAACCCCGAAGGGTCGCGACCCACCGAGCGCAGGACTATAAGGATGGTTCACGGAGCCAAATAGAGGTGCGCAACCGCGCATGACAAACACAACACCGACGGGAGAGGAACTCCACAGCTTGAACAGCTGAGTAAGACCCGACAGCAGGGCTCCCAGCGGGAAGATACAGAAAATAATGGGAACGAGAGGGAGGAGAATGAAAAAAGGAAATCGGAGACTCAACAGATGACCACCCCAGAGGAAGAGGACCAACATCAAGACACCATTAATAAAAAAAATACCCAGCAAACTGAGACAAACAGCCCAACAAGAAAGTCAGAAGAGACACAGATACAAGGAAGAGAGGTAGAGGACACAGGTCCTGGAGTGGACACAGGGGAAGAGGAGGAGAACATCAAGCTCTGCACAGAGAAATAGAAGATAAAGGGAATGGACTGTACATAGATAGGAAATTTTTTGAAGAATATATGGAAGCAGTAAAAGAATGGCAGACACGAGAATTTAATAAAATAAAAAGAAGAATAAAAGGTATAGAAGAAAAAGTGAGATTAGAGATGGTAATGACAGAAATAGGGAAAAGAGTAGACAAGGTGGAAGAACGAGAAACAGCCATAGAAATGGAAGTGGACGATTTAAAAAGGGCATTTGAAGAATCTGATTAAAAAGTTAAAGAAACACAGGAGTTGTTAGCTCTGAAGATGGATATAATGGAAAACTATAATAGGAGAAACAATATAAAGATAGTGGGCATTAAGGAAGATGAAGAAGGCAAAGATATGAAAGAATTTATAAAAGAATGGATCCCCAAGGTCCTAGGAGTGTCAGAATTACAGGAAGGAATGGAAATAGAAAGGGCACACAGAACATTAGCCCCTAAACCACAGCCACAACAAAAACCAAGATCCATTCTAGTAAACTTCCCGAGATATACGACAAGAGAAAATATATTGGAGAAGGCAATTAAAAAAAAGAGAAGACAAAAAGCCACTGGAATACAGAGGTCAAATTTTTTTTTCTACCCAGACATAAGTTTTAAGCTCCTGAAGAAGAGGAAGGAGTTTAATGCAGCAAAATCGATCCTATGGAAGAAAGGGTATAAATTTATGTTAAGATATCCAGTGGTGCTTAAAATAGTTATTCCAGGGCAGCAAAGCAGACTGTTCTCGGATCCGGAGAAAGCATGAGAATTTGCAGAACGTTTGCAAAACAGACAGAGAGATGAAGAGATGTAACAAGAACAAGAATGACGACAAACTTCATATAAAGAAGAAGAATAAAGTATAAGTAAGAACTAAGAAGGGGAAGGAAGGGGGGAATTAAGAGGATGAGTTTTGTGATATGTGAAGAGTCTTTTCTGGAGGGGGCTGGGTGGGAGAGAATAACAGTCACTGCGAAATCAGTTGACGCTTGCAAGCGGTTTCGCAATCCAAATGGAGAGGGGAGATGTGGTTGCCCGACAAGGGGACACTCAGAGAGGGGAGAACATTCGGGGTTAAGGAAATTTTAGATGTGGGAATAGTGGAAATATTTTATGTTTTAGAAGTGTTGTCTTGCAGTGCGTTCAAAAAAAGAAAGCAGAAATGGATAAGGAGGAAAGGTGGTGATGAGGAAGCGGAAAGGAAAGGTAAACAAAGTATGAAATGGCCATGTTGAACTATATGACTTTAAATATTAACGGAATACATAACCAAATCAAAAGGAAGAGGCTGTTAAATTTACTGAAGAAAGAAAAAATTGATATAGCATTCGTGCAAGAAACACATCTAACTGAAGTGGAACACAAGAAATTAAGGAGAGACTGGGTAGGGCACGTAACGGCAGCATCATATAATTCAAAAGCCAGAGGAGTAGCTATATTAATCAATAAAAATGTACCAATCAAAATAGAGGAGGAAATAATACATCCAGCAGGGAGGTATGTAATGATAAAGTGTCAGATATATTCAGAATTTGCTCAATGTATATGCACCTAATGAAGAAGATCAAAAATGTATGCAAGATATCTATTGGAAGATTGCAGATACGCAGGGGAATATACTGATAGGAGGGGACTTTAACCTTAATTTGGACTCAAAGATGGATAAAAATGCAAAGAAGACTAGCAGAAAGAATAAAGTTACCAAATTTATGGTTAAATCGATGCAGGAAATGCAACTTTTGGATATATGAAGGAAACAACACCCAAAGGAGAAGGAATACTCATATTATTCGGGTAGACACAAAACATACTCAAGAATAGATCTGTTCCTGTTGTCAGCCCACATCCAAGGGAGAGTTAGGAAAACGGAATATAAAGCTAGATTGTCATCGGATCACTCACCCCTGTTATTGGCAATAGAGCTGGAGGACATCCCACCGAGAACGTATAGATGGAGATTAAACTCCATGCTACTTAAAAGACAAGATTTTAGAGAATTCATTGAGCGAAAAATTAAAATGTACTTTGAAATAAATACAGAATCAGTGAAAGATAAGTTTATACTATGGAATGCAATGAAAGCATTCATCAGAGGGCAGATAATAAGTTATGTAACTAAGATGAAGAAGGACTACAATCGGGAAATAGAACAGTTGGAAAGGGAAATAGCAAGTACAGAAAAAGAATTAGCAATAAAGGAAGATACAACAAAAAGAAGAGAATTGGCAGATAAAAAAATAAAACATGAAACACTACAAACATATAAGGTGGAGAAGAACATAATGAAGACAAAACAGAAGTATTATGAGCTAGGAGAAAAAACGCACAAAATACTAGCTTGGCAGCTTAAGACAGAACAAACTAAAAGAACGGTATTGGCATCAAGGAAAAAGGACAAACAAATTACATATAATCCAACGGAGATTAATGAAAACTTCAGAGAATTCTATGAGCAATTATATTGAACTGAGAACGAAGAGAAAGAAGACAAAATAGATGAATTTCTAGCTAAAATTGAACTACCGAAATTACAAGAAGAGGAACAAAATAAATTAATAAAACCATTTGAAATAGAGGAAATACAAGATGTATTAAAAAAAACTACCGAACAATAAAACGCTGGGAGAGGATGGACTCCCAATAGAATTCTATAAAACATTTAAAGACTTATTAGTTCCTCCTCTCCTGGAAGTAATGAACCAGATTGAAGAAACTCAAAACATGTCAGATTCATGTAAAACAGCAATAATTACAGTAATACCAAAGACCGGGAAAGACCCACTAACACCAGCATCATATAGACCAATATCTCTACTTAACACAGATTATAAGATAATAGCTAAACTATTAGCAAACAGATTGACCGACTGTGTACCAAAAATAGTAAAACTAGATCAAACTGGATTTATTAAGAAAAGACGAACAACGGACAATATGTGTAAATTCATTAACTTAATCCATGCAGTACAAGGAAACAAGACGCCAACAGTGGCGGTTGCTTTAGACACAGAGAAAGCCTTTGACAGAGTAAAATGGAATTATTTATTCAAAGTACTACAGAGGTTCAACCTACCAGAGAAATATATTAATTGGATTAAAGCACTATATAAGGGATCATTGGCGAAGGTGACGGTACATGGATATATATCAAACCAATTGAAATTAAGTAGATCAACTTGGCAGGGATGTCCACTATCTCCCTCACTGTTCACGTAACTGATAAGAACAGAAAATAAAATAAGGGGGATAAAAATAAAAGAGAAGGAATATAAAATCAGTCTATTTGCAGATGACGTCATAGTATACTTAACAGAACCAGAATTATCAATAAAAGAATTACATAAGAAATTGAAAGAATACGGAGAAGTATTGGGGTACAAGATCAACGCAAATAAAAGTGAAGCAATGCCAATGAATAATGCGGATTTCACAAAGTTTAAGAAAGAATCACCATTTAGATGGCAAACACAAGCAATTCGATACCTAGGTACACAACTAGATAATAATCTAGGCCATCTATACAAACTAAATAATCACCCATTAATGAAGAAATTACAAGACGACTTGGAGCATTGGAAAGACTTACCACTAACACTGATAGGAAGGGTAAATTGTATTAAAATGAATATCTTCCCAAGGATACAATACCTATTTCAATCATTACCAATTAATAATAAGGAAATTCTTATGGAAAGGGGGGAAACCGAGGATAGCGCTAGATAAATTAACAGAATGGTATAAACAAAGGGGCTTACAGCTACCAAACTTTAAGAATTATTATAGAACAGCACAATTAAGATACCTATCAGATTTTTATCAAACAAGGGAAAAACCAGATTGGACCAGATTAGAGCTAGATAAAATAGGGGAGAAGGTACCTGAACATATACTATATAAGTGGGATGAAAAATTGGTACAACGTAGGAATTCACCGGTATTGCATCATCTGCTCAACATTTGGAAGAAGATTCACGTAGAAAGGAATAAAACAAATTATCAACTACCAAAATTAATAATGACGCAAAATCAACTAATCAACTAAGGGATCAAAAGAATAGAAAATTGTTTTTCGGGAAATAAATTATTATCTTTTGAACAAATGAAGGACAAATATGGTATAACTCACGCTACAATGTTTGCATATCACCAACTGAAAACCTACTTGAAGGACAAATTGGGAAGCAGGCTGAGGTTACCAGAAGGAAGCAATTTTGAATATGCGATTACAGACACAATGATAATTAAAAGATTTATAACAAACATGTACATCAAACTGCAAGAGAAAGAGAACGAGGAAACAAGCTGTAAATTCAAACAAAAATGGGAACAAGATCTAAACATAAAGATAAAGAATGAAACATGGGAAAAGCTATGCTCCGGAACTATGAGAAATACAATAAACACAAGGTTACACATGATACAATATAATTGGTTACACAGGCTATACACCACACCCCAAAAGTTAAATAAATGGGACCCAACAGTATCAGACAGATGTTTTCGCTGTAAGAAGGAAACGGGAACAGTACATGCAATTTGGGCATGTGAGAAAGTGGAAAAGTTTTGGGAAGATCTAAACCAGGTATTAAATAAAATCACAAAAAGCAACATACCAAAAAATCCAGAGATTTTTCTTCTAAGTAATATAAGAAGTAGAACTTGGACTCGATTTGGATGGAGCACAGAAAAGATTTATTATGATAGCCTTAGCTATAGCAAAAAAATGCATTATGTCAACCTGGAAATTAGAAGATAGCCTGAGAATACAGCAATGGTTCATAGAAATGAATAAATGTATTCCATTGGAAAAAATAACATATAATTTAAGAAATAACATTACAGTATTCGAACAAATTTGGGAACTGTACATGGAACACAATAGAGAAGTCCTACTGAGAACCTCCACCACCTAAAATGACAGAAGGAGAAGATGACATGAACTGACCCAGTGTGTAAAAGTAGAGGACACTAATTTCTTGTTTATTTTCATAGTGTGACGACATTGTTTAATGGGTTTAATGTATCATATAGGTTGAACGTTGAGTGAGTGGGGGGGGGGGTGAAGGAGGGAGGGAAGTGAGGGAGAAAAAGGGGAGAAAATGACACTGTGTATATTCAAGAGGGAAATGCCTGTGTGTATTTTGGTCAGTATGGTTCATAGTGTGAAAAATAAAAAATTTTTTAAAAAGAAATGTGGAGAAAAGAGAGGTACCTTTATGCATTGTGTATGATATGTAAGAATTAAATTTTTTGGGGAAAAAATTATTAAATTTTTGAGAGATTTATTTACAATTGATTTGCAAATAGATCCAATTATGTGTTTATTGGGTTACATGAGTGCAGTTACTTTGGGATTGGTTGATAAGCCAAAATTGCCATTTTTGCGGTTAGGGTTAGCGGTTGCAAGAAAATGCATAGCGATAACTTGGAAAAATGATGTGGAATTGAATATACAAAGATGGCATAATGAACTGCAATCGTGTTTTTATTTTTGGAAAAAATAACTTACAATTTGCAAAATGATAATTTTTTTGTTTAAAAATATTTGGATTGTATGGCTATTGATCTTAAGTAAAAGTTATGTAAAGAGTTGGCAAGTTGATTAATTAATTAATTTTAAAGGTACAATTTTTTTTAAGGCACCAAGGAGTGAGGGAGGAAGTTAAGATGATTATTTACCATCATTACCATTATTATTTTTATTTATCTCCATTTGTATCTTGTATTTTCTTTTTTATCATATTTTGCAAAATTCTCAAATAAAATTTTCAAAAAAAAAACAAAAAAGGGAATTGGGACAACCATATATGCCTGTAACAGTCGAGTTTTGTGGACCAATCTTTAGTGTCCATTAGGCAGGCGAACTGGCTCCGCTCATCACGCACACAGCGGGGGAGCCGCCCAAAATGGTGCCGTCGGGGGTTTCCTCCCGACCTCGGCACCAAGCTCAGAAGCCCGCGCTTGGGGACCCACATGACGCCCGTGACATCGGGGCCCCCCAGCGCGGTGCTCAGCCAGATCCGGGCTGGAAGTATAAGACCAGCCAGGCAGCCTGCAAAAAATCAGTTTTGGTCAGTGAACTCAACCCATCTGGTTGTGTGATCCTTCAGTTAGCAGTGCAGCTGCCGCTACAATTGGTGACCCCAACAGGTTCAAACGTCTTTGAACCCAACATGAACGACCCTTCGATCAACGCAAAAACCATAAAGCTTCCTGACTTCTGGGTTCAGGAGCTGGAGACCTGGTTCAGCCACTCAAGATGCTCAGTTTCACCTCCGCCAGATTTTATCGGATTCGACCAAGTTTTGCTATGTGGTCGCTGGCCTGGACCAAGTGGTCCACCTCGTTCAGCACCCACCCGCGGAAAATAAGTACAGGACCATCAAGCGGGTGCTCACCGGCTCCCTCGGCCTCTCCAGGCGCCAGCGTGCCGCTCTGATGTTGTGCCTCGAAGCTTTGGGGGACAGAACTCCAATCGAGTTGATGGATGAGATGCTCGGGCTCATGGGCGATCACACCAACTGCCCACTCTTCGAGTGCATCTTCCTCAACCATCTGCCTTAAGACATCCGGCCGTTACTATCCCAGGAGAGTTACACTGACCCTAGGAAAGTCGCTCAAAAGGGTCAGGAGCAATGGCTTGAATGATTCCCGGAGGGCTCAGCAGTCCAGCAGGTTATTAGTCATGGGCATGACCATGCCAAGCCTTCCTCTAGCCCCTGCAGGGGCCTCAAAGAGCATAGCCAGAAGCAAGTCATCCATTTCAGGCCTCTGCTTCTTCCACCAGCGTTGGGGAGCCAAGGCTCGGAAGTGTCGTCAGTCCTGCTCGTTCCAGGGAAACGGGCAGGCCGGCCGCTGTTAATGGCGGCGGTGGCTGTCCAAGAACACAGCCTTCTATACCTGCGGGATTCAGTCAGCAGCCGACGCTTCCTTGTCAACACCGGGGCCCAGATCAGCATCATCCTGGCCATAGCCATCGAGTCCTGGAACCGGCCTTGAGGACCTCCCTTCCATGCAGCCAATTCGACAGAGATCCGAACGTATGGAGACAAGACCTTCCACTTCCAGAGTGACCAGCGGAAGTTCTCGTGGAGGTTCACCATTTCATCCCTTCCATCTGCCATCCTGGGTGTTGACTTCCTCCTTGCCCATGGACTTCTGGTCGACATTCAAGGTAGGCGACTGGTAGATGCCCGTACCTTCCAATCCGTTCACCTCAATGCCTCCCGCACAGAGCAGCTCCAGATAGCCATGGGGTCAGCACACCCAAGAATGTTTCAGCATATCCTGGACGAGTTCTCTTCCCTCCTCAAGCCGCAGTTCTCCGCCACCTCATCACACCACAGGGTGTTTCATTACATCCCCACCCAAGGCCCACGCCGGATAAGCTCCAGATAGCAAAGGAAGAGTTCTCTCATCTGCAGGAGCTGGGGATCATTCGACACTCCGACAGCCCTTAGGCCTCACCACTCCATCTGGTCCCGAAAGCCTCCGGTGGCTGACACCCCTGCAGAGATTATCAACAGCTTAACGACGCGACAGTCACTGACCATTACCCGATCCCTCACATTCAGGACTTTACGGCCAACCTGCACGGCGCGAGGGTATTCTCCAAGGTCAACCTGGTGCGCGGGTATTACCAAATCGCAGTGCACACCGAGGACATACCCAAAACGGCCATCATCACCCCCTTTGGCTTGTTCGAGTTCCTACGCATGCCGATTGGGCTCAAGAACAACACCCAGACTTTCCAGTGCCTTATGGACACAGTAGGCAGGGATTTGAATTTCGTATTCATTTACCTGGATGACACCTTTGAGACCAGGAACAACACAAGTCTCATCTGCACACCCTCTTCTCCCGACTGGCCGACTTCGGCCTAACGATCAATCCGGACAAGCGGCAGTTCGGGAAAGAATCCATGCAGTTCCTAAGTCATACCATCACAGCCGAAGGAGCCACACCTGCCACTACAAAGGGGACTGCAATTAGGGAGTTCCCACACCCGGACAACCTCACAGGAGTTCGCGGGTATGGTCGATTTCTATAATCGTTTCATTCTAGGCGCTGGGCGCATCATGCAGCTGCTCTTCGCCCTCATCGTGGCCAAAGACAAGACATTTGCCTGGACTCCAGAGGCCAGCAGGGCATTCGAAGCCACGAAAGATGCCCTCGCGAAGGTTACCCCACTTGTCCACCCACGCACCGACCTGCATATGGTGCTCTCTGTTGATGCCTCTGCCACAGCCGTCAGCACCATCCTGGAGCAGCAGGTGAAAGGACAGTGGAATCCACTGGCATTCTTTAGCCTACTTCTTTGCCCACCAGAGTGCAAGTATAGCGCTTTCGATTGTGAGTTGCTGGGCATGTACCTGGCGGTGGGTCATTTCCACTATTTCTTGGAGGGGAGTCCTTTCACCATTTTTACCGACCACAAACCCCTCACTCAGGCGCTCGCTATGGCAAGAGATCCCTGGTCGGCCCACTAACAGTGTCACCTCTCCCTCATGACGGAGTTCACCAGTGACATTCAGCACAAGGCGATGCACTCTCATTACCGGCCATTTGCGCGCTGACACCTGGCCTCGATTTCGACCAGCTCGTCTGGGACCAGAAATCCGACGAGGTGATGCGGGCCTTCAGGACTGCCATCATGAGCCTGCGGTTCCAGGACCTCCTGACTCCTCACGGTGAGGGCACGGTCCTGTGCGATGTCTCCATGGGAACCCCGCAACAAGTGGTTCCCAGCAGTGGCGCAGGCAAGTCTTCCACCATATCCATTACCTCTCCCACCCTTCCATCAGGTCCATGGTCCGATTGGTGGCAGAAAGTTTCGTCTGGCACGTGCTTCAGAAGTAGATTGCGGACTGAGCCAGAACCTGCACCCATTGCCAGCTTTCCAAGGTACACAGGCACACCAGAACACCCGTACAAGATTTCAAACATGTCTGGGAACAGTTCAGCCACATACATGTGGACATTGTCAGACCCTTACCAGTTTCCTGAGGTAACCATTACCTTTTCACAATGGTAGACCACACCACTTGTTGGCCCGAGGTGATCCCGATGCCTCCACGGACTCCTGCTCCCGAACGTTTTTGAACGGTTGGGTTGCCTGATTTGGCATCCTGAACCACCTCACCAGTGATTGGGGCGCACAGTTCACCTCTGCGCTCTGGGCACAGCTTGTCAACAGGCTGGGGATTGAGCTACATCACACCACGGCCTATCACCCACAGGTCAATGGGCTAGTCGACCGATTGCACCTTAAGTTGGCACTGGGTAGACGAACTGCCTTAGGGGCTCCTGGGCATCCGCTCAAGCGCCAGTTCGGGAAAGAGTCCATGCAGTTCCTAAGTCATACCATCACAGCCGAAGGAGCCACACCTGCCGCTACAAAGGGGACTGCAATTAGGGAGTTCCCACACCCGGACAACCGACACCCAAAAGAAAGACCTACAGGCGTCATCAGCCAAGCTGGTCTATGGTGCTCTGCATGGTGAGTTCGTCAATGCACCTCACAACCCCAGCAGTCTCCGCACGGTCTACTTCCCTGCCTCTGGGCCCAGTTGGACTCCTTCACACCTACACCGCTGCCCAGTCACGGAACACGGGTCTCTTACATCCCCAGCGAGCTGTACTCCGCAGAGTACGTTTTTATCAGGCAGGGTGCGTCCACAGCACCTCTACAAAGACCACACGAAAGGACGTACAAAGTCGTCCAGCGTTCAGGATACACTTTCACACTGGACATCGGTGGTATCAGGGAACTGTTTACAGTGGACAGGTTAAAGCCAGCCCACCTCGACCCCACCGAACCAGTAGTTGTGGCCTAACCCAAGAAGCGAGGCTGCCCGGCAAAAAAAGACATTGGCACTGGTTCTGGGGGGCCTGTGTGGCGGTATGCCATTAGGAAGGCGAACCGGCCCTGCTTGTCATGCAGGGCAGCTGGCCAAAATGTGGCAGGGCAGCTGGCCAAAATGGTGCCGTCAGGGGTTTCCTCCCAACCTCTGCACCAGGCTCAGAAGCCCACGCTTAGGGACCCACGTGACGCCCTGGTGACATCGGGGCCCCCCAGTGCAGTTCTCAGCCAAGTCTGGGCTGGGAATATAAGACCAGTCAGGCAGCTGCAATAAATCAGTTTTTGCTCACTGAACTCAACTCGTCTGATACAAGGGTACAATTTAGTGGTTCGACTATAACACACATTTTTTTGACTGCAGTAAGTATTTGCATCATTCATGGTGTCGAGCTTGGATGGGAGGGAGGTCAGGACTCCGTGAGCTTGGATAGGCAGGAGATCAGGGTATCTGGAGCTTGGATTGGCGGGCGGTCAGGTGCTTGATGGGCAGGCGTTGGGAACTCAGGATATCGGGAGCCTGGAGGTGTGGACGGTAAGGAGCTCAGGGTGTTGGGAGCTTGGATGGGCAGCTGAGGTATTGGGAGCCCGGATGTGTGGGCGGTAAGGATTTCGTGGCATCAGGAACTTGGATGAGAGGGCAGCTGGGGCCGAGGCCGGATTCCACGGTCGGGACGTCGAGAGAGAGTCAACTTGTACATGGTATCAACGATTACACAGGTATATACAGCATCTTAGATCACATCCTGGTCAGCAAGGATGAGATGGGCCAAAAGGCCTGTAATCATGCAGTTAAATCAATGACAACTTCTCCTCTTCCTTCACAGCCAAGGGAAGTGCCTCTACTTGTGGCCAAGGGGAGAGCAGGACAGTGTCCACACTCTCTCTCCTTCACCTCCAAGAAGAGCAAGTGGTCACTTCCCTCCAGCAAGGGAGGGAGAGGATAGGGACACCCAGGTAACAAGGGAGAGACAGGAAGGAAGAGTCATCGACTTCCCCTCCACCCTTCCCTCAGGTCTCAGTTAACTGCACAATCTTAAATTATCTATTGCAACCTCTTGATGAGGTGACACCAACTTCAAAGCAAAAATATTCTGGAGGCATATTCAGCCCATCAACCTAACCATGCAAGCCCATTTGTTAGTGAACATCATCTCATAGAAGGAGGCCAATTGGCACATCCATTCATGCCATCATCCAATGGTGCTTTCCCCTCTCTCCCCACTGACTTCTCCTGTCATCTATCATAAATGCTTGTGTAACAGTTCATCCCATGTAAAAGTCGATCCCCACTTTGTTGGTCCCGTCCACCCGCCTGAGTTCCTGATGCCCCCAACCATCACCCCGGCCGCCTGCCCATCCAAGCTCCTGATGCCCCCAACCATCGCCTCGACCGCCCATCCGTCCAAGCTCCTGATTCCCCCCAACCAGCACCCTGGCCACCCATCCAAACTCCTGATGTTCCCAACCAGTTCCCCACCCACCCATCTGAGCTCCTGATGCCCCCATCACCCTGGCTGCCTGCCCGTCCAAGCTCTTGATGCCCCCAACCATCACCCTGGCTGCCTGCCCGATTCCCCTAACCATTGCCCCAGCTGCCTGCCCGAAAGAGCTCCCAATGACCCCAACCATTGTCCCAGCCGCCCATCGAAGCTTCAGATGCCCCAAACCATTGCCCCTCCCACCTGTCCGAGCTCCTAATGACCCCC
The DNA here is from genome assembly GCF_036971445.1 of Narcine bancroftii. Taxonomy (NCBI): domain Eukaryota; kingdom Metazoa; phylum Chordata; class Chondrichthyes; order Torpediniformes; family Narcinidae; genus Narcine; species Narcine bancroftii. Next base: position 330,718,880 of record NC_091471.1, read on the forward strand.
AACCAACCCCTTGGCTGCCTGTCCATCTGACCTCCTGATGCCCCTAACCATCGCCCCTGACTGTCCGAGCTCTCAATACCCCAATTTCTCATCCCGGCTGTCCACCCATCTTTGATGGAAAGGTGGATGAGAGGTGATGTAATAGACAATGAGCTGCCAGCTGAGGTGGTGAATGCGGGCTCCATTTTATCATTCAAGAAGAATTTGGACAGGTACATGGATGGGAGGGGTATGGAGAAATAGGGATTGGGTACAGGTCAGTGGGACTAGGCAGAAAAATAGTTCAGCACAGATCAGAAGGCATGTTCTCTGTGCTGTAATGCTCTATGGTATAAGATTCTGAGAGGCGTAGACAGGGTGGATGGCCAGCGCCTGTTTGCCTGGAATAGCAAACACCAGAGGATGTCTGTATAAAGTGAAGGGAGACATCAGGGGTAAGGCTTTTTTTTTCCTACAGAGTTGTGGAGGCCTGGAATGCTTTGCCAGGGGTGGTGATGGAGGCTGGAACATTAGGGACATTTAAAAGACTCTTAAGCACACAGATAGAAGGAAAATAGAGCGTTAAGGGATAGGGTGGGTTTAGTATTTTTTGAGTAGGAATATATGGGTCAACACAACATCATGGGCTGAAAGGCCTGTACCGTGCTGTGATGTTCTGTGATGAAGGAGGGGAAGTGGATCTCTCTGATGGAGAAGGCATTATGACACCAAAGACTCTTGCAAACATTTACAGGAGTACAGTGGAGAGAAATTAGGCTAGTTGCATCACTGCCTGGTACAGAAGAAAAAACTCAGCCTGCGACATCACGAGCACCAGACTTCACTCCAGCAAGGACATTGACATGAGGCGGTGTCTTAAAAAAGCAGCTTCTGTCCTCAAAGACCCCCCCACCCCGTTGCCATTGATCAGCTCACGGAATGTACAGCAGACAGTTTGGAATGTGGGTGGAAATGCTCATGACCGGTGTGAGAATGTGCACACCTCACCACCTGAGGAATCTGGATCATGTGGACTGGGAGGTGGCAGATCTCCTGGATTGAACAGACAATAGATTGTGGCATCACAGTGCAAACATTTATGTAATCCACCTTTCAAAATAAAAATAGTGCAGGATAAAGTCAAAGTTAAGGCAGTGTCTGTGGTTCATTGATCATTCAGGAATCTGACAGCAGAAGGGAAGCTGTCCTTGTGCCACTGAGCACTCATCTTCAGGCTCCTGTACCTTTTCCCCTAACCTAACCCTAATGTGCAGAAAGAGATCATGGCCTGGGTGGTGAGGATCCCCAAAGATATAGGTTGCTTTCTTAAGACACCACCTCTTGTTGATGTCCTTGATGGAGTGAAGTCTGGTGCCAATGGCGAGGCAGGCCGAGTAAACAACACTCAGGTCTTTCTTCTTGACCTGAGCATTGGCATCTCCATAACCAGCCAGTGGTGCAACCTGACAGAACGCTCTCCAACATACACCTGTAAAAGTTTTGGCAAGTCTTTGGTGACATAGCGAATCTCCTCAAAACTCCTAACAAGGTGAGCCTTGTGATTGTCACAGCTAGCCATTTGGGAATGAGCTGATCTGAAATGTCCGTACACAAAGCGTGGTGAACCTGTGCAACACCCCACCACAGAAAAATTCAGACCAAATACATTGAAGGAGTTGTATGCAACTGTTAAGGACAGTTCGAAGGATTCTGGAACAGTGAACTAAATTTTGATTATCAGCCATGTGAACTGAGTTGTTTATTGTAAAAACAGTAGGTTGAGCAGCGTCCACGGGAGGTAAAGTTAGATTATTGACATTTCGGGCCTGAGCCCTTCTTCAAGTTGTTTATTGTTACCAGAGATAAAGAAAAGTTTAAAAAAACAATCTGCTGGGTCAGAATCCTTCAAGAGGATTCTTGATTTCAGATTTTGTGTTTCTTGTGAAAAACTCAGTTTTGTGTGCAGGAGAACATCCTCGATTTACTCTCAAGAAATAGACCATTCAGCCCATCGAGTCTGCCCACCATTCAATCACAAGCTAAATCCATTCTCCCACCCAGCTCCACAGCCCAGCCTTCTCCCCAGATGCCCTAGCTAATCAGGATCCATCAATCTCTGCCTTAAATACACCCAATGATACAGCCTCCACAATCGCCTCTGCCAAAAAATTCCATGGATTCACCTCCCTCTGGCTGACGAAATTCCTCCACATCTCTGTTCTAAGTGGACGCCCTTCAATCCTGAAGTTGTGCCCTCTTGTCCTGGACTCTCCCACCATGGGGATACAACCTTTCAACATCTAGTCACTCTGACAATACCTTTCAAAATTCAAAATGTTTCAATGAGAACCCCCCCCCCCCCCCAATTCCCCTAAATTCCAACGTACAGGCCAAGAGCCATCAAACACTCTTCACATGATAACCTTTTCGTTCCCAGAGTGAGCCTCCTTTCCAATGTCAGCCCATCGTTTCTTCAATGAAGAGCCCAAAAGTGCTCACAATACTCCACGTGAGGTGGCCCACCATGGGGCGATGAAAGCCACCAGCCGTACGGAGCTCCCTCCTCGACTCGCCGCAGCGAGGAGCTCCCTCCTCGACTCGCCGCAGCGAGGCGCTCCCTTGTCACCTCCCCCTTGCAGGGCGTTCCCTCACCACCTTCCAGCAGGGTCCTTCTTCATCACTTTCCCTCCCTGAGGAGCTCCCCTCCTCAACCCCCGCCACGAGCTCATCACCTCCCATCCCCCGCGGTGCTCCCTCGTCACCTCCCTCCCCGAGAGGCGCTCCCTCGTCACTTCCCCACTGAGCTCCCTCGTCACCTCCCTCCACATCAGGCGCTGCCTCGTCACCTCCCTCCCCCGAGAGGCGCTCCCTTGTCTCCCCTCCCTCACCGAAACGACCCCAGTCGGTGCTGTCCAGCGAGTCCATCACCAGGTAGAAGTCGTGCATGATGTAGGCGGGCAGCCGGTGGATGAACTCCAGGCCCGGGTCCCGCCCGCTCATCTTGCGGGAGTCCCGACGGAAGGCCTTCCCGGTCCCGACGGAACGTAGGCCTTCCCGGATCCGACGAAACGTCTCCCGGTGCGACGGTAGGAGCCGCCGCCCCGTTCCTATGGTAACCCGACTCCGCGCGCCTCCCGGCTGCTCGCAGTCTGCCCAGCCAACTCCCCGACTCCCACACTGCCGATTGGTGGTCCACTAGCACCCCTCCGCCACCTCCCTCCTGATTGGTGGGCTCCTTCAGCACCCTCTCTCTCGATGACCCGCCAACTCACCAGGCTTCATTTCTGATTGGATAGTCTGGCCACCCATCATCGTGCGGATCTTCAGTGCTGTATTGATTGGCCTGCCGAGCTGCCAATCACATGGAACCACGGCGCTATTAGCTAGCGGCGGGTGCGTACGTCACTTTCCTCGCTCGCGTTTATTATTGGCCGTCGGCGCGCACACGCACCGACACCTCTGTCCTCTCAACCCAATTGGTCAGACTCTTGGCCAACGGCGTTCTCCCATTGGGCCGCACGACCAGTCAATTAAGACCGCGTGGTGGCGAGACTCCATCGGCCCCGCTCCTGGTCTCAGTGCACCTCTTCGCCTGCCTTGATTGGTCGGTGCTTAGGATCGGCGTGCTGATAGGTCAGACAGCATGTCAATCCCATAGCTAACACCAGATTCGGTGGAGCTGAATTTCAGAGCTTCTGTTCCTCTTTGGGCAAAATGAAAGTGCCCAAAATCATCAGAGCACATTTCACTCGCAGGGTATTTCTCTCCAAAAGCCCCAAATGTTATAACTAGTATCTTCAAGGAGAGAAAGAGAGAGTCCAGATTTCAGGTTAACAGAACACTACAGCACAGTGCAAGCCCTTCGGCCCTCAGTGTTATGCTGACCCTTATAAAAAAAAACCATAAACCTCGATTTTTCCTCCCATCCATGTGTCTGAGAATCTCTTAATTGCTCCTAATGTTCCAGCCGCCACCACCAACTCTGGCGAGGCATTTCAGGCCCCTACAACTTCTCTGATGTTTCCCCTAAACGTCTCTCCCATCACTTTGTACAGTCGTCTTTTGGTGCCCTGGAAAACAGGTGTTGGCCGTCCACCTATTGATTACCTCTCAGAATCTTGTCCACCTCTTGCAAGTCTCCTCTCATCCTTCTACACTCCAAAGTCCCAGCTCTGCTAACCTTGTTCTCCAATCCTGGTCAATCTCTTCAGCCTCCTCTCCATAGCTTCCACATCCTTCCTGTAACGAGGTGACCAGAACTGAACACAATCTTCCAAGTGGGGTCTCACCAGAGATTTGTAGAGCTGCAACATGACCTCTTGACTCCTGAACTCAATCCACTCCCCCCCCCCGACTAATGAAGCCCAGCATCCCATAGACCTTCTTAACGATCCCATCGACCTGCGCGGTGACTTTGAGGGATGTATTGATTTGGACCCCAAGGTCCCTCTGTTCATCCACACTGTTAAGTAACTGACCATTAACCCTGTTCTCAGCCTTCTGGTTTGTCCTTCCAAAATGCATCACCTCACACTGATCCACATTGAACTCTATCTGCCATTTCTCCGCCCAACTCTGCATCCTGTTTATATCCTCATGTAACCTTCGACAACCTTCAGCTCCATCCACAACTTCTCCAACCCTCGAGTCATTTGCAAACAAAATGACCCATCCTTCTACCTTTTCATCCAGGTCATTTAGAAAAATCACAAAGAGCAGGGTGGGGGTTGGGGGGCGGGGGTGTCCCAGAACAGATCCCTGTGGAACTCCTACTAGTCACTGATCTCCAGGCAGAATACTTCCCATCTACTACTACTCTCTACTTTCTGCAGGCAAGCCAATTCTGAATCCACATGGCCAAGGTTCTGTGAATCTTGTACTTCATGACTTTCTGAACGGACCTTGTTGAATCCCATGAGAATTTGATGAGAACATGAGAGTGGGAATTAAAAATGTGGCCAAGTGTTGTGTGCCAGGTTTGAGAGCCGTCTAGCTTTAAAGGGGATTGAGGCCATTATTGAATTGTACATGTCCCTGAAAGTTGCATCTTAGGAAGACAGGAAAGCATTCAGCACATAGGTCAGGATGACCGCAGGAAGGGCCATGTTACCACCATACAAGAAGTTGGCCAAACCACAGAGTCCTGTACCTAGTGCTGTTTGAGAGTCTGGGGCCAAGGGGCACCTCAGAATAAAAGGACGTCCCTTTAGAACAGAGATGAGAAGTTACTTCCATAAAGATCGCTGTGTCTGTGACTCCCTCAGTTCCTTCCCCCTTTACCAATCACCCCCTTGTCACCTTCCCCTTCAACTGCAGGTGCTCCACTTGTGCCCTCACCACAATTTGAGTCCTTGCACGTGAAGCAACTCTCCATGTGTATCCGTGGGAGTAATCTACTGTATCCGGTGATCCCGATGGGAGATCACTTTGCTGAGCACCTTGCTCTGTCCGCATCAGAGACAGGGATGTCCTAGTGGCCGACTACTTCAATTCCATGCCTCACTCCCATGCTGTCATGTCTGTCCACGGCCTTGTGTGTACTGTCCCACCAAGACCACCCGTAAATTGGAGGAGCAAAGCTTGATTTTCCATCTGGGCCCTCTCCAACCAGATGACATCAACTTCTTCGGTTTCTGCTAGCCCACTCCCCATTCTCCCTCCCTTCCTCATCATTGTCTCCTTTCCTCCAGCTCTCCACCTCCTTCCCTCTCCATTCTCAGAGCCGTCCCCCCGCCCGTTTGCTGCTGTGCCCTCCCTCATCCACCTATCTCCCCCCCCCACTATTCTGTTCGGGTGCCTGCCGACATTTTGCTCGTCCCTTAACGAAGGGCTCAAGCCCGAAACATTGGTTCTGTATCTTTATCTTTGCTGTCTAAGGTACACTGTTTGACTTCCTGAGTTTCTCCAGTGTTGAGTTTGGACTTGGAAGGACCTCTGACTGCTTTCTCTTGCCACAGATGTGGATGACTGGCTGCGTTCTTCCATTTCACTGTGGGATTTCACCATCTGCCACGTTGTTCTTTTGCCTTGAATCCCCTGGAGGACAGTGTTCGAGCTAGAGTTGATAATACCACCCAGAACCACAACTGGCACTTGTAAAGTAGGGGAAATCCTGCCTGGTCTTTCTCTCCTTCACTCATGTGTGAAGGTTGGGAAGCAGGGAGGAGGTGGGGGAAGGCTTGTGTCACTCCAGACCAGATCAAACCTGGCCCTTATTCAGCCTGGGAGCTGGGGAACTTCCTTCTTCTCAAGACAACCTCCCACCTATTTCTCTGTAGTTTACAGTAGTTGATTTACCCGCTGACCCCGCGTGTTGTCGGGACCCAAGTTGGGATTGAGCCCCCAGCTCTGGGGCACTGCTAGGCAGCGAATTTACCCAGCTATGGAAATTTGGCCATAGGGCGATGGGAGGTGCAGATGTCTCACTGTCGCCCTCAGCAGCACATTCAGTTTCCTGGAGCAGCAGTGTGTGTATTCAGTGGGAACTATCACTTGTCAAGAAGGCGCAATAGTGACTGCACTTCCTGAGAAGACTGAAGCAGCCAAGGCTACTGGCCGCCATCATGTCAACCTTCTGCAGGAGCTACAGAGAAATGGATCGGAGAACAATACACAGGACCATAAGAGCAGCAGAGAGAATCACGGGAGTCTCCCTCCTGTCCATCAACATGATCTACTGGGATTGATGTCTGAAGAGGGCGCGCAAAATCATTGAGTTCCCATTCCACCCCGCACGTAGTGTCTTTCAGCTGCTCCCATTGGGGAAGAGCTACAGGAGGATCAGAGCCAGCACCACCAGGCTGAGGAATAGCTTTTTCCCAGGGGCTGAATGACCAAAGGAACTGTTGACACTGACCCTCCAAGACTCTCATATTCATGAAACAATATTTATTTGTATTGATGAATACTTGTTCTGTGTATGTATTATTTGTCTGTAACTGTATCATGTCTGGGTGTGTGTGTCTGCGTGTTTTGCACCGAGGACCAGAGAACGCTGTTTCATCGGGTTGGACGTACAATCAGATGACAATAAACTTGAGTTGACGCAATGCGATACTGGAGGACATCCCCCCTCCCCCAGCTCCCAGGATGAACAAGGGCCAAGTTTCCCCTGGTCTGGAGTGACACAACCCTCCCCTCACCCACCCCCCCCACCCCCTCCCGGCTCCCCAACCTTCACATATGAGGGAGGAGACATTAGGTGGGATTTCCCCTCCTTTGCAGGTGTCAGCCATGGCAGTGGACTCAGAGCACTGTACTTTGGAGAGTTAAAAGCAAAAAAAAACAGTAAATGCTGGAGGAAAACAGTTGGTCTCATAAGGGGTGAAGATGTGTCATTGATGTTTTGGGCTTGAGGCCTTCTTCAAGGTACAAGCAAAAAGCAGGCACACGTCTGGAGCTGGGAGAAAGGAAATGGGAGTGATATGGTGGGGTTTTTAAACGGAAACCAGAGAAGTCAACGTGAATGCCATCCAGTTGGAGGGTGCCCAGATGTTAGCTGAGGTGTCATTCCTTCAGTTTGTGGGTGGTCTCAGACTGGAAGATTGCTTTGCTGGCATCTCGGCTCTCTGAAGAGATAGTGTGGATCTCCCAGTGGCTGGCCATTTCAATTCCGGTCTCGCTTCTTTGCCAATGTGTTTGTCCATGGTCTCATGCACTGCCAGACTGAGACCACCTGCAAATCAAATTAACAACACTTTCGACTCGGCACCCTCCAACCGAACGGAATTAACGTCGACTTCTCCGGCTTCTGTTAAACCTCCCCCCTCCCAAAAAAAATGTTTGCTCTAGTTCTGTCTCTTTCTCTTGCCTTTTCTCATCATATCCAATTAACACCTTTCGTTGGTCTGGTGTCCCCCCTACCACCCCCACATTCCTCTCCCCCCACTCGTTATTCAGAAGGCAGCCTTTGTTTTGCTTATCCCTCGAGGAAGGGCTCAGGCCCAAAGCGTCGGTAATATGTATTTACTTCACGTGGACTGGCTGAGCTCCTCCAGCGTTTACTATGTGTTTTAACTCTGCACTTTTGCACCACATCCTAACGGTCGTACAACCGACAAGGCACTTGCAGAACCACCTCTGCCACCACAGCCTGGTGTACGTGGCGATAAACTCGAATGAGGTCTCCTTCCCCGCAGGGCGGGTTTTGTCATGGTCACTGCTTGCTCACCAGATCTGACAACCGTGCCTTGCTGGGGTGGGTCCAAGCCCCTTACAATATTGACCCTGCCCCGCTGCGCTCCTGCGGCCTGTTGTGGCAGAGGCTGGACTCCCAGAGAAGGACGACAGAGGACACAGACACAAAGGCACCTCACAAGCAACAAGGAAGCTAATGTTTCTTCTCCTTGTGTTTGGATTTTTTTTAATAAATATGTTATTGGGAATCCATGTCACTTATACGGATACACATTCAGACAAGTCAGTAACTGAAATGATACAAATTTCCTCTCTTCCTTAAACATATCATCCAGTTTTCTGAGAGTTCACTACCTAACACTGTTCTTCAGTTAACACAAAGAACCCAATACTTTTCAATTAGAAAATAGAACCTTTGTTGATCTCATGTTAACCCATTAAGTTGTTGATCTCATGTTAAATAACTGAAAGTCTCTCCCGCATTGTAACCCCTTCTGACAACCAAACCAAAACAAAAGATGACTGAAGAAATCAATTGGGTTACAAATGAAGTTGAAGAGGATACATTAATCCTTCTGGAAACAAAATTCTCACACAAGGAAAAGCAGGGGGAAAAGGGATGAACAATTGTAAAAAGGGTTGGGAAGACACCTCAGGAAGGAACTTTGTATGTTTAATATTGATCGTATGGGGGTGTGGGGTAGGAGAGCAGAGAAAGAGAGACAGAGAGAAAGGCAGAGAGGAAGAGAGGGAGCGAGGCAGAGAGAGGGGAGACAGAAAGAGAGAAGGCAGAGAGAGAGGGAGGGAGAAGGGGATGGAGAGAGAGAACTATATGTGTCTTGAACACTGACAAGCACGGCGTACATTTTGAATAACAGTCCTTGTGTATTTGGTCAGGAGCTTGCGAAGATTTTGTTTCAGATTTTGCTCAATCTTCCCAAAAGCAAGCTGTTGGAAGCAGTCGAAGAAATTGATCCGGTTTTACTCCATCCTTGGTACTTGAGTTTGTGGAGCAGGGCAGGGGGGGAATGCACCAGTAACGCTTCTTGGAGCAGGGCCGGTGAGCCTTTCCTTTCGGCATGGTGCACCTGGGAAGTGAACACACGGTCGACATACCAGCGCACCTGGGAGGCACGAAAGGATGCAGGATTCAATTGGATTGGTGCCGTCGGCTGTGGGTCCAAGTATATGAGGAGAGAAAGGGAAATTGAAACGCCAACGTGCACTGCAAGCCACAGACATCTGACACATACACCTCACAGCAAGGATCAAGGCAAAGGACAGTGCCACACAAGGACGGGCAGGCAAGCTGCAAGTAGGTACACAGTCAAGGAACACAGAACATCACAGAATAGTACAGTACAGGCCCTTCAGCTTTTGATGTTGTGTCGACCTATATATTCCTACTGAAAAAATATTAAACTCTTCCTACCTCAGAACCTTCTTCTGTCACCCGAGACTCTTAAATGACCCTAATGTTCCAACTTCCACCAGCACCCCTGGAAAGGCACCCACAACTCTCTATTTAAAAATAAAGATGGCAAGATTTTGCTTCCTGGATACTTTTGGGTGTATTTTATAAATTTTGGGCTGCTGATCATGAAAATCACTTGTGTAAAAAAAAACACCCCTAAACTTCCCTCCCTTCACTTTGTACAGATGTCCTCTGGTGTTTGCTGATCCCTCTCTGGGCCATCCACCGCTCAGAATCTTGTCAACATCTATCAAGTCTCCTCTCATCCTTCTTCGCTTCAAAGAGAAAAGCCCCAGTTCTGCTCACCTTGCCTTGTATGTCTTGTTTTCAAATCCAGGCAGGACTGGAAGGATATTTTGGTCTCTTAGTTGCCCTCCACCTCCTCACTCTGGCACCAAGGATGCTGGCACTCCCAATCTCAGGTGGCTGTGGGTTGCAGCTCGGGGGTAGAGAAGAGAAGGGCCAAGAGGTTCAGAGCACCTTAAGCTTCAGCAGGGAAGGGGAGCACAGAACATGGACGACGAGGGAAAATGGAGGCAGGCTGAGGTATGGCGGGGGTGGGGGGTGGAACTGCAAGGCAAATGAACGGAGTTGAGTCAGAGGTAGAAGAGGGGGAATACTGGGGAGAACCAGCAATTTCCAGACTGCTAATCTCATCCAATTTGCCAAAAGAACCATAGAACATTACAGCACAGAAAACAGGCCTTTCATCCTTTCTGGTCTGTGCCAAACCATTTTTCTGGCTAGTCCCACTGACCTGCACCCAGTCCATCGCCCTCCAAACCCTTCCCATCCATGGAGCTGTCCAAATTCTTCTTAAATGTTAAAATTGAGCCCACATTCAACACCTCAGCTCGTTCCACACCCCCACCACTCTCTTTGTGAAAATGTTCCCCCTAAACTTTTCCCCTTTCGCTCTTAACCCATGTCCTCTGGTTGTATCTCACTGACCCTCAGTGGAAAAAGCCAACCTACATTTACTCTGTCTATCCTCTTCATAATTTTAAATACCTCTATCAAACCTCCCCTCATTTGTCTATGCTCTAGGGAATAAAGTCTGAACCTGTTCAACCTTTCCTTGTAACTCAGTTCCTGAAGTCAGGGGAACATCCTAGTCAATCTCTGCATTCTTTCTATCTTACTGATATCTTTCCTGTAGTTCAGTGACCAAAACTGCACAATTCTCCAAATTTGGCCTCACCAATGTCTTGTACAACTTTACCATAACATCCCAACTCCTGGACTCAATACTTTGATTTATGAAGCTCAATGTGCCTAAAGCTCTCTTGACAACCCTGTCCACCTGTGATGCCACCTTCAGAAAATTATATATCTGTATTCCCAGATCCCTCTTTCTACTACACTCCTCAGTCCCTGTCCATTTACCGTGTAAGTCCATTCTTGGTTTGTCCTTCCAAGATGCAACACCTCAAACTTGTCTCACTAAGTTCCACCTGCCATTTTTCCAGCTGGTCCAGATCCCAGTGCAAGCTTTGAGAACCTTCCTCGCTGTCCACAACATCTCCAATCTTAGTGCCATCTCCAAACTTGCTGATCCAATTTAGCACATTATCATCCAGGTGCAGATTGCGTGAGAGAAATGGAATCTAAGCACAAAGGCACGGGAGCACCAGCAATTCCCAGATCGGCCACCATACTAATCCTCCTCCCTGATTTGCTGGGACCTTTCCCTTCCATGCAACCAGATTGTCCTGGCCAAGACCATCTCAAAACTTGGTGTGTCCTAATCGTGGTCACCTGAAAATGGCCAACAAGAAGGGACAATCGTTGTGTCAAGCTGTGGGGGTTTGGTCAATGGGAAAGTGGCCCGAGCCTGGGTCCATTGCTTCATGTCACCGCTCAGCTGCCGCCTCCTGGTAAAAACACAACGCTGGAGGAATACAGGTCAAACAGCATACTTCACCCCCACCCCTGAGGCAGTGGCAAGATAAAGACACAAAACCAACTCTTATAAGCAAAATGTAGGCATGCAACTGAACAAAATGGGGTGGGGAAAGAGGGGCTGGAGGAAAAGCCCAGTCCAACAGGCAGGAGGAGATAATTAGGAGAGAGGAAGGGCACAGCAGCAAATGGGAAGGGGGGATGGCTCCGTAAATGAAGAGGGAAGGGAGGGAAGGAGACAGAGGGACAGGGAAGGGAGGGAGAACGGGGAGCAGTCTGGCAGAAACTGGGAGAGGTCGACATTAATGCCACCTGGTTGGAGAGGGCCCAGACGGAAAATTAAGTGTTGTTCCTTCAATTTATGGGTGGTCTTGGTGGGACAGTACACGAGGCATGGACAGTCATTTCAGTGGGGGAGTGGGGCGCGGAATTGAAGTGGTCGGCCACTGGGAGATCCCTGTCATAGACACGGACAGAACGAAGGTGCTCAGCAAGGCTATCTCCTGGTCTGCATCCAGTCTCTCTGATGTAGAGGAGGCCACAACGGGAGCGCCAGTTACAATAGATCACTCCCACAGATACACGTGAAATGTTGCCTCACTTGAAAGAGGGTCCCAGACCGTGGCGATGGAGGAGGTGTGGGCACAAGTGTGGCACCTCCTGCTGCCACAGGGGAAGGTGTTGGGAGGGCAATGGGTGGGGAGGGATGAGAGCCTGTGTCACGGAGAGAGCGGTCTCTATGGAAGGCAGAGAGGGGATGATGTGTCTAGTGTGGGATCCCGTTGTAGGAGGCGGAAATTGTGGAGGATGATGTATTGGATGCAGAGGGCTGGTGGGGTGGCAGGTGAGGACAGAGGGTTTTCTATGTTGGTTGAGTCTGGGGGCAGAGGGAACCAGGGCAGATGAGTAGGAAATGGAGGTGGTGAGGGCTGAGTTGGTGGTGGGGGAGGTGAAGCCACATTTGTAGAAGGCAGACTTGTTTGAAGACCTGGTCTGGAAAACCTCACCTTGGGAACAGAGGCGGCAGTGACGGAGAAATTGCAAGAATGGCATGGAATCCTTGCAGGGGACTGACTGGGTGTGAGGTAGTTGTGGGAATTAGCATATGTCGGTGGCCAGCTCATCTCCAGGAAGGAGATGCCTGAGATGGACCAGGTGAGTTTGAGATCAGGGTGGAAGTTGGCCGCAAAGTGGAGGAAGATGACGAGCTGCATGAGGCAGGCCTGATGTAGTCATCAATGTATCAGAGGAAGAGTCAAGGGGCTCTGCCTGTGTAGGCTGGCATGGATTGCTTCACAAAGCTCGCAAGCAGGCAGGCATAGCTGGGGCCCATGTGGGTACCCATGGCTATCCCTTTGATTTGAAGAAAGTGGGGTGAGTCAAAAATGAGAACAAGTTCTGCCAGGAGGAGCAGGGTGGTGGAGGAGGAAGAGTCTTGTCAAGGAAAAGCTCTGAAACCTATATGGGGGATGGAGGTGGAAAGGGATTGGAAGTCAAGACAGTCCGGCATGGTTGGCGTAGTGGATAGTGCAATGCTGTTACAGCACCAGCGATTGGAACCGGGGTTCAAATCCCACACTTCCGTAAGGAGTTTGTATGATATCCCATGTCTGTGTAGGTTTTCCCTGGGGGCTCCAGTTTCTTTCCACCCTTCTAAACTTATGGGGGCTGGGGGGTGTAGGTTAATTGGGTGGCATGGGCTTGTGGGCCAAAAAGGCCTGTTAGCGTGGTGTAGGCCTACATTTAAATGTAAGTTCAGGGAAGTAATCGAAGAGTTAAAGGCTGGTGGAGTGAGAGGTAATACCCCAGTCACGTGTCCGCAGACTCTAGTGTTTCACATCCACCTCCTGGGGTCTGCAGGCACCTTCAGGGCAGAACTCAGAGACAAGGGGAACCTGTTCCCCAGGGTACAGGATGCGAACATGGCTCCCTCCAACACCCAGAGACTGAAGAACAAGGAAGCAGCTTCCCTTGCTCTGGGGCCAACTGTGATGGCTGGAGCCACATTCTTCCAGAGGTGACCAACCCTTCAGCCCACCCAAAAATGCTAATTTGGCAAGGTTAAAGTTGGTTGTGAAAACCAGAAACAACACCATATTTGGGGAAGACAGTAAAAGACTATAACCATGTGGCAAGAGACGGGACCTGGTATAACGAATTCCAAGAAACATCTTGAGAAACATGTGGAATAGTCTGCTTGAATGGTCTGGGAAACTAGAAATTAGTCTGAGTCATGAGGCAGACTCTTGGGGTGAGATTTGCTGCTTCCTGCTCTAACTGAGTTCTCACACATTGCAAAGTGATTAAAAACCCCGATGGCAGCCATTTTTGTGTTTGTCTAGCAAGGAATCACAGGTCCACTTTTCCCCACCATCTTGGCCAAGCATCCATTCACACCACAGCCAATGTATTCCCATGCCCCCCCCCCTTCTTGATCCCACTGATGGGGAAAAGACGACTGATCAGTTCTACGTCATGGAGAGCAGGTAAACACCGCTTCGGCAGCTCTGGAGGTCCGGATCGAACTCGGTGGAGGCTCCATTGTCCCGCATCTCCCCTCCCCCAAGGCAAGGGCAGGCTCCATCATCCTGAAGCAAAACGTGGCTACTTCAGTTGGCAATGGCTCGACCGAACAAACTCCCAGGATACAAACTTACTGGATATAACAAATGCGGTAGATAGAGGGGAGCAGGTGAAGGCTATTTACTTGGATTTCCAGGTGTTCAATAAAGTGCCACAGAAAAGACTTGTACAGGATGCCTAGAGTTGGGGATGATGTCTTGGCATGGATTGAGGGTTAGATAACCAATAGCTTATAGAATTAGGTTACAGGGGTTGCTGATCAATGGCGTGCAGTGTGCCTCTTCAAGAGTCAGTGCCGGGCCTGCAATTGTTCATGATATACATGATGATCTGGAAGAGGGGACAGAATGCAGTGTATCTAAGTTTGCTGACAACACTAAATTGAGTGGAAAAGTAAACAGTACAGAGGATACAGAGGGATGCAGACAGGTTAGGTGAGTGGGCAAGAGTCTGGCAGATGGAGTACAATGTTGGTAAATGTGAGGTTATCCACTTTGGAAGGAAAAATGGAAGCTCAATCATTTAAACAGCAAGCGATTGCAGTATGGTGCCATGCAGAAGGACTTGGGAGTGCTTGTGCATGAATCACAAAAGGGTTGGTTTGCAGTTGTCAAGAAGGCAAATGGAACATTGTCCTTCATTGCTGGAAGGATTGAATTTAGGAGCTGGGAGGTTCTGCTGTAACTGTACAATGACCTGGTGAGGTCACATCTGGAGAACTGGGTGCAGTTCTGGTCTCCTGACTTGAGGAAGGACGTACTGGCTTTGGAGGTTCACCAAGTTGATTCCAGAGATGAAGGGATTAGCCTATGAGAGATTGTCTCTTCTGGGACTGAACTCACTGGAATTTAGACAAATGAGAGGGGATCTTACAGAAACATCTAAAATAATGAAAGGCATAGATTAGAGGTGGGTAAGTTGTTTCCATTGGTGGGGGAGACCAGATCTATGGGACATCGTCTCAAGATCTAGGGGAGTAGAGTTAGGATGGAGATGAGGATGAACTGCTTTTCCCAGAGGGTGTTGAATCTGTGGAATTCACTGCCCATTGAAGCAGTGGAGGCGAGGTTGGGTGGATTTTTACATAGTTGGGGAATTAAGGGATATGCAGAAAAGACAGGTTGGTGGAGATGAGCCTATCATCAGATCAGCCTTGAATAGCGAAGCAGGCTTGACAGGCTGGATGGCTAACTCCTGCTCCTGTTTCTTGTCACCAAACTGCGAAACGGTGAGTGAGAGACTGATCTTGGGGCTAACGGGTTTCTTCTGAGATCCCGGGAGGGAATCAAAGTGGGTCAGAGACAAACAAGGCTTGGCTTTGGTTCTCCAGTGACCCCCACCCAAGGGATGGGAGGTTCACGGCTCCAGGCCCGTATCACAGCAAGGAGGAATCTGAACCTCAGTGCTGGCGCAGATGGGGACTAGCCAACCCAAACAGGAGGGAGAGCAAGTGCACCATGCTGGACTTTATCGAGCCAAGATAAAGATACATAACCTTCATCTAGGTTTGGACAAACAATAGGCAGGTGGGGAACAAACTGGTGGGGGAGAGGGGCAGGGGAAGGAGCATGGTTCCATAGGCATGAGGTAGAGGGTGTATAAGGCAGGGAGGGCTCTGTGAATGGAGAGGGAAGTGGGGTGGAGAGCTGGAGGAAAGGAGACAGGGGGACGGAGAAGGGAGAAGGAGAACAGGGAGCGGTCTGGCAGAAGTTGGCGTTAATGCCGTCCGGTTGGAGAGGACCCAGACGGAAGGTTAGTTGTTGCTCCTCCAGCTTACGGTGGTCTTGGTGGGACAGTTGGATGTGCCCATAGATGGATATGTCAGCGTGGGAGTGGGCCAAGGAATTGAAATGGGATGGCAGCACATCCTGTGCTGAGACTGTGAACTCTCATGACAGCTTCCCAATGAGCCTCATCTGCAGGGTCCCATCGAGCACTCGAACCCCCTGTGGGGCATGTGCGTTCTCGCCTCTGCAGCGCTGGGTCGACTGCAAGTTCCTGGCCCCATCTCTTCTGTCCAACCCCCCACCCCAAAATGTGGACAGGGATTCACAGCCCCGGAGAGGAGCACAAAGACTTTTTCGGCTGGAGCTCCGAGGATATTAGCGGCATCACTTGGTGACAGAGCGCTGCACCCACTCGACTGGCACCTTCCTCACGGAGATGCCGCCAGCACTGCTCAAAATCTGGGCTGCCTCACTGCAAAGCTTCAGGAACAAGCAGCAAGAGTGTAGATGTGCTGAGGAAACTTGCTGGCTTCATATGTGGGGGGGGGGGGAGGGAGAGGCTTCTACAAACACAAGCCTCTCCCCCCCCCCCGCCACCTTTACCACTCCCCCCCAACCTCTGGACGGCCCCCAAAGCTGCAGCTCAGTGAACCCACTGCCTCGGGGGGGGGGGGGGGGTGGGGAGGGGGGGGAGTCCGAGGGAGCAAAAGCCATCTCTCTGCCCGGTTCCCAGCCCAGTGACCAAGGAGTTGGTCAAGTCGAGCCAGGTTCTACTTCAGGGACCCACAGGCAAGAGGGGCAAAGACCTCTCCATCCACTGTGTTCTCACCTCACCCAGAGAGTGGCTGCCTCAATATGCTGAGCAATAATGTAAACAGGGGAAGGTGCATGATACAGACAAGCAGGGAGTAGAGCGCGACGATGGTCAATAGATCAAGTTTTTCTCTCATTTAAAATAGCCACAGGATTTGTGGATGGATTCCTTTCACCTGACGCACAAGGAACATTAAATTCACCCCACCCTCTCCACCAAACTGTACATGGCACTACTGCTTCAAATCTATAAATAGAGATCCATAAATCTGACTGCAAAAGCACAATGCTGAGCGTTCCCAATCATCAGTGATTTGGATGTGTCCTGCACACCTGACAACTGGGGAACCAGGCTGCTGCAGAATGGTTGGATGCCTAACCTTGTGGATGAACAGAGGGACCTTGGGGTCCAAATCCATACATTCCTCAAAGTCACAACACTGGTTGATGGGATAGTTAAAAAGGACTATGGGACGCTGGGGTTCATTAGTCGGGGGGGGGGGATTGAGTTCACGAGTCGAGATGTCATGTTGCAAATCTCAGCTGAGACCCCACTTGGAGTATTATGTTCAATTCTGGTCACCTAATTACAGGAAGGATGTGGATGCTCCGGAGAGGGTGCAGAGATGATTTACCAGGATGTTGCCTGGATTGGAAAATAAATCTTATGAGGCAAGGTTAGCAGAGCTGGGACTTTTCTCTTTGGAGCATAGAAGGATGAGAGGAGACTTGATAGAGGTCGACAAAACTCTATAAGAGGTATAGATAGGGTGGACAACCCAGAGAGGGATCAGCAAACACCAGAGGACATCTGTTCAAAGTGAAAGGAGGAAAGTTTGGGGGTAATTTTTTTTTTTTTTTTTTTTTACAGAGTTGTGGGGGCCTGGAATGCCTTGTCTAGAGTGGTGGTGGAGGCTGGAACATGAAGCGTATTTAAGAGACTCTGAGACAGACACATGGATGAAATAGAGGGTTACAGGGTAGAGAGGGGTTAGTATATTTTTGGTAGGAATATATGGGTCAGCACAACATCGAGGGCCAAAGGGCCTGTACTGTGCTATAGTGTTCCATGTTATAAGTGTCAGTCAGTGCCCTTCACGAATGAGACATTCTTCTGGCTGCCCCTTTGTTCCAAGTTCACCAACCTCCACCCCATCTCATACCCCCACCCCACTAGGTGCTCTGGCGGATCCTCACCCACCAGTTACCCCCAGCTGGCAATGGATTCCTGGTTTCCTCCACCCCTACCCCAACCTTCACCAACCAGTTGCACAGCCCAGATGGAGGGTGACCAAGAGGAGGCTCCTGACCTTACGGGCTGGATGCTGGGCAGGAAGAATCCACTGGCCATTAAGATGTAAAAAGATGGTGCTGCAGCCAAGTAAAACTCTTACAAATTATTAAAATTAAGGACTTGGAAGTTTTTATTTGCGTTTCGACAGTGATGGGAGACCACATTAGTTCATCATACGTACTATGAGTTATGGAAGCCACATTTAAGTCACTTGGAAGGTTAAATCAGACACCAATCAGGCCAGTCGTCTCATCCCTTGGGTCGATGAACCGAACCCCACACGATTACACAGTGACCAGCACCCCCCCCCCCCCGAATCAGAGCTCCATTACTATTAGACGGTGAGGAATCCTCACCTCACTGAAGAAACACCGTTGCAGCGAGCAACCCTCGCGTCCTGCTGAATAAACGAGGTCCACACCATGACACCCGGGAAGTCGCTTCACAACCCACCCCCCCCCCCCCCCCCTCATCTTTCCCCGCAGTGAACAGAAATTACACGAGTGCAATTCTCATTACTTCCTTTGGAGGAAGAATTCAACGCGGTAACAAAGAGGGGGTCAGCCTCACCCGACACACAAGGAAACTCCATCATTACTCCGAGCAGTCCTCCAGCCTGTTGGACAGCCCGGCAGTCGTCCGTCCCCCCCCCGCCCGCCCCCTCTCCCTCCATTTCCCACCAGTTTAACAACAAATATTCCGGCTCTGCAGTTCAAACAACTTCAGGGCTGCTCCAACCAGGCACAAGACCGCAGGCCGGGATTTATAGTCACAGTCATTACAATGTACAGAAAAGAAGGAAGCACTGAACTATAATCTATTATGTAACTATACATATATATTCTATAGGAAACTATATGTTTATATTCTATAGGAAGCTCTATATATTACTAAAATGTAAAAAATATGAACCAAGTGGTCCCCCATCCGGTCTACCTTTACCGGACAAATTGACATCATGTGTTTTAAAAAAAACCCTCGCTCACACCTGGGCGGCTGGAGACCGGCCGCGGTTGTTGAAAGACGGAAGAGATCTGGCCCGGGAACCTCTCGCTCGCAACCCGTAGGCGGGTTGAGGGAGGGGGCGGCCGGCCGGCGTACAAGACGTTCCCTCCTATCCACCCGCTCTTGCTCTCTTCCCCCCCCCCCCCCCCCTACCCTACCCTACCCTGGGAAGGTCATACTTTTGCGTTTCCTTTATTTCTTTTTAAAAAGACACGATTTTTTTTCCTCTGAATTACAAAAAAACGGTCTGTGGGCGAGAGCAGAGGAAGCTGGACCTCGCGCGCGTCTAGAAGCAGCGGGACCCTATTTAATTCATTTCTTTTTGAAACTCTGGAGTCGCTAAAAACAAAATGAGAAGCGTGAGCACACCAACCAAGTTACCTACGTGATGGTAAATGTGAACACTGTAAAAGCTACGATTTTGTTTATAGATATATATACTTCTATATATATATGTGTGTGTATGTATATATTATTTTTCACCGAAACAGGTTTTAGTGAATTCACAAGCAGAACAGTTTTACAATTATGAATTTTTCTTTTTTTTACAAAAAAATAAACTTGTTTCTCTATTTGCGTGCAAAAAAACAAAAAAAGCGTTATCCTAAAGAATGAAAGAGTCCCGGGTGAAACCTTGGTGGTATCGGGTTTACGAGGGGAGGTTCTGGTCACTGACAACACACAACGTGTACACATTTATTCGAGGTGGGGTGGTGTCTCTCGTGGTTCCCCGCCCGACGCCCCCGGCGATGCGGGACCTCCCTCGGGAGCGTGGAGGGAAAGAAGGTCCCTTGGTGGTTGGGGAACTCGGAGGCAAACAGCGTTAATCCCACTTGGGATGGTGCGACGCAGAGCAGAGAGGGGGAGGGGGAGGGGTACAACCTCCCTCCCCCCCCCCCCACCCCACCTGGAGTATTGCCACGGACAAACCACCCCGCACCATCTTTCCTTTCTCGCCCCAAAACGTTTCGTGGATCCAAGCCCAAGCTGCCGCATACAGCACCGAAAACTTCGGGTCAGGGCTCTGAATAATCGAAAAGCTCGCCACCCAACCAACAGACCCAGCCCCAACATCCATTCCCTGTGTCGAAAAGCAACCCCATGCATCTTCCTCTCAGGTCAACAGCTCCGGACACATTAACGGGGTGGGAGAGAGAGAGAAATGTGTCCGGGGTCTAGAGATTCTGAATCCAGACACACCACGGGAGTGGTGGGATGAGGGGTAAAATGCCCTGGGGCCACATGATGTAGGCCAGTTTCTGAAGACTCATCCGTCTGGATAAATACCAGTTAATACACACTCATCGATGCTGGAACACCGTGAAAACCCCAAATTTCGGCACTGCCGTGAGCAAGTTAATCAACACCTCTTTTGTGCAATGGGTCCAGGAATGTACATCAGGTGCCAGGGTCAGTGAGCGACAGGTACACCCACCTCAAAGATTCTCCCCTCCCGCTCCCGTTAGAAGTTTATTGCAATTGAAATTTTAAATGTCTCAGTATTCTTGTCTGGAAGTTCTTTCCCCCTCCCCTCCCCCACCACAAAAAAAAACCTAAAATGGGCTTCAGTCTCCACCGGTCTGTGGCATTCAGCGGGTTAACTGGAAACCTCAGCTCTGCTACGGTGGGGAAGATCAGAGCGCCAGTACAAGGCAAACTGCAGCACCCACGAGCACAGGGCAACTGAGAGTCGTGTCACATGGGGTCTCAGGCAGAAAGCAGAGCAGGCATATAAGGCAAGGTGGCTCTGAGCCTCCTCGCCCCTGGCCCACAGCATATCAGAGACTGCTCGAACCACCTTTTGCGGCAAGGTAACCATATCGCAGCTGTGCATTTCCTTGGACTGTCCTTTCAACTTAAGAGTAAAAGCCTGCAGCACCGTCCCTGCTTACGAGCCCAATTCCGGCGACATTTCCTCACCAACGAGACAGGACCTATTTGATTGAGGCATTCAAGCTCTCTTCCCATATCAACTCAACCCCTCAATCAATTTCACAGCGGGGCTGAGGCTGATGCCAGACCACTGTTGGTCAAAGCTTCTCCTCATATTTATAAAAACAGGGCAGCTTTTTAAAATAATTGGTTTTAACCGGAATCTGGGACAAGATTTTAACAAAACACATCCAAGACAGCTCCGTCCCCCTTTCTTACTGTTCTGTGACCCGGCGCCCCCCACCGGGACCTTGGCATGGCATCAAAGTCAGAGGCGCGCCAACTTAACGCAACCTCAGCCCAAGGCCAGGCCAGCAGGAGAAGACGACCACTAAAGCCTGCGACATCGACACAGCCAGAAACCCCTGGTTGCGAGGTGGAAGGGTGCTCGGGGAGCGCGGCTGCAGATGCAGGGTTTTTTTTTTGGCAATCACGCATCATCCCTTCCCCACGCTCCTGACATCAAAGAACATTCGTCTGCTACCAATTCTTTATCTATTTGGAAGGATTCGTTCGTCTAAAATAGAGGTCCAAGCGTGGAAGCCAAAGAGATGAGGGACATGATATAGATCCCCTACTTACGATGGCCAGACTTTACAATTAAAAAAAAGATACGATGGTACACGAGCATGTCTGTCGTCATTTACGTGATACTGAAAGTGAAGTCATCGCAAGCATTGTTGATTTATCCAATAAACGTTAATAATTCCTCTAAGGTGAATTCTTCGTAGCCTTTTTAATCAATCGCTCCTTTTAGTTCAGTCGAAAAGCTTGAATGGACTGACACGGGGCTGCGGAGAGAGCGCGGGGCAATGGGATCAGTGTGGGGACCGACACGGGGCTGTGGGATCAGTGTGGGGACCGACACAGGGCTGTGGGGAGAGAGTGGGGCAGTGGGATCGGTGAGGGTATTGATACAGTACTGTCAGTGTTATACAAGGTGCAGCTGTATTATTTTTCGACCGACGATGGATTTGTCTGAACGCAACCACATCGTAAGTTGAGGAGCACCTGTACCATCACTGTGCATACTCTGCAGGAAATGGTTAAAATATTGAATGAACACTACAGGCAGAAACATTCAATACCACAACTGTCACAAAAAAGTGTTACCCAAGTTCACTCCCATCAAGCCACCAGGCTATTGAAGTTGGAGATGCTCCTTCAAATTAAGTCAGCCTGTGACATCCAAATTTCAGAAAGTCGTTTGAAACAAATGCCAGCCTTCAGCAAACTTCTCACAACACCCCGCCCCCCCCCCCCCCCCCACAATCCGCTTCCAGCTGGCAGAACATTTCCCACCCCTTCATACACATCAAATTGGGTACTGCAGTGAATGGGGTGGAAGATGAAAGAAGACGCTGCCTAGATTCTTCAGGGATGGTAAGTGATGAGCCAAAGTAACCCATTCTCACGGGTCTACACAGAACAGGCATTGGAGAAGGGGAAAATAGAGCATCCCAAGTCTCGAGGGCCAGGATGTATTGTTACTTAAGTGCAAGCAGAGAAAGTGAAAGTGTCTGCGCCCGTGTGGGTGTGTGTGCCTGTACGGGAAACGCTTTGCAGGGCTGGCTTTCCCTTTTGAAAGAGATGTTTACAAGCAGCAGGTGATGAGACAGACATCAGCACTGTGGCCCTAACCAATGAACTGGCCATTTTGTGCATGGAGAGGTTTGAGAGTGGGGAGGCTGAATAAATATGAGCGAAAAGCATCTTTGCATGTCTAGTGAATATAAAAGGGCGGCATTTAGTGCACTTAAAATTAATAATTGTACCTGGAGGTGGGTGTGTTCAGGCTCTAGGTTAGACCAGGATGAGTGGGGGATTGCCCAAGGGTCCTGGGGTCAACTTCGGGCACCTCAGCTTCTGGTGGTGACTCAGAGTGTGGAACACGGCAACCCCAGAAAGGCATCAGTGTGTGCCTAAGCGAAATCTGGCTCCCTGCCCGAATTGCTCACCATGGGAGGGAGAGTAGGTAGAACTCCCAGGCCCGCTGTAGGCGTCTGCAAGCTGCTATCCACCAGCGTTAGTACCTGTGTATCCCCTTAATTTTGGGATATTGGCTTGCCTTGCTGATGGGAAGTTTACAAGCCAACCACCCCAGTCCTGATGCAACTTGACGTGTCGGTCTTAAAACAGGTTCCAGGAACACTCCCACATCCTTGGTGCAAAGGACACAAGAGACTGCAATTGCTGGAACCTTCATTTTAACAAAAAAAAATCTGCTGGAGGAACTCAGTAGGGTCGGCAGTATCAGGCGGGACGCCTCCGGTCAGCCACCCGGGCTTCCAGCCGAAACATCAACACACAACCTGCCGAGATTCCCCCAGGAGAAGGACGTCCGCGCGCTCAGGGCCCTCAGGGATCTAGTGTACGCGGGAGTTGGGGGGGCGGGAGGAGAACCCATAGCCTGATGCCGGCCAGGTTCATCTAAACCAAGCCGTGTTTGGTATTGCTTACTCCAAGTAATAGAAGGAACTCACTCAGGGGTCTTGCATTACCTACAGACTTCACACCGGGGGATTGCACGTTCAACAATTCCACTGTAATGCACTGCGGCAAGGGCCAAGTCGGGGTAAAGGGAAGAGTACTTGTAATAACATGCGACTGTTCCAATGGCCTTTATACCCCAGCACATCAACAGCTTGGCTCGTGTTTACTCTGAAACACGGTGCTGGATTTCTGACCACAATTGCTCCACCCAATCAAGGAGAGTGTTGGTGAAAACACATTAGTGAGAGCTTGCTGTTATCCACAAGTGTCCTGCACTTTCAAAACGCCAGGTTTCCTCTTCATCCTACCCTTGGTTTCACCTTGCCGGCCCAGTGCACGGGGTTTTGGCACGGGGTTTGCAATCATACTCGACCCACCAGTCAGAGGCTGGGTTCGCTTCGACTACCGGGGAGGGGAGAGCGACAGGAGATGAGGTCCGGGACCCTTCTTTCCGAGCGGAACGCGGACCGGAGCTTGATCTGCATTCCGAATCAGCAAGAGCAGGTGGTGTGCACTCGAGTGGCCGCCACGAGCTCCAATCGAAGGCGCCCACTAAACGCGGGGGCTGTCAGGACATTTTAGGTAGCTTGATTGGTGCTTAAAGGAAAAAAATCCAATCAAAACACTCAAAATATAAATAATATCACAATATAAAGAACATCCTACAGTACTGTAAAAACCTCTAGTCAACAGTGCAAGCAGGAAGAATAAGATTCCAAGGCGAACAGACAAGGTGACTAAGCAGAGGGATGGGACATGGAAACTAAAATGACTGGACTGTCACCGGGAGAGAGCGACTATGTTAAAGTGTTTGCAGCCCTTAACATAATGCAGCAGGAGGACGTGTTCTATTCTCTCTCAGACACACAATACCAACACATCTAGGACTCCACTGAACGATGACTCCTATCTAAGATAAAGTTGGTCAGCTTTTTCTTTCTTAACAAAAAAAAAGAACGCCCTCCCTCGTTTCACTTCCTTCCCCGTCTCACAGCACCCAAAGCAAAACAAGAGAGCTCTTGATCTGACAAAGGGGCAGCAAGGTTCAAACTCTCAAGCCACGAAGGGGAGGTGGTGAATAAAGGTCTGGCAGCCGAGTTGGGCGTTTGCTCGCAGAATACTCGCATATGTGGACTGAAAGGGAGTTTGGTCGAGGACTGGTTTAACTGCTGGTTCCGATTTGTGGGGGGGGGGGGGGGGGGGGGGGGAGTGTTTCCTATCCACACGCTTTCGCTAGTGCGGACAAGTTTGCTTTATTTGAAAAGTACGCACAAAACAAAACTCGCGGGGAGCTGCAAAACTTGCAGCAGGTCAGGGACTCGGCAGTAGGAAGCGATTCGGAAGGGGGAGGGCTTCCATCGCTTTTGAAAGTTTGCTACACCCGTTGTCTGCCACACCCAAGAGAGAAATAAATTTCCTTTTGGAAGACCGGACCCTCCCTGCGTCTCCCTCACCGTGCACCCGCAGCCTCCGAACTGGGTCCTGAGAGGACGGAACTCGGACCCCGAAAACGACCCGGCGCAGGTGGGACAAAGCGTCGAAAATTCGCCGATTTCCCTCCCTCGCCCGCAGTTGACAAGGCAGCGCGGGTCAAAGGCTCTTCTCGCCAGTGAGACGCGAATACAAAATTCAAGCTGGGGCGTCGCTGGTCTCCTGCCTCCACTCTGAATCGCCTCTGGGAGACATATCATCATTTCAATCCTCCCCCCCCCCCCCCAGCACATACGGATACAGGGCCAAGCCTTGAGACTCCCCCCCCCCCCCCCGAGGAGGAGGGCCCTACAGACACGATACAGAAGGCACCGTACGCTTTTGCCTTTACCTGTCATATCCCTTCCCCACCCCCCTCCCCTTTGAACGGGAGGAGGAAGGGGAAGGGGGAGCGAGGGAGGAAGGGGAAGTGGGGTAGGTTAACCTCTCGCTTGCTATCTTTCTCAAGGGCCGAACGAAACACAAAGACAGACTGAACACTTGACCACCTAACAGATGCAAACACTTCAAGGAGGAAATTAGAAATGAAATCTTGCCCCATATAAGCTGCGAGGTTCAACATCACAGGTCTGGAAAGCCTTCGTTTAGAGCCCTACTCACAACGAGAAAAAGACACAACAGCTGCCTCGTTCATATTGGTTTGCCCTGCTTCCTGCCAAAGTCAGCTAACTCTCTCGGAAACAGTCGCCCTGGTATCTGCTGACTCCTCTCTGACGGGCCTGGGCACGGTTGAGATGACGCCCTCGCCCCTCACTTTGCCCTTCTCTGCGAGCTCAGTCTTGGAGGGCTCCCGCGGAGGCAGGCCGACTTCAGCGCGGCTTCGTAGGGGCTTCTCCTCGCCGCACGCTCGGGCGCTCAAGTCTTTGGGTTCGGAGGGGCTGCTCCCGTCCTTGGAGCTCTCCGCCTCCTGGATGGCCGCCTCCGGCCCGGACTCTTTGGCCTCAGCGGGGTGCGGCGCCTCCTTCTTGAGGCCCCTGCCTTTGGGGCTGGCCTCCCGCGCCTTGGGCAGGGCGCTCTTGAGGCTTTTCTGTCCTCTGCCGGCGTCCACCTCGCCGCTCTCCTTCAGCGCCGAGCTGCCCACGGCCGGCGCGCTGGGCTCCTCCTCGAAGATCCGCGTGCTTTTCCGCTTCTTCAGGGGCGAGCTCTCCTCGCCGAGGTTGCGCTTTTTGATGGGCAGCACGGTTACCTCCTCGGGCTTGACGCACGATTCCTTGGCCACTTTCTTCTTGGCCCCGGCCCCCGACCCCGCCGCTGCGTTACCGGCGGCCCCTCCGGCCCCCGCGCCCGGTTTTCGACCCCGCTTCTTGGGCACAGCCTGGGGGTCGCCATCCGCCTTGCGCTTCCGGCCGGGCACCCCCTTACGCACTTTGGGAAGCGGCCCCGTGGAAGACGTGGCCCCTTCGGCCTTCTGCAGCAGGGGAGCGGAGAAGGGCAGTTTGACCAGGAGCTTGGCCGCGCTCTTGTCCGACAAGCGCTTCGGCGGCCCGCCTTTCCGCACCATCTTATCCTTGCCGCTCCCTTTGGGTCTGCCCCGCCCGCGGCCGCTACCCGGCGACTTGGGGGTCTTGGGCTTTTTGGGTGGCTTCTTCTCTCTCCTCGACGGGCTCCCTCGGCCTGTGACCGTGAAATCAAAGTCACTGGGATCCAACGTGGTGTCTCCGACCTTCTCGAAGTGCGCCAGGAGCTCCACTTTGGAACGGAACGCCTTCCCTTGCGGGCTGGAAAGCAAAGGGAGGCAAATCAAAAACGGAGGCAGCGTCCTTTCTAAAATACGTGGGCCCTGCAGGAGAAACCGAGCAGCTCACAACGCATCGACAGGAAGGGCACTGTACATCCATGTGTACTAGTCAGGCATTGTGCTCCAACCTTTAGGGAGTCCACTATATCACACCTCGCCATTGGCTCCCATAATCTCTTGCCCTAGTTTGGTCATACCAGAGCTGGCCCCCATTAGCCGGTCGGGGGGTATAAAGCCCACCACATGAGCAAGGGGTCTCCTTTCCCCCCGAAATCAAACCCAAAAGCTCCACTCCATGTCAGGAGCTGTGGAGGAGGAAGGAGAGTCCATTCCGAGGTGTTGGTGGGGGGGGTTATTGTGGTGCACACATACAAATCAATCGTTGTAACATTTCTCAACTAACCAGGGTACTGTACCTAGACCGATTGTGGGGGGTGGATACTGTACCTGGATTGGATTGAGGGGGAGTGGGTACTGTACCTGGATTGGATCAAGGGGTGGCGGGTACCGACCCTGCACCCTTTGGAAGGGTGTGTGTGGGTGTGTCACTGTGTTTGTGTCAGTGTGTCTGTGTGTGTCAGTGTTTGTCTGTATGACTATGTGTTTGCGTGTGCGATCCCAACAGCTACTTTCTCCTCCATGGGCAAATAAGGATCTTTGCTGCAATCAACTTGTGTTCAGACTAGTTGATTCTAAGACCCACTGAACTTGTTCCTCACATCACAGTAATCCCTTCACTCCTCTGAATGGTGCGTGACCTGCTGTTTCTCCACCATCTTTCTGCACTGCACTCGACCCCAGCATCCATGGACTTCCTTGTCTCTCACACTGCTCCCTTCCCTGCTCCCTGGCACACCTGTTGGTTTAATTTCGGGAACAAAGTTTGCAAAATGAATGATGCGGTGAGAAAAGGGGCAGGGGAACTTATTGGGACTGGTGGGGGAATTCTGAAACCAAGGAGTCAGACATCTGATGGCACAGCCACCATACAAACTCACTGAGATGCAGAACATCACGAGGGATTTAGACAGAGTGACAAGGAAGAACCTCATTCACTAAACAGAATTCAAAGTTCAGGGGGAAAATTAAATAAGTGCAGTAAAGTTCTCATTATCCGGAATTCAAGCAAATGGCAAAAAAAAAGGCTACCGAGGAAATAAATAAATAACGAGATTGAAATGAATAAAAATTCACATACCACCTGAAGTAATTCCTTACTAACCACAGAGCACTGATGGCATTCTATACCTGAGGTGCTCTGTGGTTAGTTGAGGGATTACTTCAGGTGATATGTGAGTGTAATAAAAAAGGTTGAGAATTTTATAAAAATCAGGACAAGGGAGTCGAAAACTGGAGAGGGGGAAAGGTTTAAAGAGGACCTCGGGGTCAACTTCTCCCACACAGAGGGTGGAAGGTCTGAGATGAGCTGCTAGAAGAAGTGGTGGGGCCTGGAACAATTATAATCTCTGAAGGAGATTTAGACAGGTACGTGGATGTAGTGAAACACGGATGTCTGCAGGCACTGTAATTATGGTAAAAACACACAGTAAATGCTGGAGGAACTCAGTCGGTCTCTTAGCATCCACAGGAGGTAAAGATATATCACCAACGTTTCAGGCCTGAGCCCTTCCTTGAGGTAAAAGCAATAGGCAGGCAGCCATCCGAATGAAGATGGGGAGCGAAAAGGAGAAGAGACCAGATAATGGGACAAAAGGTGTTAATTGGATGTGACAAAAGAAAAGATGAGATCTTTTTGGCTCTGTTAGAGGAAACGAAGGGAAAAGGGGGGAGGGGGAGAGAGAGAGAGAGAGAGAGAGAGAGAGAACTTGAGGAAAGGAGATAGAGGGACAAAGATAGGAGGGGAGGTGGGTTAACAGAAACCAGAGAAGTTGATGTTAATGCCATCCGGTTGGAGGGTGCCCAGACGGAAGATGAGATGCTGTTCCTCCAATTTACGTGTGATCTCAGCCGAACAATGCACAAGTCCTCAGATAGACATGTTGGTGAGGGAACAGGACGGGGAAATGAAATGGGAAGCCACTGGGAGATACACAATATTGCGGCGGACAGAGTCGAGGTGCTCAACGAAGTGATCTGAATTCAGGTAAATGGGACGAGCTAAGGTACATATTTATTGCCATGGATGAGTTGGGCCAGAGGGCCTGTTTTCATGCTGTAAAACCCTTGCGACTCAGTGAGGGTACAGGCAGCAGGAGAACTGTATCATGAGGTAGGGAAGCAACAGTAGGAAGAAAACCTTTCCAAGAACATCCAGTGTCCAAAGGTTTCTGAGCTCATCAGGGTGACAGTGAGACGGTTGGTGCAAATCATCACAGCACAGAACACCCAATATCACTGGCATCTCCCTTTCCCCTACTGACAGTTTTCATCCTTCAAAAGGGCTCAAAGAATCACCAAGGATCCTTTCCATCTGGCACATAGCATCTTTGACCCACTCCCATCAGGAAAGGGGTACGGGAGCATCAAAATCAGGACGGCCAGGCTGGGAAATAGCTTCTTCCCACAGGCTGTGTGACTGATGAACAGTGTCCTGCAACCGAGTAAATCATTCCTAACTCTGTGATTATTGTGCGCTATGTATTGTGTACATACCATGGTTTGGAGAAACGATATTTTGTCTGATTGTACATGAGCAGATGATAATAAACTAATTAATATTACATTTTTACTTTAAGTTTTATTTACAGCACAGCAATTCCGGCCACTGAAACCAGTGCCCCTCAGTTCCACCATTTTTAAAGAGTGGGAGGAAACCGGAGCACCCGGGGAAAACCCATACAGGTCACGGGGTGGCTGGGCTGCTGGCGCGGCAATAGTATTACACTAACCGGGCTGCCCTGATCGATGAGGTGTTCGCCCCAGAGACCCGTTTGCGAGAGCTTGCCGCATACAAACGGCCTTCACTGTCCCCAGGAGGGGACACTGGGTTTGGAGTGAACGACCAAAAACTAGAGGGCCTCAGTGGGCCGGGCAGCATGCAGGGAGGGAAGCGGTCAACGTTCAGTCAGGCACGATTTTCCAAGACCGAGGGCCCCAACCCAAAACTTTGACTGGCCTCCTCTTTCCCCGGACACTGGTCGACCCCTCAGGCTTCTCCCAGCCCAGTTTCCGAAGTTCGACTCACTTGATAATGTAGACATCGTACTTCCCCGCTGACCGCCCCGACTTCCTCTGCTTCAACTTTCGTGTCCAGCCCTCAGGAAGCGTGGGGTCGTCGTACAAGGGGCCTCGGTCCCGGATCAGGGAGCGCCGGGGCTTCGGCGTGGAAGGGGTGGCTGCAACGGCTCCTTCTTGCTCTGCTGTCTCGGCCTTGGTCCCGTCAGCGGGCTCGGGTACCGGGGCCTCTGTGGATGGAACCTCTCTATGCCTCTCCTCTTCCCGCTCATCTTTCTTCTTGTGTTTCTTCACTTTCACCAGCTTCTCCCTTTGCCCAGCCTGCTCGTGATCTTCAGATTTCTCTTCACTGGAAAAAAAACAGCAAAACACATACACACCGTCGTTTTAACTTCTGACTTGCAAAACTGATCCCCAGTAGGTCAGGAAGAGGCCTGAGGTTTTCATGAAATCCGACGCAGAATTTCTCACAGCAAACCTCTGCCACAATGCTGGGCCCCTCACCTACTTCCCATGTCCCACAGTGGCCTCCTCTTCCCCATTTTCTGCCCCCTCACCCAAACTTGGTTATGACCTCGGCTGTCAAACCATGCCACAAAATGGGAGCAATTCTTTCTGAGCTGGAAGCGCATGTAGAGAACGTTGGAAATGCAAGGCAGCAACTCTGCAGTTCTAAACTGGTATTTATAAAGCATCTCTAATGCGGGAAGAAGTCCCAGGGCACTTCACAGGAATGCAACCAGTTCTAAACTGACACGCAGCCAAAGCAGCATCAGGACGCGTTGCCGATGAGCTGCATTCTGAAGGGTATTATTGGAGGATGTAAAGGAGTGGGGCATTTCACTGGCAGTGTCACATTAATAAATGCAGTTATTGACAAAACTGTTTCCAAGTTAGCAATCTGCCAAGTCTCACAACTGCCACCCCCATCCAAAAACAAGAAAATTTAGCCACATTCAGCGACATCCATTTTAAAGGACCTTTCAAACATCTAGTCATTATAAACAGGGAAAATTAAGAGTTATGGAGTTGAACATCAGGAGAAAGTTTTTTTTTACTGAGTGTGGAAGTTAATGAAGAGGGAGATTTACCAGGATGTTGCCTGGATTGAAAATAAGTCTTATCAAGGTTAGCAGAACTGGATTTTTCTCCTTGGTGGGAAGAAGGATGAGAGGAGACTTAATAGAGGTCCATAAGATTCTGAGTGGACAATGCCCGTTTCCCAGGGCGGGATCAACAAGCATCAGAGGACATCTGTACAAAGTGAAGGGAGGGAAATTTAGGTTTTTTTTTACAGAGTTGTGGGGGCCTGGAATGCATTGCCGGGGGGTGGCGGTGGAGGCTGGAACATTTACGAGACACAGACAGGCCCACGGATAGAATAAAAATAGAAAGTTATGGGGTAGAGAGGGTTTGGTAAGAATATATAGGTGGACACAACGTTCAGAGCTAAAGGGCCTGTACTGTGCTGTAGTGTTCTATGTGCTGTTATGTTCAATATTAAACAGCATGTTAACAGGCTCTTCAGACGGACTCATCCAATGCTGACCTGAGCCAGTTCCATCTGTCCACGTTTGGCCCATATTCAAGATTCCTTTATTGTCAAGTAATAGTACGGAACATGTAAAATTAAACAAAATTGCCTTCAGCTTGCCGCAAGGCAGACAAAGAGTCACCATTAGTGTTGCCCATTACCCCTTACAGTATAAGAGAAAGAGAAGCAGGAGAGTCCCTTCAGAGACACTGAGTGTCTTTGGATTCTCCTCCAGTGTTCCCACAGCTGCACAGACTCCTGTTTGAACCAGCAGCAACCCTGAGCTCCAGATCTGAACCTCCGACATGATCAGGAAGCCTTCAGCACTCGTCCCCTTTAAGAGCCCTTCTTGAATGCCAGCTCCGATACCTGGTTTCCATGAGCCAGTCTCCAGCAGCCTGTGTGGGTCCCTCAACCCCTTACTGGTCTGTTGGCGTGGTCACCGTCCCGAAGGGACGTCTCCTCTGCTCTCCTTCTCAATGGGGGATCAGGGGTGTAAAGGTTAAAACCTTGTGTTTTTGATTCTTTTTAAATTTTGTGACTATCCCTTTAAGAAAAATTATCATTTTGTAGCGGGAGTAAATGGGCTAAATTGCCATAACATGTGGCCAGTCCAGGATGGCGCGGCCTCCCCTTCACTGCTGAGAAGGAGCCTGCGCCTAGTGCCACGTGCAGGCTAAGGAGCCCTCCATTTCCGCTTAGTGGCCCACCGGCTGGAGAATGATACTGCGACGTGATGACGTCACTTCTGGAAGCCAGTGGGTACGTCACTGGAAGTGGGCAGGCCAGAGCGGTGAATTCAAATCAATAAAGTCATTCTTTGGTTCACCCTCATGCTGTGTGGCGTCTCTTTATTTGGTAGGGCTGGCACAGCAGTCACTATAGTTTGTAGTGTTTACATAGTTACTATGACATCATATGTTGTAATATCTGGGCGTACGGAGAGTTTGCATTTCATTTTTCGAAGAATTATAAAGGAGACGCAAGCTCGAGATACTTTTCTCTGAATTCATCTAATTTTGTTTATTTCTTTTATATCTCTTTAAAGTTGAATATCATTATACAGTATAAGCTTTGTTTACTCATCATGATGAAAATTTCAATGCAGTTATGCAAAATGTTTATTAGTTGTATCAATGAATTAAAGCTACTACAATGAAGTTTGATTTATTGGATTATTAAGAGTAATTCAGAATATCGCCCTCATGTTTCCGAGAAGATGACACGCTTTGAAATTGGGAAATATTTGAACTTATAAGGTGTCATCTATATTTTTATTCAAATAAAAGTATGGTTGTGAACTTTCTTTTATTTTTATTTAATTTTTTATTTTTCACACTATATATCACATTATTCAAGATATACACATTTCTCCTTTCAAATATATACAGTGTCGTTTTCTCCCCCCTCCCTCCTCCCCTCCCCCCCCACCACCCCTCCATCCATTCAAAACTCTGAGTCTAAGATACATCAAACCCATCAAACAATGTTGTCACTCAACATTAACAAACAAAAACTTCCACTGAGTCAATTCTTTCCATTCTCTTTTCCTTTTGTCATTTTAGGTGATAGATGTCCCGGTAGGTTTTCTCTATTATATTCCATGTACGGCTCCCATATTTGTTCAAATAATGTTATATTATTTCTTAAACTATATGTTATTTTTTCTAATGGAATACATTTATTCATTTCTATATACCATTGCTGTATTTTCAAATTATCTTCTAATTTCCAGTTTGACATAATACATTTTTTTGCTACAGCTAGGGCTATCTTAACAAATCTTTTTTGTACACCCTCCAAATCAAGTCCAAATTCTTTATTTTTTATGTTACTTAGGAGGAAGATCTCTGGGTTTTTTGGTATATTGCTTTCTGTAATTTTATTTAATATCTGGTTTAGATTTTCCCAAAATTTTTTCACCTTTTCACAAGTCCAGATTGCATGAATTGTTGTTCCTATTTCTTTTTTACAATGAAAACATCTGTCAGATAATGTTGGATCCCATTTATTTAACTTTTGAGGAGTGATATATAACCTATGTATCCAATTATATTGTGTCATACGTAATCTCGTATTTATGTATTTCTCATAGTTCCTAAACATAACCTCTCCCATGTTTCCTTTTTTATCTTTATGTTTAGATCTTGTTCCCACTTTTGTTTAGTTTTATCATTTATTTCCTCATTCTCCTTTTCTTGTAATTTGATAAACATGTTTGTTATAAATTTTTTAATTATCATTGTGTCTGTAATCAGATATTCAAAATTGCTTCCTTCTGGTAACTTCAGACTACTTCCCAATTTATCCTTTAAATAGGATTTCAATTGGTAATATGCCAGCACTGTATCGTGAGTTATATTATATTTATCCTTCATTTGTTCAAAGGATAATAATTTATTCCCCGAAAAACAATTTTCTATTCTTTTAATCCCTTTTTTCTCCCATTCTCTAAAAGACAGGTTATCTACCGTAAAAGGGATTAGCTGATTTTGCGTCAGTATTAGTTTTGATCATTGTTAGTTTGTTTTATTTCTTTCTACATGAATCTTCTTCCAAGTATTAAGCAAATGGTGCAATACTGGAGAATTCCTATGTTTTACCAATTTTTCATCCCATTTATATAATATATGTTCAGGTATCTTCTCCCCTATTTTGTCTAGCTCTAATCTAGTCCAATCTGGCTTTTCTTTTGTTTGGTAAAAATCTGATAGATATCTTAATTGTGCGGCTCTATAATAATTTTTAAAATTTGGCAGTTGTAAGCCTCCTTGTCTATACCATTCTGTTAATTTATCTAGTGCTATCCTCGGTTTCCCCCCTTTCCATAAAAATTTCCTTATTATTTTCTTTAACTCCTTAAAGAATTTTTCTGTCAAGTGTATTGGCAGTGCCTGAAGTGGTATTGTATCCTTGGAAAAATGTTCATTTTAATACAGTTTATCCTTCCTATTAGTGTTAATGGTAAGTCTTTCCAATGCTCTAAATCTTCCTGTATTTTTTTCATTAGTGGATAATAATTAAGTTTATATAGATGGCTGAGGTTTTTATTTATTTGTATACCTAGGTATCGTATTGTTTGCATTTGCCATCTAAACGGTGATTCTTTCTTGAATTTTGAGAAATCCGCATTATTCATTGGCATTGCTTCACTTTTATTTGCATTAATCTTGTATCCCGACACTTCTCCATACTCCTTCAATTTATTATGTAATTCTTTTATTGATGTTTCTGGTTCCGTTAGGTATACTATAACATCATCTGCGAATAAACTGATTTTGTATTCCTTGCCTTTTATTTTTATCCCTTTTATTTTATTTTCTGTTCTTATCAGTTCTGCAAGTGGTTCTTTAGCTAACGCGAACAATAAGGGCGATAGTGGGCATCCCTGTCTTGTTGATCTGCTTAAGTTAAAATGTTTTGATACATATCCATTTACTGTCACTCTTGCCAATGGCCCCTTATATAATGCTTTAATCCAATTAATATATTTCTCTGGTAAACTAAATTTTTGTAGTACCTTGAATAAATAATTCCATTCTACTCTGTCGAAGGCCTTCTCTACGTCTAAAGCAACCGCTACTGTTAGAGTTTTATTTCCTTCTACTGCATGAATTAAGTTAATAAACTTACAAATATTATCTGTTCGTCTTTTTTTTATGAATCCAGGTTGGTCTAGACTTACTATTTTTGGTACATAATCAGCTAATCTGTTTGCTAATAATTTAGCTATTATCTTGTAATCTGTGTTAAGTAGAGATATTGGTCGATATGATGCTGGTGCAAGTGGATCTTTCCCTGCCTTTGGTATTACTGTAATTATTGCTGTTTTGCACGAATCTGGTAAGCTTTGTGTTTTATCAATCTGGTTGATTACTTCCAGGAGGGGAGGAATTAATAAATCTTTAAATGTTTTATAGAATTCTATTGGGAGACCATCCTCTCCTGGTGTTTTATTATTCGGCAGATTTTTTATTGTCTCTTGTATTTCTACTATTTCAAATGGTTCTATTAATTTATTTTGTTCCTCTCTTTGTAATTTCGGTAGTTCAATTTTAGTTAAGAATTCATCTATTTTGCCTTCTTTCCCTTCGTTTTCAGTTTGGTATAATTGTTCGTAGAATTCTCTGAAATTTTCATTAATTTCCATTGGATTATATGTGATCTGTTTGTCTTTTTTCCTTGATGCCAATACCATTCTTTTAGTTTGTTCTAAGCTGCCACGCTAGAAGTTTGTGCGTTTTTTCTCCTAGTTCGTAATATTTCTGCTTTGTCTTCATTATATTTTTCTCCACCTTATATGTTTGAAAGGTTTCATATTTTATTTTTTTATCTACCAATTCCCTTCTTTTAGTAGTGTCTTCCTTCCTTGCTAATTCTTTCTCTATATCTGCTATTTCCTTTTCCAACTGTTCTACTTCCTGATTGTAATCCTTCTTCATCTTAGTTACGTAATTTATTATTTGCCCTCTGATGAATGCTTTCATTGCGTCCCATAATATAAACTTATCCTTCACTGATTCCGTATTTATTTCAAAATACATTTTAATTTGTCTTTCTATGAATTCTCTAAAATCCTGTCTTTTAAGTAGCATGGGGTTTAATCTCCATCTATACATTTTTGGAGGGATATCCCCTAACTCTCTTGTCAATATCAAGGGTGAATGGTCCGATAATATTCTAGCTTTATATTCTGTTTTCCTAACTCTATTTTGTATACAAGCTGATAACAGGAATAAATCTATTCTTGAATATGTTTTATGTCTATCCGAATAATATGAATATTCCTTTTCCTTTGGGTGTTGTTTCCTCCATATATCCAAAAGTTGCATTTCTTGCATCGATTTAATTATAAATTTGGTTACTTTATTCTTTCTGTTAATTTTTTTCCCGGTTTTATCTATGTTTGAATCCAAATTGAGATTGAAATCCCCTCCTATTAATATATTCCCTTGCGTATCTGCTATCTTCAGAAAAATATCCTGCATAAATTTTTGATCTTCTTCATTAGGCGAATATATATTAAGTAAATTCCAAAACTCCGAATATATCTGACATTTTATCATTACATATCTTCCTGCTGGATCTATTATTTCCTCTTCTATTTTAATTGGTACATTTTTACTGATTAATATCGCCACTCCTCTAGCTTTTGAGTTATATGACGCTGCCGTTACATGTCCTATCCAATCTCTCTTTAATTTCTTGTGCTCCACTTCAGTTAAGTGTGTTTCTTGCACAAATGCAATATCAATTTTTTCTTTTTTCAGTAAATTTAGCAGTTTCTTCCTTTTGATTTGGTTATGTATTCCATTAATATTTAAAGTCATATAGTTTAATGTAGCCATTTTATACTTTGTTTATCTTTCCCTTCTGTTTTCTCATCATCACCTTTCCTTCTCATCCTTTTCTGCTTTCTTTCTTTGAACAGTTTATAAGACAACATTTTTAACACATCAAACATTCCCCTTATTCTCCTACCTAATATTTCTTTAGCCCCATTGTCCCCTCCCCTTCCTGAGTTGCCCATTATCCCTTGTCGGGCAACCACTTCTCCCCTCTCCATTTGGATTTGCGAATTCACTCGCAAGCGTCAACTGATTTTGCAGTGACCGTTACTTCTCCCTACCCAGCCCCCCCAGAAAAGATTTCAATTTTTATATACAACAAAGGTCACTCTCTAAATTCCCTCTTTACTCCTCTCTTCCCCTTTTTTTCCCTCATTAATTCTTCTCTATACACTATATATTTTCTTTTAAATGCACATACACTTATGTAATATATGTATTATATATGTATATAGTCCTATACACATGTCTTTTTAGTTCACAGTCTTTTGTACTCTCGTTACACGTCTTCATCTCTCAGTCTATTTTGTAATTGTTCTGCAAATTTTCGTGCTTCCTCTGGATCCGAGAATAGTCTGTTTTGCTGTCCTGGAATAAATATTTTCAATACCGCTGGATGCTTTAGTATAAATTTATACCCTTTCTTCCATAAAATCGCCTTTGCTGTATTGAACTCCTTTCTCTTCTTCAGGAGTTCAAAACTTATATCTGGATAAATAAAAATTTTTTGCCCTTTGTACCCCAGTGGCTTGTTGTTCTCTCTTACTTTCTCCATTGTTTTCTCCAGTACCTTTTCTCTTGTAGTATATCTTAGGAATTTTACTAAAATGGATCTTGGCTTTTGTTGTGGTTGTGGTTTAAAGGCTAATGCTCTATGTGCCCTTTCTATTTCCATTTCTTGCAGTAGTTCTGGACATCCTAAGATCCTGGGGATCCAATCTTTTATAAACTCTCTCATATTCTTGCCTTCTTCATCTTCCTTAAGGCCCACTATCTTTATATTATTTCATCTGTTATAATTTTCCATTATATCTATTTTCTGATCTAACAGCTCTTGTGTCTCTTTAACTTTTTTATTAGATTCTTCTAATTTCTTTTTTAAGTCCTCTACCTCCATTTCTACTGCTGCTTCTCGTTCTTCCACCTTGTCCATTCTTTTTCCTATTTCTGATATGGTCATATCTATTTTATTCACTTTCTCTTCTGTACTGTTTATTCTTCTTCTTAAATCACTAAATTCTTGTGCTTGCCATTCTTTAAATGAATCCATGTATTCTTTAATAAGAGAAAGTATATCCATTGTCTTGCCTTTCCCTTCTTCTTCCATTTCACTAATCTTCCTCTTCTTCTTCCTCTGGGTTGGCCATCTGTTGTTTCTTTGTTTTCTTTTTCTTCTCTTCTTTCTTGTTTTCGTTGTCTTCTATGTTCTCCTCTTGCTGCTGCTGTTCTGTAGCTGTCATTGCCGGCTATGGAGATCAACTCCCCAGCTGGTCGCCCCTCCTATTGGTGTGTTTTTTTGCATGCGCGGTTGTGCACTTTTACTCGGCCCAGCGAGACATTTTTGTAGTCCACTTTCTACCGACCTGAGGGAGCGGGCTTCTCTCTCCACCGCGGGCCTCTTCGAACAGGTAAGGCCTTCTCCTTCTTCTTCCATTGTCTTCTCTTCCTCTTCTTACCGTTGGTTTCGACTTTTCTTTTTTCGTGGCCATCTTCTTTCCACCTTTATATTCACTTTACTTTAATTTTTATTTTTGTGCCTTTGTGCTTTCCTTTATTTTTTTCAACTTTTCTAGAGAGGGCTGGAGTTCACCGTCCGGCCACTACTCCATCACGTGACTTCCCCCGGTTATGGAAGAAAGGCTTGTAAAATTTATCTGAAAGAACTCAATTTGTTAAGAGTCTTTAAGCTTTAAAGAAGTCTAATTTTCTGTGAGAATATTCCAGGAGCCTCAGTTAGAGCATGTCTGTCTAACTGCAGACACCTGTAACCTTGGAGAGATAAGATAGAGAGCTACCAGCCAGAATATGGCAGAAAGCCCAAAAGAACGTTCTGAAAAGTTGTAAAAACAACTGATATGCCAGACTGTGTGCAGAACACAGAGACAAGCCAACCAGAGAAATCCTCTTCAAGGGATCACACAAGATACAAATTTGTTTACAAGGGGTGTTCTCCCCATTTCTGGTGCCCTGCACTGGTCAACTGTTCCCCAAAAGTCTGCACCCCCTTGAGAGCACTGCCGAGCACAGGGGTCGCCAGCTTGGTCCCAGACCCTTGGTTGCAGGATTTTAGTTTAAAAACACCATGGGCTCTTTGAACAGGTTGTTTAACGGTAGTACGGAGTCGCAGGTTAAACCCTTCAGAGCACTGCTGTGTCTCCACTCTCCTGGGTCCACACCAGCAGCACCACTGCCATTACAACAGCTCTGCCATTCTCTCTGTAGAATCATAGATGGAGCCATAGAACACGATAGCACAGAAAAAAGGCCCTTGGCCCTTCTAGTCTGTGCCTTCTATTCTGCCTAGTCCCACTGATCTGCACCTAGTCCATATCCTTCCATAACCATCCCATCCACGTACCTGTCGAAATTCTTCTTAAATGTTAAACTTGAGTCTGCATTCACCACTTCAGGTCATTCTACGCTCCCACCACTCTGCATGAAGTTCCCCCTCATGTTCCTTCTGAACCTTTCCCCTTTCACCCTTAACCCGTCCTCTGGTTTGGATCTCACCAACCCTCAATGGAAAAATCTGACCTACATTTACTCTGTCTATTCCCCTCATAATTTTAAACACCTCAACCAAATCTCCCCTCATTCTTCGACGCTCCAGAGAATAAAAAGTCCTAATCTGTTCAACCTTTCTCTGTAACTCAGTTCCTGAAGTCCAGGCAATATCCTAATAAGTCTTCTCTGCACTCTTTCTATCTTATTGATATCTTTTCTATCCAAATTTGGCCTCACCAATGTCTTCTACAACTTTACCATAACATCCCAACTCCTGTACTCAATATTTTGATTTATGAACGCTAATGTTCCAAAACTCTCTTTACAATCCTGTCCACCTGTGACGCCTCTTCTATTTTTCCTATTCATGAACCTGCCTAAATGTCTTTCAATAATTCTACAGGCTCCTACCATTTGGTCCCACCTCCCTCATTGTGAAAAAGTTTCACCTCACATCATCCTTGTAGCATTCCCCTCTTTCCTCTAGTTTTCAAGTACATGACCCTGGGATTGATCTTATCCATGCCATTGTAATCATATAAACCTCGACAAGGACAGCCTCCTGGAGGTCAGAAGAAAAAACCCCATATGCTTGTGTAAAAGTTGAAATTTTAAGATAATTTTTAATCGTTAAATTGATGGGGTCAACTATTACATGGATAGTACTTTTGGTAGGTACCTGTGTAAGACGGGGCATCAGGAGTTCCAACAGTTGGTGGGTGGCTGCGACCAGGTAGAAAGCATGCGTTCGAGGAGTCTGGAGCTCCAATGGGCAGTGACCGGGACCAAGGTGAGAGTCTGCGGTTGGGGCATCAGGAGCTCATTTGGGCAGGCGGCCGGGGCCAAGCCGAGAGTCTGCTGTTGGGATGGTAGGAACTCCAGTGAACAAGCAGTTGGGGTGTCGGGAGCACTGGTGGGCGGGCTGGCAGCTGGGACTGGGTGTAAACTGGCGGTTGAGGCGTTGGGAGCTGGGTGGGCCGCTGGGGCCGAGGCGAGAGTCTGTGGTCTTGGTGTCAGGAGCTCGGATGAGAGCTCGGGGGGTGGCCGGGGGTGATGTGAGAGTCCATGGTCTGGGTGTTGGGCGCTCGGATGAATAGGCAGCTGGGGCTCAGGTGAGTCTATGATCTGGGTGTTGGGAGATCCGATGGGCTGGGACCAAAATTGGGGGAGGAGGGGGGTTTAACTTTACATGCAATATACGGAAAATACCAGATATTTTGGCAAGATATCAGGGGTTGACTTCTACGCAAGTAAATGCAGTTACTTCTCCTAACTCAAGCACCTCAGCCCCAGTAAAATCCTTGGAAATCTTTCATTCACCCTTTCCAGCTGAATTGTAAAGCAAAACTTTTAATAGTCCCAAGTTTCGGCACCCAATGGGATCGCTGTTCAAGGTCACAGGGGCCGATCTGGCAGGATGACCTCTGAAACCCTGTTGAGCAAGAAAATCAAGTAGAGATATAAATAGCGTGGCTAAGCAAGGTCTGAGAGAAATCCCAGGGTCCTTAACAGCTTGAAGGCTGGCTTTCGGCTTGCTGACGAAGTGAGATCGGCCATGAACGAACGCACTGTTAGTTTCAATCTCAATTATACTGGAAGAAATTCAGTCTCTGAAAATTGTTTTGTGATTTCTTAGCGTTTTCTTTATCCTGAAAGCTAGCTTTTGTTCTGGTCTGTTTAAAAAAAAGTCACAGAAAAACAATCTAATTGATGTTTTTAAAAACTCACCAGCAGACAAATACTACCAGGAAATAATAAAGCAGTGCCTGAATGAAATGGCTGAACAATGTCAGTATCGAGCAGCTGCTGTAACAATCTAGGCCACTGCCCCTGCATTTAAATTTAGAAATTAATTTAAATTTTACATCAGAAATGCAGTTTTCAACAACATGAATTGTCATCTGTGGTTACGCCCTGTAAAGTCTATCCAGTCAAAACACACAGCTTTCCAGGGATTAACCAAGGTGCACCCCTCTGTCCTGACAAAGGAAACATTCCATGTCAGCAGCATGAAACGAGCAGGAGGAGGCCAGGATTACTAACTTTAAATGTATATAATTTTAGACACACAGCACAGTAACAGGTCCTTCCAGCCCATGAGCTTGCCGCCTAAATACATCCAATTAACTTCCAACACCCCCCATCCCCCGTATGTTTTTGAATGGTGGGAGGAAATCGGAGTCCTCCCTGGGGAAACCCATGCAGATACGGGGAGAACATACAAACTC
This sequence comes from Narcine bancroftii, assembly GCF_036971445.1. Taxonomy (NCBI): domain Eukaryota; kingdom Metazoa; phylum Chordata; class Chondrichthyes; order Torpediniformes; family Narcinidae; genus Narcine; species Narcine bancroftii. The sequence continues at coordinate 330,760,416 of NC_091471.1, forward strand.
CGGATTCGAACCCAAGTTATTGGTGCTGTAACAGTGTTGCGCTAACCGTGCCAGCCTTATTCATTAAGCAGAGGTCAGAGCCACAGGGGAGTCAGAATCACAGAGACATGCGGTACAGATATGGGCCATTCAGCCCAAGTCCATGCTGACCACCAGAAATTTAAAAAAAAATGTTAATCCAACCAGAACCTGGTCTCCCCACATTCTCATCAACCTCCCCTTGGACTCTACCCCTCACCTGCATAGGAGAGAGAGCAGCATGGAAAGTGGAGCACCTGGGGTGCAAGGCTGGGGAGAACCTAAGCAGTACATGCAAACTCCACATACAGCACAGGTGGTCTGAACCTGGGTCTGTGGAGCAACGAGGCAGCACGTCTATTAGCCACACCACTGCGCCTCCCTAACTTGCTAAATCTGAAAGAATTTGACTGTGACCACAAAACTGCTAGACTGCTAAAGACTGGTCTGGTGTGAAAACTTCTGTTCCTCCCAGGACTGGCCTGAGGGTGATGAGCTGACACTTGGCTGCACTGTGAAATGACTGAGCCAGCCAATTAAAAGGGAAATTAGGCGTATATAATAACTGCTGGTCTGAGCAAAAACACCCAAGGGGTTTTTATGCACAAAAGCCGTGTTATCGCCTGCTCACGTTACCAAAAAAAGGGAAGACTTACCTTTATGCAGAGGATAGAAAGGGCAGATGGTGCAGTCCTTTTACCTAGCCCAGAACAGTGCGCAAGCTTCCCAGGGCAAAAAGGGGCGGGACGTGTAGTACAGCAGTGGCTGCCCTGCAACAGCTCTGCCGCCCTGCTGCCTGATGGTCCCCCTGCCCCGCTGCCTGATGCCCCCCACCCCGCTGCCTGATAGTGCCCCTGCTTCACTGCCTGACGGCTACCCCAATCGCACTCCATTCTTCCTCCATTTCCCGCACTCTCTTTTCCATTTTCCCTTCCTCTCCACCCATCTCCCCCCCATCAGCCCCACACCGATCCCATTGTCCTGCTGACTGATAGCCCCGTCGCTCTGCTGCCTGACAGCCCCATCAGGACTGGGCGACATGAGGGAGTGGGGCGACGTGAGGGAGTGGGTGACGTGAAGAAGCGGAGTGGAGTGAGAAAGTGGTGCGAGGTGGGGGAGCGGTATGGAGTGAGGGAGCGGGCAGAGTGAGGGAGTGGGCAGTGAGGGAGCGGGCAGAGTGAGGGAGCGGGCAGAGTGAGGGAGCGGGCAGAGTGAGGGAGCAGGCAGAGTGAGGGAGCGGATAGAATTTGAGGGAGCGGAGAGGAGTAGGGAGCGGAGAGGAGTGAGGGAGTGGAGAGGAGTAGAGCAGGTGGAGTGAGGGAGCAGGATGGTGTGAGTGAGTGCAGCCTGACCGCTCTGTGACAGCGCAGTGGGGCAATCAGCGCAACGTCAATCATCTTACCTTCCTGTTTTGAGCCACTTTCAGTGGCAGTCCTTTTACATAGGAAGTGGAGCGACTTCACTCCACCTCTGACACTACCCCACTTGGCAGAGGGAACCTGGATCGTGTTGGACCCACCAATCCATCTTTGGACCTTTTATGTAGATAAGTAGAGTGTCTTAAAGGCAGAGGAAACCTGTCCTAACAAATCGCTAATTTTCACTATAAAAGGTCTCCAGATCCAAAAATACAATTCAATTATGGTTTTTACACATAAAGAATGTAATTTTTGCATAGTCAATATTCATACTTACCTTCTGGAGTGACCGTTCACACAGAACGACCTGTGTACAGATATACCGCATGTTCAGACAAAGTGCCATAGATGCGGTACTCACATAGGCTGGACGCGGGTCATTGTCACCCGTGACATCAAGTGACCCACTTTTGTCACTGCATCGATGTCACGGGTGACATCATTCATCTGCTTCCCAAATAGCCCCCAGACAGAAGAGCAAAATGGCCCAAGATCCAAAGAACCTGTTACTGCCAGCATCACTCCAAAGATTCGACATAGTGGCTAACTGCTGCTGGTAAGTGAATCTCTCCTTGCTTCACATTTAAATCTCCCGCATTGCAATGTCACCAGCTGAACGCGTCATCATGTGCGTTGTTTCCATTAGTCTATTGTTGCAGACTGCCCGCTGCCACAGGAAAAACTTTGGAGCAGGAGTGAACTTCCAACCAGAGTTTTGCATTGCGGGGATTTTGCGAAAATTTCCCGTCAGGCAGTGGCTATGTAAAAACCATATATAAAACTACTGAGGGAGAAATGTCTGTTCTCACTACTGCCAGCAGGAAAGGGGTACAGGTGCCACAAGTCCTGTACCACCAGGTTCAGGAACAGCTGCTACCCCTCCAAACAAATTCAACGAGAGACTCATTTAACAACTTGCATGTTATTTATTAGTGAATATTTATATTTTGTTTTGCAGTTTGTTTGCACTGTCTTCTTGTTTGAACACAGAACTCCACAGCACAGTGCAGGCCCTTTGGCCCTTGATGTTGTGCCTACCAAAAAAAACCCTCCCTACCTTTAGCCCTCTATTTTTCTTACATCCATGTGCCTGTTTGCACTTCTCTCTTTTATATACAGATCTTTTTAATTTTTTTTTAACATTTTTAATTAAAACATTTTTAGACATGCAGCACGGTAACAGAACCTTCTAGCCCACGAGCCCGTCACCCAATTACACTCAATTGACCGACAACCCCTGATTCATTTCTGAAGGGCGAGAGGAAACCGGAGCCCTTGGAGAAAACCCACGCATACATGGGGAGAATGGAGACTCCTCACAAACAGGGCTGGATTCAAACCCCGGTTGCTGGCGCTATAACAGCATTGTGCTAACTGTGCCGGCCTTGTTCATTAAGCAGAGGTCAGAGCCACAGGGGAGTAGAAATCACAGAGATGTGCGATACAGATCGGGGCCACTCAGCCCACTGACCACCGGGAACACTTACATTAATCCAACTGGAATTGTTTTACTCTCCCCACACTCTCATCAACCTCCACTCGGACTCTACCCCTCACCTGCACGGGAGAGAGAGCAGCATAGAAAGTGGAGAACCTGGGCTGCGGGACTGGGGAGAGCCCAAGCAGTACGTGCAAACTCCACAAGGCAAAATAGAAAAGTGGTGCTGTCGGAGCTGCTTCAATGACATGGGGAATGGAGACATGGCTCTCACCTGCGGTGTCCAACCACCCAATCTGCCTGCCGTTGGCTCTGTACAGGCCTGTTGAAGGACCAGACTGTATTTTTTAAAAATCCTGTGACAGCAGGGTCTGGGCTCAAGTTGGCGGCAGCTGTATTTGGCAGTGGATGCAGAGCACCAGAAAACAGGGAGACCGTTTGCAAAAGAGAAGCAGAGAAAATGACCCACAGGTCGGTGACCACGGCAGCAGACCAGCGAGGGGTTCTGAGGCTGAAGAACACACAGGCAGCGGAGCTGTTGGTGACTCGAGGCGAGGAACCCACGCAGGCTGCAAGTGACTGCAGTCAAGAGACTCGCACCAGGTAGTGGGCTGCTGGAGACTGGCTTGAGACTGGCTGAAGGAGGAATAAAGTATCAGTATCAAGATGTGAAAGGGTGCAGTGGAGGCTACCTGATTGGGTCAGAGGTGTGCACGTGGAGCTCGAATTGCCGATGGTTTGGACTGAAGGCTGTGTGGCTGCGGGAGCGCTGGAGGCAAATCCACGGACACTCAGTGTCTCTGGGGGAACTCTCCTTTGCTTCTCTTTCTCTGACTGTAGGGCAGTGGGCAATTTCTGCTGATGGCGAACCTTTGCCTTATGGAAGAATTACGTGTAATATCACATATTTGTTCTTTTACAAGACAACAAAATAATGTTGAATCTAGAAAGGAATCCATCAATTCTAGCAGGTCCCATCGTTTATCTAGACCCTAAAGGAGCAAGTTACAGGGCCTTTGAGGTGTGGGAGGAAACCAGACCACCTAGATGAAACCAACAGAGCACACAAACTCCACACAGTGAGCACTGGACGTAACTGAACGCTATAGGTCGCTGGAGGTCTGCTTGCTGAGCTACCACCCTGGTTCAGATTCAGACTATACTCTACACCCAGCACATGTTTTGTTCTCGCTACTGCCATTGGGAAAGAGGTCTAGGGGCCACAAGGCTCAAACTACCAGGTTCAAGAACAGCTACTACCCCTCCCTCAGACTCCTCAACGATAAACTCAATCAGGGACTCATTTAAGGACTCGTACTTGTGCACTTGATTTTCTTTTTGCTCTCTCCTGTATTGCACAGTCAGTTGTTTACATTCATGACCAGTTCACAGTTCTTTGTTTATGCTGTGTACAGTTTATTTTTTGCACTACAAGAGAAAGGAATCTCAGGGTTGTATGTGAGATGTCATGTACGTACTCTGACAGTAAATCTAAATTCTGATCCATACTCAATACCGAAGGCCGATGTGTCAAAAGCCCTCTTTACATCCCAATCTACCTGCGATGCCAGGAAAAAAAAAGGAAGACCCTTCAGAGTCACTGCGTGTCCGTGGATTTGCCTTCAGTGCTCCCGTAGCTGCACAGATTTCAATCCAAACCATCGACAACCCGAGCTCCAGATCTGAACCTCCAACGTGATTTTATTTAAGCTGCTGAAGATTAGGCTCGTGGTGGAACTGCTCCAGGCTGGGCTGGAGGCTAATTGGCTCCCTTCAGCAAAAACTGGCTCCCAGCGAGGTGCCTCAACGATAAAACTGAGGCAGTGGAAATAATCAACAAATCATAACCCAGGAAACTAACATTACAGCAAAGATAATCTGCAAGCACTGGTGGTCTCAGAGTCTGATTCTTTTAGTATGCTGTCGAAAGGGGCTCTGCCACATAAGAACTTGCAAGTTCTTTCTCTACACACCACCCCCCCAACAAAAAATATGCACATAGATGATACAACTCTGCTTTTTTTTTTATGACGCTCAGGAGTGGCAGAGCCAGTGAAAACTGCAGGTTACTGATGGAAGTATGAGAACACAGATCGGCTCGATTCACTACTGCAAATACTACAGACATCTGCAAATAGTTTCACGTCACTGTCACTGGCTGGTTCGGATTTTCAAAAACAAACTTCTCGCTCCTCCGGTTTTCTCCCTCTCACCCATGAGAAGCAGCCTCTGTTGTCCATGTTTCAGGGACTTGAAGGGGCGACCTGAGGCAGTTTGGAAAGCCCTCACTCACGTTCTGTCTAACAGGATGATAATCAAGGAACTTGGTCAATTCCCCCACCCTGTTTCTTACTGAAAGGATTCTGAAGTTGAAGGCAACAATTATTCAGCCAATAGTTATAGATTGAAGGAGGCCATTCAGCCTGGCTTGATGCCAGAGCAGTATCAACAGTCCCACTGCACCGTGCCTCTTCTCACAGGCCTGACAATTCCCCCTTTCCCGTAATTACTGAGCTCCATTTTGAATACTATTATAGTAAAACCCCTGATATCCACCACCTCTGGGGATTGCTAGGTGCCAGATAAGTGCATTGTCCGGTTGCTTGAGACTTACAAGGCCTAATTAACACACCTGCATTAAGAATAAACAGTTTAAAAGACAAAACTACTCTACTGTCCTTACACTGAACAAACTTCACGCATCAATATATAAACCTTGAAGCATTTTACTTTATTTTCAGTCATATTCTTTGAAAACATTCACTGTCGCTGCATCCGCAGGTTCCTCCCCCTCCACAGAGCTGCCTGAAAGATGAACAACAACATTATAGATAATTAACTCCCACCCCTACCAAGTTTACAGATAAACATGACCGGGGGTGACTCTTACTAAGCAGGGAGAAGGAGACACTTTAAGATAGTCATCCCAACAGCGAACAGCATCAACTAGTTCTTCATCCTGGGCGATGCCATTGCTGTTTCACACATGTTATTCAAACAGCTGCAACAAGCAAAGCCCGACCACGGCGCTCTGCTGGCTGAATATTTGCTCCCATCTTTACTAAAGGTTTATATGTTACTTCAGAGAACGTTTGCTTTTCCAATTTCAAACTTGTGTATTTTAACCTATTATTTTATTCTTATTTATTTAATTTTTTAAAAATGTATTTTCCTCATATTTTTGCTGATTGCTTGAATTACGGATACCGGTGTTTTCCTGTATTGAGTTAGCATCCACTGCATTCTGCTCCTGACAAAACACTCCTGGTTCCTACCAATCACTGGGTCATTTTTCCTTCTCCCATCAATCACAATCACTCCGTGTCTCCTAGCTCAAATCCCCTGCCGATGGAAACGGTTTTGCTAGCCTTAGCTCCCTTCGTGATTTTGTATCTATGTCGAGTAACTGTAGAACTGTAGGCCTGACGTCAGGGGTCAGAAAACTGCTGGACAGGATTCCGAATGCCGAATCCATCAACATTCGGACAGCCGGGGAAAATTAAAGATAGCCAGCATGTATTTTTGTGTGGGAAATCGTGTCTCGTGAACTGGATAGAATTATTTGAAGAGGTGACAAAGAGAGTAGACGAGGACAGGTTATTTATATGGATTTTAGCAAGGTTTGATAAGGTCCACATGGTAGGTTGGTACAAAAAGTTAGGATAGGAGGCCAACTGGATAAAAAAAACTGGCTTAGGGATAGGAGTCAGAACTTATTGTCATGAACACGTCACAAAATTTGTTGTTTCGTGGCAGCATCACAGTGCAAACATTTATGTGAACCACCTTTGAAAAATAAATAAAGTAGTGCAAGAAAAAGTCAAAGTGAGGCAGTGTCTGTGGTTTATTGATTATTCAGGAATCTGATGGCAGAGGGGAAGAAGCTGTCCTTGCACCACTGAGTGCTCATCTTCAGGCTCCTAGACCTTTTCCCCGATGGTAGCAGAGTGAAGAGGCCATGACCTGGGTTGGGGGGGGGGGGGGTTCTTTGAGGATAAAGGCTGATTTTTTTAAGACACCGCCTCGGTGAAGTCTGGTGCCTGTGATGTTGCAGGTTGAGTTAACAACCCTCTGGAGTTTTTTTAATCCTGAGAGTTGGCGCCTCCACACCAGGCAGTAGAAGTTTTCCAGAATCTTTAGTGATCAAACTCCTGACAAACTATATTCACTATTGAGCCTTCTCCATGATCCTTTGACATGGAGGCCCCAGGACAGAACCTCGGAGATGTTGATACCCAGGAATTTGGTTCTTGACCTTTTTGATTGCTGACTTTCAGGGAGGACTGGGTCATGTCCCCTGACTTCCTCCTGAAGTCCACGAACATCTCCTTGGTTTTGCTAACGTTGAGCACAAGGTTGTTGTTGTGATACCACCTAATCTATCTCACTGCCATCTGTGATTCTGCCAACAACTGTGGTGTCATTGGCACATTTGTTGACAGCATTGGAATTGTGCCTGGTCACACAGCCATGGATGCAGAGTGAGTAGAGCAGTAGGGTAAGCACGCATCCTTGAGGTGCACCTGATGGTCAGTGAGGAGACGTTGTTTCCAATTCGTACTGACTGTGGTCTTCCGATGAGGAAGTCACAGATCGAGTTGCAGATGAGGGAGGGGGGTGCAGAGGCCCAGAGTTTGGAGCTCGTTGACTAGCACTGAAGGAATAATGGTGTTGAAGGCTGAGCTTTGGTTGATGAAGAGCAGCCATATGTATGAGTTGCTGCTTTCGAGGTGATCCTACTAGAGTGATTGTATGGGAGAGTGATTATAGATGGCAGTTTTTCAGACTGGAGGACTGTGACCAGAGTACTAATTTCATTTCCACACACAAGGTCCATAGCTTCCAAAACCTTGCCAATTTAGCGCATTGTTTCAATTTTAAGAGGCAGGAATACTGGGCTTGCAGTTTACATTTGACACAAACTCCAGAGTAGAGCACTGGGATTTCCACGTTCACATTGCACAAAATTTAACAGTGAAATGATATCAGAAGCTATTAGAAGTGCTGTTGAAATTTTTAAAATGTTTATTTTCAGTAAAGAAACATCTCATTTGCATTTGGGTGAAGAGTGGGGAGGATTTAAAAGAAACAGAAAGGTTTGGAGAGGAGTTTCTGAAGAAAGGGCTGATGCAGCTGAAATAACCGCCGACAGAACTGGAGTGACACAAGGCCAGAGTCAAAAAGGTGGACATAGCTCAGTGGGCTGGGGGGGATGGAAGAGGGATGAGATTGTGAAATGGAGGTGTGTTGTGAACTAGGAGCTAGCAGAGGTCAGCAAGCACTTGGAGTGAACGATGACTCACATCAATGAGTCAGGGGCAGAGTGGGTTGATGAACAATGTACGTGGTCCAAAGTTCATGGGGGAGTGGGAATATGACATCAAGTTTACAAACCGTCTGCTTTGTCAAACTGAATAATTTTCCATGACATACTTTCAGGAATTTGAGAAACATGATCAGACACCTTGTTGTTTTCAAGTACAATATTAAAAAACATCCCTAGCAGGGAGCAACAGTAGACTTGTCACCACACTGTTCTTTTACAAGATATAGGAGCAGAAATCGGCTCATCGAGTCCATTCTAACTATGAGCTGATCCATCCTTCCACTCAGTCTCCACTCCCCGGCTTTCTTCTCGTAACCCCCAATGCCCTGCCTTAAATCCGCCCAACGACCTCTCTTCCACCACCGCACATGGCAACAAGTTCCACAGACTCACTGCTCTTCATCACCCAAAGCTCAGCCTTCAACACCATTATTCCTTCAGTGCTAGTCAACGAGCTCCAAACTCTGGGCCTCTGCACCCCCCTCCCTCATCTGCAACTCGATCTGTGACTTCCTCATCGGAAGACCACAGTCAGTACGAATTGGAAACAACGTCTCCTCACTGACCATCAGGTGCACCTCAAGGATGCGTGCTTACCCTACTGCTCTACTCACTCTGCATCCATGGCTGTGTGACCAGGCACAATTCCAAACAGATCTCTGTTTTAAATCGACGCCCTTTTACCCTGAAATTTTGCCCTCTTGTCCGAGACTCCCCCACTATGGGGAGCAACCTTGCCACATCCACTCAGAAATCCAGACTGGATTGACGCAACCCTTGTCCTTAAAGTTCCCATTAATGCAGCAATTATAAATACACATATTGCAATAATGACCCTAATTCTGGACCAGGCTGAAAGCATCAAAGGCAACGGAAAACAATACTCCTAATAACCAGAACGGCTTCTGCACCTGACCTCAGAGATCAAGATACTAACGGTGCTTGAAATGATTAGATTTTCATATGAGTTGTGGGGGGGGGGGAGGGGGGGGGTGGTTGGAGCAAAATATATTTTTCTCCAGCAGAAAGGTATGATAACAACCTCCAAGGCCCTTGCCAGGAACCTTTAAGCAGGGGATGAACTGGGCAAAAGTCACTGTTGGGGAAAGAGATAAGAGCAATTGGTTTTGGGGTAGCATTATGCAGACTGACAAAGCCATCAGGAAAAACAGCTCATGTAAGTAGCTTCCTCGAAAACAAAGACTGCTGCACCGAGGATTTGTTATTTGCCTGAACCGAGACTGAGATTCTTACTCTCTATTTTACTGCTTTTTAATCGCTTGATAAGAATGGGTAAAAAAATACATAGTTGCCTTACAATTTTACCCTGCATTAAAAATGCTGATTGACAATGTGCAGAAAGGTTAGTTTTACAGCAAGAGAATTATCGCAAGCATAACACGGCTCGGCCAAATTCATGCCACTTCGCCTGGCTAACACCTAGCCCTTTTATCTGAAATAGACTGCTTTCCCTTTGTACACAAGGGGGAAGAAAGGTACAAACACACTTGTACAGGAGTGCGGCCAACACTGCTTTGTACCAGAACAAAATTGATGAGTTAAATGACACTGGAAGCTGCTAAACTGCCGTTAAAACAAAGAATGTTTGTCTCTGGTAGAGAAGGACAGCCCACCTGCATTTTGGTGGTGTTTGGATGAGGAATTTTTTTTTTAATTCTTGCTTTTTTTTTACTACCACACTCTGTACATGAAACTAGAGTATGATCCTGAAACTCAAACAAAAACTCTTTCACTTCCCTTCAAGGGAAACATTATGCAGCAAGTTACAAACACCGACTGCTCATGCAAGGGCGATACCTGATAACAGCCAGTGCATTAACATTCTGAGAAAGGGCTTTTTGAGAAACTACTTGACCGTTTCCCCCTTTATTTACACAAGAGCAGGAAGACTGGCCTCACAGTTTAGACGCGACACACACCCCAGAGTGGAGCACTGAAATTTCAAAATTCTCGTGATGGGTCGGGATGGGGGAGGTATTATGAGGACACCAATCACACCGAGACCGCGACACGTTTATCATGTCTGCAGTGTGATCCTGAGTTCCTATCTGCTGATGTGCCTGTTAAAAAATTGCTGTGGTGCTGTTTCAGAAAGTCGAGGGGCTTTCTCTCTCTCCAGCATCCCGGCTGAAGGTCAAGACTTCGGCCCCAACATTTCTGAAAACAGATCAGCTATGTGCAAATGGGCCGCTGGATTTTCAACCCTGCAACAGCACTGACAAAATGTGGTGCTTGCACATTTTGTACCAATATTTTCCTTGAAAATTCCCACCCCACGCCCCAGTGATTCCAAAAGCCAAGAATGCAATGTTCTCAAATAGCATAAATGCAGATATAGAATCAACTCATGTACAAGACGATCCTAGAAATTTCCACCTGGGCTTGGAGCTAGCTTTACAAGACTCCCCCAGGCCCGGCACTTATCACTGACCAGTGGAGTGATGCTGCTGGGCACATTTAATATACTAATTCACAATATATTAAAAGCAAATTACCCAGTAAAGATTTAAATTTTATTTGCATATTTTTAAAATATGGCCTTTAACAGGCTTTTTAAAGCCCATACAGAGCCGATGGCAACTGGACTGGGTGGATGGACCCCGCAGGGAATTGCTGAGACATTGCTGTTAAAGTTCGGATTTGAAACTTGTTACGGGGAGAGTGCTGAGACTTTGCTGTTAGGGTTTGGACTTTATTCTTATTTTTTCTAATTTAAATCTAGACATATAGAACCATACACGCCATTTCAGCCCACAAGTCCGTGCCACCCAATTACACCCAATTAACCTTCATCCCTGGTATATTTTGAAGGGTGGGAGGAAATCAGAGCCCTGGGAGGAAAACCCACCCAGACAAGGGGAGAACATACAAATTCCTTACAGAAAGTGCAGGATTCGAACCCCTGTCCCGATCGCTGACGCTGAAACTGCATTGCGCTAACCACAACGCTAACTGTGCCACATTTGGCATACAAGACGACTCGTGGTTTTGGGGTGACATTTTTAACATTCAAGGGCTGTCTTATACGCTGTCATAGATGGTAAATCAAACATTAGCTGAAGTAAAGGGGCATCAACCTGACCATACAGGCTGCCTGATGCAGCAACATGGAGTTAGGGTACTCGGTGTTTCAATGCTTTCTTAAATGGACATAGCATTTCCCATCAGACCACAAGCCCATGAGATGGTTCAACGCCTGTGATAGAAAGAGTCCTTGAAAAGATGATGCCTCAATATTCACTCATTGATTTGAAATTAAAAGAAGCAAGAGGAGGCCTGGTAAATGACCAAGCCTTGCATGCTTTCTTTGCTCCTCAAACTTTAAGAGTTATGTCAGCTGGCTTATAATTTCTTCCCTCCCGCCCACTGAGTCAAATTAAGTTTATGATCACCCAATTGTACAAGTTCAACCTGAAAAAACTGCGTTCTCCAGTCCTCGGTGCAAAACACGCTGACACACACCCAGACGTAACTACACACAGACAAACAATACATATGCAGGACAAGTATTTATCGATACAAATAAATATTGTTTTGTGAATATGAGAGCCTCGGAGGGTTGGTGCGAGCAGTTCCTTTGGTCGTTCAGCATTCTCACTGCCCATGGGAAGAAGTTCCTCAGCCTGCCTCTGATCCTCCTGTCTCTCTTCCCCAATGGGGGCAGCTGAAAGATGCTGTGTGCGGGGGTGGAAGGGGTTCTCAACGATTTTGCACACCCTCTTCAGACCACGATCCTGGTAGACCACATCAATGGGAGGGGGAGGGAGACTCCAGTGATCCTCTCTGCCGCACTTATGGTCCTGTGGATTGACTTCTGACCCGTTTCTCTGCAGCAACTGTACCGCATTGTTATGCAGCTGGCCAGGACGCTCTCGATAGACTTCCTGTAGACATGATGGTGGCCGGTAGCCTTGTCCGCTTCAGTCTTCTCAGCAAGTGCAGTCGCTGTTGCACCTTCCTTATACCCTCAGAATCATTCATCCTCTCAAGAATGATGCTTTGTGCTTGTTTACCAATGTTGCAAATGTCGTTTTCTCACTGGTGGGACCCACAGGAGTGAATGGTGGTCACAATTTATGGTAACAATGGCTGGGGGGGGAGGGGAGGGAAATGGTGGCACTGATGGAGTGTCTGCAATGGTAGCACTGCCACTGGTGGGGACCTGGGCAGAGTGGGAAGTGAGACACAGTGTTCCTTCAAGACCAACTACCAATGTCTCCATACAGGCTTCAAACGGCCTGTTAAAGTTCCCAACGTTGGTTTATTTTTAAATCCTGTGACTGTGGGGTCTGGGCCCAAGATGGCTATGCCTGTGTTCAGCAGCAGCCATGAGGAGTTGCAGACTCTGGGGAAGCAGAAGACTGGTTCAGGGCACCAGAAATCAAGGAAACCACCACCCCCAACTTTGTTCGAAAAGGAGAAGCAGAGGAGAAGACCCAGGGGATGGTGACCAGGACAGCAGACCAGCGCAGAGCTCTGTGGCTGAAGAACACACAGGCAACAGGCTGTTGGTGACTCAAGGTGAGGAACCCACACAAGCTTCAGGGGACTATGGTCAAAGGACTCATGCCAAGCTGTAGACTGCTGGAGACAGGCTTGAGAGGTACCAGGTACTGGAACCGAGAAGCCAGAGGATGCTGGGGCTAGGAAGAGCTCCCGACGGGGCTCGGGCACTAAAAGCTTCCTGATCATGTCGGAGGTTTGGATCTGGAGCTCGGGTTGCTGATGGTTTCGGCTGAAGTCTCTGCAGCTGCAGAGAGGCTGCAGGAGCACTGGAGGCGAATCCACGAACAGTCAGTGACTGGGGTGGGGGTTAACCGTCTCTTCTGCTTCTCTTTCTCTGACTGTAAGGAACGCACTTACAGGAGACCAAAAGTCAATTTTGTGTGATATTACATCTGTTTTTTTAAATGGCAATAAAAGAACCTTGAATCATTTGGTTCACTGCACCATGCCAGCTCTCTGCAGACCTATCAATCTTTTGCCCCAGAGCCCCACAAATTATTTTGTTAATGTCAATCAAATTGAGTTTTAAAGCCCAGGAAAGGAGATGAAAACCATCACTACCTGTCTTAAAGATTATTTTTTACATCACGTTGCCCATCATTTTGAACCAGTCACCCATTTTTGAAACGTTTGCAAATTGGAATTAAAATCCTTCTATTTACCTTACCAAGACCCAGTTTTCCACCCATGCCTTTAAACAATGGCAAGTTTTGCAGGAGGCCTCAATTAACAAAGGGGGGAAAAAAATCCACTTCCCTTGGGAGCAAGTGCTCACATTCTCCGTCAGCCTTTCTTTTCCCCCTTTAAATGATCTGGTACTTGCTCGAGACGTTTCATTTCAAGCACCGCTCCTTGACTCGAAGGAAAACCAACACTAGATCGATCATACGCTCCTGCCTGGAGTACCACCAGTAGAATACAAAACAAATCAAAGAGATGACAGCCGGCATCGGGAGCTATATATAGTGCGGAGGTCAGAAAAATAGTGAATCCCGATCCAATGTTTTTGTCAAACGCCACACACACATTGCTGCAGTGCTCTACAGATACATCGACGATGGTGTTATTCAGCGGGGAGTTGCAGACAGCTCAAACCATAACAAGGCAGCAATTTAAACACTGTGGACACCTCAATGCATTCCCGTGGCAGCAACCTAATTGAAGGTCTCAGATGGTTTCTGAGTAGAATAGCGGGGGTATGAGATGGAAAAGATGCGCTGAATTATATGTTAATATCTCACCCAGATATCATGAGTGTCAAACAACAATGAGCCTTTAAGGAAGCAAAACCACTTTTCTAAGGGACTTTGCTGGATACGATTACAGAATCATTTGCCGGTCAACCCATTTGGGCGAAATTTGACACCAAATCTCGTTAGTTAATCTCAGGTCAGGAGAAGATGGTTTGACTGAATGAGGCAGAAGTATTTTTTTTAATATAAATTTCGACATAGGGCACTGTAACAGGTCCTTCTGGCCCACAAATCTGTGTCGCCTAATTACACCCGATTAACCTATGACCCAGGTACGTTTTGAAGGGTGAGAGGAAACTGAAGCACCCGGGGAAAACCCACACAGACCCGTGGGAAATCGAATCAGAACTTACTGTCATGAACATATCACAAAATTTGTTGTTTTGTGGCAGCATCATATTTCAATAAACCACATTTTAAAATAACTAAAAATAGTGCAAGAAACAGAAAAAATAAAAGTAAGGCAGTGTCCATGGTTCATTGATTATTCAGGAATCTGATGACAGAGGGGAAGAAGCTGTCCTTGTGCCACTGAGTGCTCGTCTTCAGGCTCCTGTACCTTATCCCCAATGGAAGCAGATGGGGAGGAGAGAGGCTGCTTTTTAAGACACCACCTCATGTCGATGTCCTTGACGGAGTGGTCTGGTGCCTGTGATGTTGCAGGCTGAGTTAACAACCCTCAGGAGGATTTTCCTGACCTGAGTATTGGCACCTCTGTGATGAACAATACATGCAGAAGTTTTCGAGAGTCTTCAGTTTCATACCTAATCTCCTTAGACACCTCACATAGTACAGCCACTGGCGGGCCTTCTTTGTGATTACATCAACATGGAGGCTCTAGGACAGATCCTCAGAGATGTTGACATCCACTACTAAGCCCATGATGAAGACTGATTCCTTTTCTCCTAATTTCCTCCTGAAGTTCACAATCAGCCCTTGGTTTTGATAGCATTGGTGTGATACCACCCAACCAGCTGATAAGGCGGCATGGTTGGCGTAGCAGTTAGCGCAATGCCTTTACAGTGCAGTGATCGGGACCAGACTTGGTTTCGAATCCCATGCGGTCTGTAAGGAGTTTGTACATTCTCCCCGTGTCTGCATGGGTTTTCTCCGGGAGCTCCGGTTTCCTCTCACCCTTCAAATAAAGTACCAGGGTGTAGGTTAATGGGGTGTAAATTAGGCCGCATGAACTCATAGGGCCAAATTGGCCTGTTGCCATGCTGTATGACTAAATTTAAAAATCCATCTCCTTCCTGTTCGTATCCTCATTGCCGTCTGTAATTCTGCTGACGACCATGGTGCCATTGGCAAATGTGCAGACAGAAAGTGTGCAGGGCTGGAAGTTATAGGGACGGGGAAGGCTCAGACCAGATGGAGAAGTAAAGCAGGACATTTTAAAAACTAAACTGGTAATCTGTGTGGGACAGGAGGCACAGAAGTGAAAGGAGCTTGGTGCAAGATTGCACAGAGATGGCAGAACTTTAAACGAGACTGGGTACAGATTGGAAAGATTTGTGTACACTGCAGGATCATTAAAAGTTTATTTACAACTTTAGTAAGCCCTTGATGAGAAAGATCCAGATGATAAGGAAAATAATTAATTGTTAGAATTTGGTGCATTAACATGGTATGGTTCCGTAAATCAGAGACAGTGATTCAATTCAGGGGCATATGGTGAAATCAACCAAAATGCTTACTGCCTCAGAAATGCTGAAATCCCTAACACTCTTCACTGCCCCATCCCTTTCTACACCCACAGCCACCAAAAAAAGAAGTATCGTTCTGCCTCCTTCCACTCACACACAGAGCCATTCTGTATCAGTGCATGTGGCAAACAAGGACATGATTTTAAAACGTGGTATGAATGGCAAGGGAAAGAGATGGATGGCAATTGGACAAGGTCCCAAATTTTTCTTATCCAACAACCTCAGAGTTTCCAACTGGATGCAAACCTTCAACCATCATCCCCGGAGTTAATTTCAGATGCCCGGGATTTTCAATTCACCTTTTGCCTGTTGTGGATGTCTTGGAACCACAAAGAACAGTGTAACCACACATGGAGTCCCTGTAAAGTCCCAAATGCCAGGATTCTGCTTCAGAGCTGCCAATTGCTAGCTTGAGCAGTTTCCCAGTGAAGGGAGAAGGCAGAACAGGGACCAAAGCTTGTGTGGCAGAGAGGGGCTGGGAACTAAACTCCTCGTAAGCCAAGCCTATGATACGAGTCAAGTTTACTGTCATCTGATTGCACAAGTACAACCCAATGAAATAGCGTTTCCGGTCCTCAGTCAAAACACACAGACACACACCCAGATGTAACACACATACAGACACACAATATATATGCAGGACAAATATTTTTTTTATACAATATTGTTTTGTGAATATGAAGAGTCTCGGATGGTTAGTGTGAGCAGTTCCTTTGGTCGTTCAGTGTTCTCACTGCTTGTGGGAAGAAGCTGTTCCTCAGCCTGGTGGCGCTGGCTCTGATCCTCCTGGATCTCTTCCCTAATGGGAGCAGCTGAAAGATGTTGCATGCAGGGTGGTGAAGTGGCCCTTGACGATTTTGCACGCCCTCTTTAGGCAACGATCCTGGTAGGTCACGACAATGGGGAGGGGGGGGGGGGGGGGGAGAGTTGGGGGAGGGAGGCCTCACTTTCATTCCCTCAACCAGATGATAAAGACGGGGCTGTGCACAAGGTAAAAGTCAAACCTTTCTTCAGTTTTGTCAATTTCATTCTTTATTTCCTGTCAGGCAAGATAGTCCACATTAAGCTGACACGGTTAGTGCAACACATTAATAGCACCAGCAACTGGGGTTCAAATCCCGCGCTGTCTGTAAGGAGTTTGCATGTTCTCCCCATGTCTGTGTGGGTTTTCCGCAGGGGCTCCTGTTCAAAACGTACTAGGGCTGAAGGTTAATTAGGTGTATTTGGGCGGCACAGGCTCATGGGCCAAAAGGGCCTGTTACTGTGGTATATGTCTATATTTAAATTTATCTCATTACACTGGAAATAGGATTGAACAGTCAATGCAAGATCAAAGGGCAGGTTCAGTATGGATGTTCTTAACTTGCTGTGCTGAAACATTTTCAGGGGAGTGGCTTTTTCCCCCTCCAAAAAATACTTCATTCACAAAAAATTAATTACAAAAAAGAAAACCATTCAAAGTCTTTTCGCACCCACAGTGTCAATATATCTATACATTCCCATCAATGTACATTGTTACATGCATTCTCTAAATACACCCCTGTGGCATCTTGACTCTTCTCTGCTGTTTGAGGGGTTTCCCCTCAGTCTCAGCCCCTCAATACATAACATCAGAAACAGGAGCAGGGGTCAGCCACCCAGCCCATCAAGCCTGCTCCGCCATTCAATGTGATCATGGTTGATCTGACTCAACTCCACCGACATGCCTTTTCCCCATATCCTTTAATTCCTTATTTATGTAAGGAAAGGGAAGAATCTGGGCTATGGTCCTTCCCCATAGTGCCTCGCATTGGCTGTGTCAAGCCTGTGCGTCCCTTAGCATGTACTCCTGCAGCCTGGAATGTGCCAGACGGCAGCATTCCCTTACCAACATGTGCTGAAAGTCCAACAGGTTTTGGGCAAACTCAAGTCTTTCAGTAAGTTGATGGTCCTCCAGCAGATCTGGATGTCTGACTGTGTGTGTGTGTGTAAACGCTGACACACTGTCGCCAGGGATGAACCAAGTCAAGGACCCTTGCATCCTTCATGACACACTCTGCGAATTTGCATTCAGCAAAGCAGTGGGAAATTGTCTCCACTCCACCGTGGTTGTCTCAAGGACAACGTGCGTAATGGATGATGCTCCGGTTGTATGGGAAGGATCTGACTGGCAGGCCTCCTCTCACTGCCACCCTGGAAGGTCCACTCAGGTGAAAAGGAAGGCAAGTGAGGAATCCCAGACACAATGTACACAGAAGGAAAGACAGCCCCCAGGGTCGAGCTTCTTTCCCCATTTTGGAAAGCTGTACAGCACAAGGCATGTACGGCACAACGCAAATTAAATAAAGCTGATGTATTAGCAAAGAGGAGCTGCCACATCTGCCGAAAATGGATATGAATTAACATCAGTGACAACAATCATTAAGGTAGAGGTGATTCAACTGTACTCAAAGTAACAAGGTAACTGGCAGCATACAATTTACACTGCACAGTTAGGCTGACCTTTTAACTCACAAGCAATTAAATCTGCTACAAATGGAAATCTTTCTTGTTCCGAAATCAACTCGAAAGCATCAAAGATGAGTATTTAAGTACATGCAAATATAAAGCTTTAAAAACAGTCCACCTTATCCACATCTCCAGAGAACCACTCCTGAGACAGATGCAGTAAAGCCCCGGTATCAGGCATCTCTGGGGATTGGTAGATGCCGGATGTGTATTTTCTGGTTGCTTGAGACTTACTCTTACAAGGCTTAACTAAGACATCTGCACAAAGAATAAACAGTTTAAAAGACAAAAATACTCTTCTGTCCTTACGCTGAACAAACTTCACTTGCATGAATATAAAAACCTTAAAGCACTGTACTTTATTTTCAGTCCCATTCTTTGAAAAACATTAACTGCCGCTGCATCTGCAGGTTCCTCACCCTCCATGGAGCCGCCCAAAAAAATGAACAATAATATTATAGATAATTAATACCCCCCCTCCTAAGTTTACAGATAAAGCCTCTGACCATGGCAACTCTTACTAAGCAGGGAGGAGTCACTTTAAAAGTGTCACCGTCACCCCAACGGTGAGTGGCATCAACTCGTTCCTCATTCTGGGCAACGCCATTGCTATTTCACAGAATGTTATCAAACAGCTGTTACGACCAAGGCTCTCCGCTGGTTGGATATTAGCTCCCATCTTCACCAAAGGTTGATCTGTTACTTCAAAGGACGTTTACATTTACAATTTTAAACTTAGTATTTTTTTACCCATTATTTTATTCTTATTTATTTTAGGTTTTAAAATTTTATTTCTTTGATTTTTTTGCTGGTTGCTTAAGGCTGCGGTTGCTTGAATTTCAGATACCAGGGGTTTTACTGAAGTAGATAGGGTGATACTGGGACACATCCTATATAACAAAGATTTAACCGTGGTCACAGACTGTACTGACTTTTCAGGGCATATTTTAAATCTTCCATTTGGAGACAACCAAAAGCATTTGTTTAAGCCTGGTGGATTTAGCTATGCCGAGATGCTGACCAGCCTCACTTGGATCAGGATCACCATAGTCTGGAGCCACTATTTTGTCCATCAGGTATTTTGGACAGTCAGTCACAGAACAATACAGCACAGAAACAGGCTCTTCGGCCCTTCTAGTCTATGCCAAACTACTATTCTGCCTAGTCCCACTAATCTGCACCCAGTCCATAGCCATCCAAAACCCTCCCATCCATGGACCTGTCCAAATTCCTCATATTAAAATTGAGCTCGTGTTCACCATTACAGCTTGCAGCTCGTTCCACACTCCCACCACTCTGTGTGAAGAAGTTACCCTTTAAGTTCCCATAAACATTTCCCCTTTCACCCTTAACCCAGATTCTCAGGTTTGTATCTCACCTCCCTTCAGTGGAAAAAGCCTACTTACATTTACTCTGTCTCTCTCCCTCATAATTTTAAATCCCTCTATTAAATATCCTCATTCTACTACGCTCCAGAGAATAAAGTCCTAACTTGTTTAACCTTTCCCAGTAACAGTTCCTGACGTCTGGGCAACGTCCTCACAAATCTTTTCCGCACTTTTTCCATATAACCATATAACAATTATAGCACAGAAACAGGCCAGGTCAGCCCTTCCAGCCCATGTCAAACACTTTCTCCACTTTGTCCCACCCAGCCCATAACCTTCCACAGCTCTCTTGTCCATATACTATCCAACTTTTCCTTAAATATTAAAATCAAGCCTGTTTCTACCACTTTGACCAGAAGCTCAATCCATACTCCCATCACCCTCTGAGTGAAGAAATTCCCCCTCATGTTTCCCCTATATTTTCCCCCCCTTCAATCTCAATTCATGTCCTCTTGTTTGACTCTCCCTCGCTCCCAATGGAAAAAGCCTGTCCACATTTACTCTATCTGTCACCCTCATAATTTTTAATATCAAATCACCCTTCAATCTTCTACACTCCAGGAAATAAAGTCCCAGCCTGCTCAACCTTTCCCTGAAACTCAAACCCTGAAACCCAGGCTACATTCTTGTAAATCTCCTCTGCATTCTCTCTCTCTCTCTATTCTGTTTATATCCTTCCTATAATTCGGCAACCAAAACTGCACACAATATTTCAAATTTGGCCTCACCAATGCCCTATACAACTTCAACATGACATCCCAACACTCTGATTGATGAAGGCCAACATACCAAAAGCTTTCTTCACCACCCACCCTATCTACACGTGACTCCACCTTCAGGGAGTTATATACCAGAATTCCTAAATCCCTTTGTTCTACTGCACTCCTCAGTTGTCCACCATTTAACGTGTTTGACCTTTGCTGAGTATTCCTTCCAAAATGTAGCACCAAACATTTATCAATATTAAGTTCCAGCTGCCATCTTTCTGCCTCTCTTCTAACCGGCCTATATCCCACTGCAAGCCTTGAAAACCTTCCTCACTGTCCACAACACCACCAATCCTAGTATCATCTGCATACTTACTAATCTAATTTACCACCCTATCATCCAGATCATTATAACAAACAACAATGGACCCCGAACCGATCCCTGAGACACTCCACTAGTCACCAGCCTCCATTTTGACAAACTATTTTCCACCACTACTCTCCGGCATCTCCCATCCAGCCAGTGTTAAATCCATTTCACTACTTCAACATTAATATCTAATGATAGAACCTTCCTAACTAACCTCTACGCAGAACCTTGTCAAAGGCCTTATTAAAGACAACACCCACAGCCTTCGCCTCATCAACCTTCTTAGTAACTTCCTCAAAAAACTCTATAAGATTGTTAAACATGATCTACCATGTACAAAACTATGTTGACTACTCCTGATCAGTCCCTGTCTTTCCAAATAATTGTATTTTCCATCACCAAGAACACTTTACATTCATTTACTCTCCACCAACGTCAGAGTTACAAGCTTATAATTACCAGGTTTACTTTCCTATAGTTTGGTGACCAACCAGCACACAATACTCCAAATTTGGCTTCACCAACGTCTTACACAACTTTACCATAACATCCTAACTCCTGTACTCAAGACCTTGATTTATGAAGGCCAATGTGCCAAAAGCTCTCTTTACAACCCTGTCCACCTGTGACACCACTTTCAGGGAATTACGTATAAATAGACCCTGACTTACAATGTTATGACTTATGATATTTCAACGTTTCGATAATCAGAATTTGTTTTATATAAGTTGGGGGTTTACCTGTATCAACATGGTTGTTTTTCCTTCTCTTGTAGTGACAACAAGGAAACGTGCATTGAGGGACGATTGCACAACACCGTTTTTTTTTAAAAAAAGGTGATTTGGAACGCTTGCGCAAATTGCCGTCGCTGGGGAGGGAGAGTGAGAGCAAGCACAGATTGCCGTTGGTTGCGAGGTGACGCCACTGCCCATAGTTACCCAGCGCTGTGAGGAGAAGATGGTGAGTAAGGGAGAGGGGGGTGCCGAGTGCAGGGTCATCTTGCTCGCCACAGAAGAAATAGCAACATAAGAAATAGAAGTAGGAGCAGGCCATCTGGCCTGTTGAGCCTGTTCCATTAATTTAATAATTGTTTCTACACTTGAATCAAGATTGGGTCGATTTATATAGCTTTTGCTATTTCCACTGCTTAAAGGTAGACCCCGACTTACGATCATTTCAACTTACGATGCTAGTCCCGGAACCGAACCCTATCGTAAGTCAAGGTCTACTTGTTTCTGTATTCCCAGATCCCTCTGTTCTACACACTCCTCAGTGCCCTGCCATTTACCATGTACGTTCTTGTCCTCCTGTCAACTATTTCAAGACCAGCTGTTATGTTTGAAACGTAATGATATGAAAAGTCAAGCAGAGAAAAGGAACCTGACTCAAGGAGACAGGCAGTCTTTGTCATTTAAAAAAAAAATATTTCAAGCAATATACGAATATAAAAGCTGTTTTAATCCATGTTTGTTTGAGGTTAGGATGCAAATTAATCCCCATGTTCAAAAGAACTGACTCAAGAGATCTCAAAGTCATTAATAATTACCTTGAAATTGACAGGAACAACCTGGATAATTAGCAAGAAAGCTTGAGGCAAAGTTTTAGCAGCGATAACCTGGATTCATTGAAAGCATTAAAGAGGTAGAACAACTTGTACAACTCTTCCTGAGAAAGTTACTTCAAAAATTCCCAAGGAATTTACTCGCATAAGCAGAGCGTGAAAAGTGGAAATCAACATGTACTTAACATATTCTTGCCTTCAAGTCCATTGTTATTAATGAAAGTTGGCTTGATGCTGGCAAACCATTATTTACACACTTTGGAGAACAAATTTTTAAGAACATTTAGTAAAAGATCTCTCAATGCCCATGAGTGTGTGGCCAGGCACAATACAAATGCCATCGACAAGTTTGCCGATGACACCACAATTGTCGGCAGAATCACGGGCGGCAATAGGGAAGCATACAGGAGGGAGATAGATCAGCTTGTTAAGTGGTGCAAAGACAACAACCTTGTGCTCAACGTTAGCAAAACCAAGGATTGTGGACTTCAGGAAGGGGAAAACCAGGAGAACACATTGAAGGATCAGCAGTGGAGAGAGTAAGGAACTTCAAATTCTTAGGTGACAACATCTCTGCAATAATGAAGATGGCTCACCCAGTGGCTATATTTCATTGGGAGGAGATTTGGTAGGTCACCAAAGACTGTTCCAAGCTTCTACAGGTGTACCGTGGAGAGCATTTTGACCAGTTACATCAATGTCTGGTACAGAGGTGGCAATGCACAGGACAGGAAAAGGCTACAGAGAGTTGTAAACTTGGCCAGCACCATCACAGACACTGGTCTTCACTCCATGAAGGACAGTGTTTCAAGAAAGCCTTTCGACAAAGACCCCCACCACCCAGGCCATGCCCTCTTTACACTGCTACCATCAGGAAGGAGGGACAGGAGCAACAAAAGTTTCAAAAACAGCTTCTTCCCCTCCGCCATCAGATTTCTGATCGGACAATGAACCACAGACACTACTTCACATTTTTCTCTCTCTTCTTTTGAACTAATTTATTCAACTTTAAATAGTGTATTTATGGAAATGTAATTTATGGCCACGTTTGCCCTTGTGATTCACAAACATGCTGCCGTTAAATAACTAATTTCTTGACACATGTTTGTGTGACAATAAACTTGATTCTGATTTTTTCATGTTATTAAAAGGGTGTATTAGAAACTGAAGATTCCTGTAGACTCGTGTTAGGACATGAATACAGTAAAACCCCTGTTATCCGGAATTCAAGCAACCGGCAGCCTCAAGCAACCATCAAAAAATAATTGTGGAAATAAATGGGTATAAAATAGGGAGGTTTGAAATTGGTGCTCCTCGTTGTTAGTTCTCCATTATTGCGATACACAGTCTCAAGCAACCGGGAAATTCACTAATCCGGCAACTAGTAATCCCCATAGGTGCTGGATCCCAGGGGTTTTACTGGATTCCTTTAAAGTTGCAAGGACCTCCAATCTAAAAGTTCCTGAAATTTGGCTCAGCTGCAAATCAGCCTTGGAAGAGGTCAAGCTGATGACCATGAGGTTCCTGTGTTAAAGGCACAAAAGTGGTCACATCACAGAAGACATTTAGGTTTATTATAGCCCACAGATCATTAAGTAACAGGAACTCTTAAGAAGGTTACTAGCTGTTAGTAATAATCATGGACAAATCAAATTGGCACAGGCCATCTTGAGGACATTTAGAATGTGCCACTCATGGAAAGATCACAGGAACCCTCTTGAAAAATCATGGTACATCAAAGAAACCCTTTAAATATGTACCACTTTAAGAAAGTGAAAAATGGACCTGCAGCCGCTGTGATTGTAAGAAAAACACATAGAAATGCTGGAGGAACTCAGCTGGTCCCGCTTCGTCCATGGGAGGTACTGACGTTTCAGGCCTGAGCCCTTCCTTCAAGTACAAGCAAAAAGCAGTCAGCCTTGGCTTCATTGAGCACTCCAGTTCTGTCCACTTCAATAGCGGGAATCTCTCAGTGTCCACCCATTTCAATTCCCCATCCCATCCCCTTGCTGACGGCTGTCCATGTTCTCATGCACTACCAGACTGAGAACACCTGCAAATTGGAGGAACAACATCTCATCTTTCGTTTGGGCACCTTCCAACTGGATGGCATTCATATCAACTTCTCTGGTTTCTGTTAAACCGCTCCCCCCTTCGTCCCCCTGTCTCCTTTCCTCTAGTTCTTTCTCTGCCCTTTTCCCTGTGTCCTTTCACAGAGGCAAAAATCAATTCTCACCTCTCCTCTTATCATATCCAATTAACACCTTTGTCTGGTGGTCTCGACTCCTCCCCCTCCCAGTCTCCCCCCACCCCCCGACTTCTCTCTCTGTCTATTGAATGGCCTGTCTGATTTTTGCTTATACCTTGAAGGGCTCAGGCCTGAAACATCGGTGATGTATCTTTACTGCTCATGGACACTGTGAGACTGGCTGAGTTCCTCCAGCAGTTCTGTGTATTTTTACATTCTTTGAGAAATGAGATGGAGTTGTCCATGTGTCCAAAGACACATTTCAGAAAGTTCCGTTGGGCTACAGACACAAGAAAAGACACTTAAAATCATAGTTGTGCCCAGATCAGAACTTTGGATTTGGTGAACGTGGGTAAAGACTGCAACACTTCTCCACCGGGCCAGGTAAATGAGGGCCAAGCTGGGAAGGAATGCTCCAGTGGGAGAAGCTTCTGTCAGTCCCAGCAGATGGTTGTATGGATAACAAGCAGCTCAATGTGGCAGCTGCGACATGCTCCAGCCAAAGGCCTCTCGCCAGATGAACGGCAGCTGGCTTCTGGTAACCAGGAGTCATGGTCAAGACTTATACAGGTGCAGTGGTGAGCCGGCTTCCCATGGGGCTTGCCAACAGCTCAGAGATCCAGAATCAGGGGTGTAAAAAGCATGACCTTGAAACGAGGACACCTGATATCACTGAAGGGTCTCTCTCTTGTATTTTTTTGTTTTAATAATGGCAATGCATTACTTGTCAGTTCTTGGTTTGTTTTGCAGGACAAACAAAAAGAGAAGAGGTGGAAAATCTCGTGATATGGTGTGACAGTAACAAAGTGGAAAAGACGAAGGAGATAATTATGGACATCAGGAGGACTAGGAACGATCACCCTCCACTATACATCAACAACTTTGTAGTGGAGAGAGTGGAGAGCACCAAGTCTTTGGAGTGCACTTAAAGAGTGACCTATTATGGACACTCAACATCTCCTCACTGGCCAGGAAGGTGCAACAGCGACTACACTTCCTGAGAAGACTGAAGTGGGCAAGGTTAGCGGTCATCATCACGTCAACCTTCTACAGGAGGACTATTGAGAGTGTTCTGGCCGCCTGCATCACAGTGCGGTATGGTTGCTGCAGAGAAATAGATTGGAGATCGATCCACAGGACCATAAGAGCAGTAGAGAGCGTCACTGGAGTCTCCCCTCCTGCTCTCCACATTGATGTGATCTACTGGGATCATAGTCTGAAGAGGGCACGCAAAATAATTGAGGATCCCTTCCACCCCATTGGGGAAGAGATATAGGAGGATCAGAGCCAGCACCACCAGGCTGAGAAACAGCTTCATCCCACGGGCAGTGAGAATGCTGAACGACTAAAGGAACTGCTAGCACTGACCCTCCGAGACTCACATATTCACAAAGCAAAAATTATTTATTTATTTGTATGTATAAATACTTGTACTGCATACGTATTGTGTGTCTTGTATGTGTGTTATGTCTGGGTGTGTGTCTGCCTGTTTTGTACCAAGGACTGGAGAACACTTTTTCATCGCATTGTTCTTGTGCAATTGGATAATAAACTTGATTTAACATGAGATGCACTAAGGTCTTTGACATGAAATTGAATCTTGAGGATAGAAATATGCCTGTCATTCCAAGCCAGATGCAGGTAACCCCCAGCATCAAGTGCAAGACACCAATGGGAACTCATTAAAAGGGACAAGCAGTCTGCTAGCCTTCCCCACTGCCTTCTTCCCATGAAGAGAGGTAGTATCGCCCATCCCAAAATAGTTTGTCCTCTTTGGGGGGCGAAAAAAATCTCAAGACTTCACAATTTGCCATCTATCTGAAATTGTGCTCTGTGCCTGAAGATTTTCTCAACACAAAGCTGAAAGATTTGCCCTAAGGCAGTGTGCGTCTAGATCCCACGTTGAACAGAAAGCAGCCTCGTAGATTTGCTTTTTCCTACTGATTACCATCTTAGTGTCGCTTGGGGGCCAGCTCAGTCATTTTCCATTGGCATTCCTAAAAATAAAAACCCTTCTGCACTGCAATCAACAGGAAAAAGTGGAAATATCGGGAAATCTGCAAACTGTGGCAGTGTGTCACAGAGCTGGACACAATGGTCCTGTGATTTCCAGCTCTAGTCTGGCTACATGAGGAAGACAGCAACAAAAGAACCAAATGCTTTTCTCTGCAAGGACAATTTCAGTTGACTGATCCTGCGCAACTTTGACCTGGCTTCAACTGAATCATCGGCTCCCTAATTGCCACAGTGATAGACATTTCAGAAAAGTGTTTGAGGACATAGAAAAGGAAGCTCTATTTTCCCTCCACCCCCAAGACATCTTCAAGAATGAATAGTTCAGTTTATCACATGGTCTGCTGCTATTTATTTCCAACTGTTGAGCCTGAGCGGATGAGGCCTGATCAAGCATGATACTGATAGAACTTTGGAACAGATAAACACACAGCCTCACCTCTTTGGGGCTCGATTCTTATGAAAGGATAGATCATGCATAATCTATGCAGAATCATCTTTGTGAACGCCCAACCGTCCCCCACCAAACCAGACGATGCAAATAGGCAGTGAAAGACAACACATCTTTCTGCCATTACCTGTGAATGCTCAGTACAAAATTCGGTGCAAGATCAAGTGCACATCGTACTGTTCCAAGAAGTGCCCAGCTGCTGACCTCCAAAATAAACACCTAGTAGCTGCCTCCTTTCACATTGTCCACGTGGAACAAACAATACTACATGAAGAAATGTAAAGACCAACAGTTACTAACCCCAAAAGGTATGAACCTTACATACATTCCAGTGATCCTTCAACAGACAAGGAACTAAAAGCTAATCAGTCACATATATATGCGTGTAATAGTCAAATTTTGTGGACCAATTTTTCAAGTAAAATTTAGGGGGCCGACTGTTACACGCACACTACTTTTGATTGCAGTAAGTACCTTCATCATTCGAGGAGTCGGGAGTTCAGATGGGCATGCAGGCGGCTGGGACCGGGGTGGTCAGTCCGCGGTCAGACATCAGGAGCTCGAATGAGAGGCTGGCTGAGGCAAGAGCCCGCGGTCGGGCCGTCGGACATGTGGGCAGCCGGGGCGAGGGTCTGCATTTGGGCCATTGGGAGGTCAGACGAGTGGGCGGCCAGGGCAAGGATCCGCAGTCGAGCCATCGGGAGAGACGGGTGGGCGGCCGAGATGAGGTTCCATGGTCAGGGCATCAGAGCTCGGATGAGTGGGGATGAGAGTCTGCAGTCGGGGCATCAGGAACTCATATGGGCAGGCGGTCAAGGCCTGGGCAAGAGATAGCAGTTGGGGGTTTTAGGAGCTCCATTGGGCAGGTGGCCAGGCCAAAAATGGGGGGGAGGGGTCATCTTTTACTGGGTATTGACTATTACAAGCATATTTACGGTCAGCGCCAAACCCTTGTCTAGCCATAACGATGAATAATTTCTCAACAATCTGTATTTCCGTTCCATGAAAACACAGTGCCTTACAGACAAGATCGTTTGGGCTGCAATTCAAGAACTGCTGCAGGAAGTCCCACTGTGAACTGCTTCTGTAATATTAGTTCGGCAATATGTACTGGCCAGGACACCCAGGAAAACTCTTGCATTCTTTTAGCTATTTCCATGGGATTGAACATCCAGCCGAGAATGCAGGCCTTGATTTAGTGACTTACCTGAAAGATGATATCTCCCAGTGTGCCGCAGGCACTGCGAAGCAATTGTCAGCCTCAATTTTAGTTCAATGAACCCTAGCCAGGAGTACCTAATATAGTGATGGAGTACACAGTGCCAAGGATGCCCTGATTTATAATATTTATTCAATGGTAAAGTGACAATAGAACCAACTGTTTCTGCACCAGAGGGGGGGGTCATGTGATGTGGTGCACAGAGGGTGTTGAATGAAGTTAAATGGGACCGTCTGCAGGCGCTGGGGTCGCTGGTGCAATACATAAACGTGCTGGAGAAACTCAGCAGGTCACACACCATCTACAGGAAGTAAAGGGCAACTTTACAACCTTTCGTCAATTGTCTCTAAGATACCTTACGAAGGGCCCAGGCCCAAACGCTGGTTGCCCTTTACTTCCTTTGGATGCTGTGTGACTTGCTGAGTTTCTCCAGCATGTTTGTGCATTCTAGCGTGCACGGAATGGTTAGATTTCTCCACAGAAAGTAATTTGATGGAAGAAAATGGTTGTTGTGACCTCGGTTCATCACATCCACTGACTGGAAATCCTTATATAAAAAGCTCCTGCTGATACAGTGAGAATAACATCAGAAAGAAGAGCAGGAGTCGGCCATTCAGCCCGTCGAGCCTGTATCCCCCATTCAATGTGATCGTGGCTGATATGATGAAAGGCTCATCTCCACTGACCTGCCTTTTCCCCAAATCCCTTAATTCCCTGATGATGTAAATATCTATCCAACCTTGTCTTAAATATATTTACTGAGGTCGCCTCCACTGCTTCAATGGGCAGCAAATTCCACAGATTCATGTGCATCCTAATATACTACAATGAATCTGGAGGCTCTATCCCCTAGTTCTAGTCTCCCCCACCAATGGAAACAACTTACCTACCTCTATTTTATCTATGCCTTTCATAATTTTATATGCTTCTATAAGATCCTCTCTCATTCTTCTAAATTCCAGCGAGTCGCCTCAATCTCACCTTGTAGGCCAACCCCCTCATCTCTGGAATCAACCTGGTGAACCTCCTCTGCACCACCTCCAAAGCCAGTCCAGGTGACCAGAACTGCACACAGTACTCCAGATGCGGCCTCATCAGTACCTTGTACAGTAGCAACATATCATCCCTGCTGCTAAATTCAATCCTTCCATTAATGAAGGCCAACATTCCATACGCCTTCTCGACAAACTGCTGCAGCTGCAAACCAACTTTGTGCAATTCAGATCATACTATCACGTCTAAATCTAAAGAATTTAGGCACCTGACAGAATCTGTAAAACCAGTCTCTCCATTCCACTAATTCAAAATAAATCCTCATTGAACTTTCACCCAAAATCACCAGAAGCAAGCAGCAAAGATTTCCTGTTCGTGACCAACTGTGACAAAACAACTCCGTGTAACAAAGAAAAGAATTCCATCACCGGTGACAGGCTTACTGCTTGGACTCTACTCGTGAACCAGTGTAGTGTGGGAGAACCTCAGAATCAGGAGCAGGATTTATTGTCATGAACAAATCAGAGATTCAGTGTTGCAGCTTCATATAAGTGGAAACATTCACATTATGAACAATCTTACAACATGACTATAAAAAAAGTAGTGCATGAAAAGTGAGGCGGTTAATTATTCAGGAATCTGAGGGAGGAAGGGAAGAAGCTGTCCTTGTGCTGCTGAGTGTTCGTCTTCAGGCTCCTGAATCTTTTCTCTGCTAGTAGCAGAATAAAGAGGGCATGGCCTGGGTGGGGATGGTCTTTGAGGATAGAGGCAGCTTTTTTAAGACGCCGCCTCATGTCGCTGTCCTCGATGGAGTGAAGTCTGGTGCCTGTGATGTTGCAGGCTGAGTTAACAACCCTCTGGAGTTTATTCTTGTCCTGAGGGTTGGCACCTCTGTACCAGGCAGTGTTGCAACCAGCCAGAATGCTCTTAACAGTACACCTGTAGAAGTTTATGAATCTTCAGTGACATACCGAATCTCCTCGGATACCTCACAAAGTCTAGCCGCTGGCGAGCCTTCTTTGTGATTGCATCAACGTGGAGGCTCCAGGACAGATCCTTGGAGATGTTGACCCCCAGGAATTTGAAGTTCTTGACCCTCTCCTCTACTGTGGAGCAATTGTGCTGATGGGTGAATTGCAGGGGGTCAGATCTTTACTTAGGTACGTGGCCAGCCTCTCGAAACATTTCATCGCAGTAGAAGTTAGTGCTACTGGGCAGTAGTCGTTGAGGCAGCCCACGCTACTCTTCTTGGGTACCGGGATGATAGATGCCCTTTTGAAGCTGGTGGGAACACATGTGGACTCTACAAATGCTAATAATTTGCTCTGCAGGATTAACCTCAATCCAAAAGCCAGCTCTACTTCAATGAGATGCCAAGAGGTGGCATGGTTGGAACGCCTTTACAGCACCAGCGATCGGGACCAGAGTTCAAATCCTGTGCGGTCTGTAAGGAGTTTGTACGTTCTCCCCATGTCTGTGTGGGATTTCCCCAGGAACTCCAATTTCCTCCCATCGTTCAAACTGTATCAGGGTTGTAGGTTAATTGGGTGTAAATTGGGCGGCAGACACGTGGGCTGAAAAAGCTTGTTACCGTGCTGTATGTATGTATAAATTTAAAGAGCAAGGCTGAGCAAACAGGAGCTCAAGGATCAGATGCAGCGAAATCTTAGTTTTAAAATCAGAAGAAGTTTATACTAGTACAGTAAAATCCATGGCATCTGGAATTCAAGCAACCAGCAGCCTCAAGCAACCGGCAAAAAAAAAAAAAAAATAAATTTAAAACAAATCAGAATAAAATATTAGGTTAAAAAATACACATGTTTAAAATTGCTCATAGCAGCTATTTGATAACATTGTGTGAAACAGTAAAGATGTTGCCCTGGATGAAGAGCAGGTTGATGCCACTCGCCATTGGGATGACTCTCTTAAAATGTCTCCTTCTCCCGGTCAAGTTTATCTGTAAACTTGGGGGGGGGGGGGAGGAGAGGGGGGTTAATTATCCATAATGTTACTGTTTGTCTTTCAGGAGGCTCCATGGAGGGGGAGGAACCTGCAAATGCAGTGACAGTTAAATGTTTTCATAGAATGTGACTAAAAATAAAGTAAAATGCTTTAAGGTTTATATATTGATACAAGTGAAGTTTGTTCAGTGTAAGGACAGTACAGTATTTTTGTATTTTACAGTGTTTATTCTTGATACAGGTGTATTAGTTAGGTATTATAAGTCTCAAGCAACCAGAAAGTACTCTTATCCAGCATCTAACAATCCCCAGGGGTTTTACCATCTAACAAACTGAAGGGATAAAAAAAAATGCCAATAAACCAATATGCAAATAATTAAAGAAATAAAAATTTAACAGAGCTGTTTAACATCCAGGAAGTAATTCAAACTGCATTAACAACTGCAACCCTCGCCACCACCCTGGCCGCTAAATACGAGACTCAAAATGGGCAAGTGCCAGCACGAAGTGGGAACACAACCACCAGTGGCTCAGCCCTCACCTACTCTCCCATCCCACATCTTGAACAAGACGCTGAGTTAACATCCATGCTTTACAGACACCAACACAAGCCCACATCAAGGGGAAGGGTGAGAGAGAGCAACTGCATCTCTATGAGGCCGAAAGGAAAAGTTAACAGATTTTTGATTTCAGATTTATTGTCAGAATACTTACATGATGTCATATACAACCCTGAGATTCTTTTTCCTGAAGACGTGGCAGAAATATTATTATGCAAAAAAAATGTATTGTACGTAGTGTACACTTGTAAACAAATAAAGAAATGTGAACAAACTGACTGAGCAAAACAGAGAGAGAAAAATCAATAAAATGCTCAAGAGTCCTTAAATGGGTCCCTAATTGAGTTTGATGTTGAGGAGACTGATGGTGGAGGGGGAGCAGCTGTTCCTGAACCTGTGGCACCTGGACCACTTTCCTAACGGCAGCAGCAAGAACAGACTATGTGCTGGGCGATATGGATCCTTGATGATTGCTGCTGCTCTCCAATGGCAGCGTTCCCCTGGACATTCTCGATGGTGGGGAGGGTTTTGCCTGCGATGTCCATTACATTTTGCAGGGCTTTACACTCAGGAGTATTGGTGTCCGCATAGCAGACAACGATGCAGCCGGTCAGCACACTTTTCACCACACATCTGTAGAAATTTACCACGGTTTCCAATGTCATACCAAGCCGCCGCAAACTCCTGAGTAAGTAGAGGCGCTGAGCTCTACATAATTCGAAGCACAAGATTTGTACGTTCTCCCCGTTTCTGCATGGACTTCGGGTGCTCCAGTTTCCTCCCACCCTTCAAAGTGTTCTGGGAGGTGGGGGGGGGAGTAGAGTGAGTGTTGTAGGTCAATTGGGTGTATTTGGGGAGCAAAATATTATGGGCCAGAATGTCTAAATTTAAATTTAATTCAACCAATAACCAAGAATAAAAAACAATCAAGAGAAATAAAAATCATCAGGTCATATAACACCCATGGGAGAGAAATCATCAGATTTCGGTCACAAGCAAGACGACACTTATTTTATAATGTAGGGGGATGGGAAAGAGGGTGGAGACTGTGGAGGAAATGCCTCTGAGAGGTTGCAGACCAATGTTATCGAGACAGCAATTACTTAAAAACGCGAGACAAAGATTTAAAAAAAGCTAAAGTTCTGGAGAGATAAACAGTGGTTACCTGAAATTGTTAAATTCAATGTTAAAGGCTACAATTTTGCCAGACAGGTGAGAAACACTCTTCCTCAAATGTCTGATGTTCCACAGTGCAACGTCGAAGGCAAAAGTCAGAGGTGTCATCGCAGGATTGGGACCGAGAATTAAAGTAAGTCATCTGGAAGATCAGGTTCACTCTTGTGGGGTGAACAGAGGGTCCTGCAAAAACTTTGCAGTTTTGACGAGGATTCCTTGATCCAAAAACATTGACTGGTTCTTTGCCTGCAGATATTACTTGCCCCGCTGAACACTTCCAAACTTTTGTTTTCAATTTGCGAACCAAATGTGCCGTCACATAGGACGATCTTCGAAAATGAAAAGTTTCACCTTAAAACCGGGTCATCCTATATGCCAGGTCTAAAATCCACACCTTGCTGGCGACGTCTCAACACCCACTGCCGTCTCGCATGCAAATAACTTCAGTTATTTGCTAAGTCTCAGCACTCCTCCGCGGGTTCCATCCGCCCGGTCCAACTGCTGTCAGCTCTGTACAGCCTTTAAATGGCCTGTTACAGGAGCCGACAGTGTTTTTTTTCCAAAATATCCAAATAAAATCGAAATCTTTTCATGATCATTTGTTGTTAAAATATTGTGATTTGCTTTTAACAGTATCCACTGGTCAGCGGTAAGTGCCAGATTTGGGGGTGGGCCATTTTATACAAAGGGTATCGCTTAAAACCAATATTTTAGGTTGAAATTCCGGGGTTGTCCTATATAACATACACAGTATCCAACATCTGCAGTCTTTGGTATAAAATTTAATTAAAAAAACATTTTCTATTCCTCCTGATCCCACCGAGAAACTATTGGCCTATCAATCCAGATCAGTGTGAGGTGATGCATTTTGGAAGAACTAACCAGAAGGCTGAGTACAGGGTTAATGGTTGATTACTTAACCGTGTGGATATACAGAGGGACCTTGGGGTCCAAATCCATACATCCCTCAAGGTCGCCAACCAGGTTGATAGCATAGTTAAGAAGGCCTCTGGGACATTGGGCTTCATTAATAGAGGGACTGAATTCAGGAGCCAAGAGGTCATGTTGCAACTCTAA
The DNA here is from genome assembly GCF_036971445.1 of Narcine bancroftii. NCBI lineage: Eukaryota > Metazoa > Chordata > Chondrichthyes > Torpediniformes > Narcinidae > Narcine > Narcine bancroftii. The sequence goes on from NC_091471.1 coordinate 330,794,313, forward strand.
AAATATCTTGTGAGACCCCACTTGGAGCATCGTGTTCAGTTCTGGTCACCTCATTACAGGAAGGATGAGGAAGCTACGGAGAGGGGACAGAGGAAATATACCAAGATGTTGCCTGGATTGGGAAACAAGTCTTACAAGGCAAGGTAAGCAGAGCTGGGACTTTTCTCTTTGGAGTGTAGAAGGATGATAGGAGACTTAATAGAGGTCTACAAAATTATGAGAGGCATAGGGTGGACAGCCAGCGCCTGTTTCCCAGGGCAGGATCAGCAAACACCAGAGGAAGTCTGTGAAGGGAGGGAAGTTTAGGGGAGACATCAGGGGTAGGTTTTTTTTAAACACAGAGTTGTGGGGGCCTGGAAAGCCTTGCCAGTGGTGGTGGTGAAGGCTGGAACATTAGGGGCATTTAAGAGACTCTTAGAAAGACACGTGGATGGAAGGAAAATAGAGGGTTACGGGGTAGGGAGGGTTAGTACTTTTTAAAGTAATACATGGGTCAACACAATATTGAGGGCCGAAGGACCTGTACTGTACTGTTGTTTTCTATGTACATATAAAGTCATCTTGTTAAATCTGATAGAAAGATGCCAGCAAATCCAGGGAAGTGTATTTGTGCAGAAACGCAGAGGTTTCTCAGAAAAGCTAGCATTTGGATTTTCTAAACCATAAAAATTGAGCCTGATGTCAGATTACATCATGGATGTATGTCAATGCATGGGTGAAGCCTCAAGAGGACAATTAAATAACCATGTCACTTTACATGTCAACTGAACATGCTCCCCTTTATGCATCTTATAAAATAGGAACATTAGCTTTCACATTTTCTCATCCCTCTCCGCTGCCAGTCAATATTCAGCTGAACAGCAAGAGGCAAAGCATTAACAAAGGAAAATGGCCGAGGCGAGTCAGAGGAGTCCAATGGCACGAGAAGAAGGCAGCAGCACCAGGAGCAGTCGTTAACCCGCGGGGAAAAGGGAATCCTTCAGCTCAGCTGCATAGCATTAATTGAACTCGTTCACATTGTCAGGCTCGGTTAACTCCTGCTCGTCTCTCGTCCTCCCCTGACGAGATCAGACCTTACCACTTGAACAGAAACATCTCCTCCTTTCAGATTAATTTGCAACTGCATAATGAATGCAGTACACACAGGTTGGCCCATTTCCTCTGGGGCCTGGCTGATGCAAACAGCAAGCTCTGCAATTTCACTTAATTCCTTCAACTCCCAACAATACCAAATACAACTCAGGGTCTCCACTCAACATCAACATGGAATCTCTGACACAAATTTCCTTAAAACATCGGCTTTCTCTATGAGTGTGGCTTTGCACGCTGTAACAAACGGACGGCCTCCGTAATCTTTATTTACTTGAGAGGTGCAGAACAGGACACTTCCACTTGGCAAATCAGCGCCTCTACTTCCTCAGGAGTTTGCAGAGGTTTGGAACGACATTGAAAATCCTGGCAAATTTTTATAGAGGTGCAATGCAAAGTGTGATGACCAGCTGCATCACAGTCTGGTACGGGGACACCATTATCCCTGAGCGTAAAACCCTGCAAAAGGTAGTGGACAGATCCCAGGACATTACAGGCGCTGTTCCCTCCAAACTGTACACACACACATTTTGTAACCAGGACACAAAGGAAATTACTGTGAGCATAAAAGGTTAGTTACCTAAAATAATGTAGTCATTAATCATTATACTCATTGAATTGCACAAGCATTTAGTGCACACATACTTTTGTCACAGAAAACAAATTTGCACAGGATAAGATTTTTGCGCACACTGACAAATAAAAATTAGTGGGAACACTGGTCACAGGGAAAACCCTCCCCTACCATAGAGAACATTGACAGAGAACCCTGCTTTCGGAGAGCAGCAGCAATCATGAAGGATCCACAACCCCCAGCACATGCTCTGATCTCACTGCTGCCAACAGGAAAGAGTTCTGGGGGCCACAAAAATTCGTACCACCAGGAACAGCTGTTACCCCTCTACCATCAGACTCCTCAACAACAAACTCAATTGGACTCTTTAAGGGCTCGTGCACTTATTGATTTTTACCCTCTCTTTATTGCAGTTTGTTCACATTTCTTTATCTGTTTATATGTGTACGTTATGTACAGTTTTTTTTTGGTGCTGCCAATTAGAGATAATTCCACCTGGACTGCAGGAAAAAGAATCTCAGGGTGGTATGTGATGTTCAGTATGTACAGGTAGTCCTCAACTTACAACCCTAATTGGGACCGAAAGATTGATTGTAAGTTGGAGTCGCATGTCTTAATGAGGCACTGAAGCAATTTTTCAAAAGAAATTTCAAGAAATGAACCTTCAATGAAGAATCTGAGCATTAAAATTTTGGTTGTATGTACTTTTGTAGGTCGTAAGTTGAGGACCAGCTGTACTCTGACAATAAACTTGAAATATGAGACTTGAGTTAGTCCTGAATCGCTCAGCAGTGTTTCTAAGTTTGAAAATGACTTATTTGTTGGTGACGGGGACTAAGCCCTCCTTCGAATTCGCCACTGTTCGAAAAGGTTTCTAAATTCAAGCCATTGGCAGCCAGGAAATCTTGCCTAACACCACTCGTTCCAAAGAATTGTTTCTCTGGATTTGGTTTGAAACATTTCAGCATTGACTCTATTAAGGCAAGGTGCCAGAAATGTTGAGAAAACTGTGCAGGTGTTAAGTTAAGCACACAGACAGCTGAAAATAGCACAAATGCAGGGTTCTCCTGAATTAATAAACATCATTTCTAATGTTACTGTAATTAATGCAGTGGCAACTTCAGTCTTGGTAACAATCCCAACCAACAAAGCAACCAAAATCAAATCTACTTGTTGGTATGTACCACTAGTGTAACTATGCAATGTGACAGTGATTTGGAATACAGTATTTTGTTATCTCTCTCTTTGAAAAGACACAATACACATTTAACTCATATTTTATTTCAACGACTTCTCGACCAACTTTTATGGACTATTTGGTGAAATCTAACCTTCCTGTTCTGTTGCAGGTGGCACGGTTAACGTAGCGGTTAACACACTGTTTCAACACCTTCCACTCATTAAAATTAAACTTCATCTACCATTCCTTGGCTTTCCAACTCACTTGATCATGATCCCATTGTAATCTTAGATTTATAATCCTGCTGTAACCTAAGACAGCAGGTTCACTCATGGCCCCACTGTGCTACCCGTGTTAAGGCTGTGTGCACAAATTTGCCAAAATATTTCCAATATTAAAGAGCAACTAGACCTCAAAAGATCTACTCTGGCTGAACACAGTTTTGGGATCTCCTATTTTACAGATTGAATGCTGCAATTCAAAATAACTCAACCAGAAAGTTACATGATAAATGGGGCGGCACAGTTGGTGTGGCAGTTAGTGTAACGCTGTTACATTCCGACGATCAGGCTTCGACCAGGCCTGGAAGGAGTTTGTTCGTTCTCCCCATGTCTGTGTGGGTTTCCTCCGGTTTACTCTAACCCTTCAAAACATACTGTGGGGGAGGAGGGGGTTGTAGGTTAATTAGATGTAATTGGGCGGCATGAGCTCATGGCCAGAAGGGTTTGTTGCAGTGCTGTATGAATAAGTCTAAGTGGTGATAATCCTCAGAAATGAATAGATGAGAAGCTGAATGAACATGGGTAGTTGTTACCCAAAGACTTGCAAATTTCTACAGGTGTACTGAGGAGAGCATTCTGGCTGGTGTGGAGGCGCCAACTCTCAGGAGAAGAATAAACTTCAAAGGGTTGTTAACTCAGCCTGCAACATCACGGATACCAGTCTTTACTCCATCGAGGACAGCGATGTGAGATAATATCTTAAAAATAAACCCAGCCTCCACCTTCAAAGACCCCCACCACCCAGACCAAGCCCTCTTCACTCTGCTGCCATCAGGAAGGAGAAACAGGAGCCTGAAGACACAGCACCCAAAGGTATAGAAGCAGCTTTTTCCCTTCAGCCATCAGATTTATGAACTAGACAATGAACCACAGACACGATCTAACTTTCTCTTATTTTTGCACTAATTTACAACAAAATCTCTGTTTTCCAGGATTCAAGCAACCGTCCAAAAAAAAGGAAAATAGGTTAAAAAAAAAGCTAATTTAAAATTGGTGCACCTCTCCCGTAGTTCACCAATCGGAAAATATACTCATCCAGCATCAACTAATCCCTATAGGTGCCAGATACCTGCGGGGGAGGGGGGGGGAATACTGTGTTTATTTTCAAATGTAAATTTATAGCAACATTTGATGCTGCCACAAAACAATTAATTTAGTGACATGTTCATAATAATAAATTCTGATTCTGTAACTCATCCAATTGAAGACAGGAGAGTTATTTCTCCTAATTAATCCAAGAAGATTGACTGGAGTGACTGACCACCAACCCAAGGGGAAATGAAATGCAGCCTTGATGCGTGGACAGTAATTGTCAGGGGATTCCAAGGGTCGACAGCAGCCTCTGCGAGGAAGCCCAGACAAGTGCAATTTGAACAAATGCCAACATGAACTTTGCTTGCATCAGTTCCACTGGGCTGAGCTGCAGTAAGAATCAGTATTTGCAACTTGGTAGGATGGGCTAAATTAGAAGCCTTTACATTTCAGACACACAGCACGAGTCTGTGCCGCCCAATTTTACCCAATTGACCGACCATCCCCAGTACATTTCAAACGATGGGAGGAAACCAGAGCCCCTGGGGTAACCCTTGCAGACACGGGGAGATAGTACAAGCTCCTTACAGACAGTGTGGGATTCAAACCCAAGTCCCGATCACTGGCGTCGTAAAGGTGTTGTGCTAACCGCTATGCCAACCGTGCTGCACTATGGACTCAGGCTTTACATCGGGAACACACTAACCCAGGGAATCAGAATTTATTGTCATGAACATGAGTCACAAAATTTATTGTTTTGCAGGCAGCATTTCAGATGCAAAAAATTGCTATAATTTTTTTAAATGAAGAAATTGCAAAAAAAGAAAAAGTGAGGTTCCTGTGGTTCAGTGTCCATTTAGGAGTCTGACAGCAGAGGGGAAGAAATTGTCCTTGTGCCGCTGAGTGCTCGTCTTCAGACTCCTGTTCCTTTTCCCCAATAATAGCAGAGTGAAGAGGGCATGGACTGGGTGGTGGGGGTCCCTGATGATGGAGTCTGCACTCTTGAGACACCGCCTCTTGTAGATGTCCTCAATGGAGTGGAGACTGATGCCCATGATAGTGCAGGCCGAGTTAATAACTTTGTAGTTTTTTTCCCCATCCTGTGCATTGGCATCTCCGAACCAGACAGTGATGCAACAGTCAGAATATGCCCCATGGTACACCTGTAGAAATTTGCAAGTCTTTGGTAACCTACCAAATCTCCTCAAACTCCTCAAGAAGTACAGCAGCTGGTGGGCCTTCTTCGTGATTGCATCAACATGGAAGCTTCAGAGATGCTGACACCCCCCAGGAATTTGAAGTTCTTGTCCCTTTCCACCGCTGACCTCTTATTAAGGGCTGTTGGTCTCTTGGTTTCCCCTTCCTGCAGTCCACAATCAGCTCCTTGGTTTTGTCAAGTTATTGACATGACACCACTCAGCTAGCTGATCGATCTCACTTATGTACGCTTCCTCGTTGCCGTCTGTGATTCTGTCGACAACTGTAGTGACACCGGCAAATTTACAGATAGCATTTGTATAGTGCCTAACCACATATAGTCATAGGTTTCGAGCAGGTAGAGCTGTGGGCTAAGCACACATCCTTGAGGTGGGCCTATGTCAATTGTCAGTGAAGAGGAGACAAAAGGATGTATTTTCAGTTCCTGTGCTGCTTTTTGTGTTCAGGAATTCTTCAGGCCAGTCAAATGTAGCCAGGTTTCTCCTAGATGAGATATTTGTGGGTTCAAGACCCTCTTCAAGTTAATAGCAAAGTTTAGATTGACACTTTAGCAAGGTACGGAATAAATTCAATGAAGAATGAGAACTACAGTGCCACAGAATCGATACTAAGGGAAGGCCACACTGTCAGGCATGCTGCCATTGGAAATGATGAAACCTTCATGCCATTTCAGCCATATCATGACTTACGTCCAATCGAGGAACGTCTGATTCGAGATACGTCTGAGGTCACCATAAAGGCTTAATAAAACAATTTAAATTGACGGCAGGAGGACGTCGACGGGCGTTAAAGCACACATTCGACACACGGGCTCAGAAGTTCAAACAAAGAGTTTACACTGCCAGCTGCATAATGGCACATAGTATACACCTAATGTATAGTACAGACATGCATGTAATTGAAATCTATCATATATTGTGTTACTATGACAATGCGTACTCTCTCAATTTACGACAAAAAAGCACACTGTACTCTATCAGATTTTCATCTAACAATGGTATTTAGACGTACAATACAGAGGTTTAGGTAAATATGTATGTGTGTCATAGTATCTTATGTTGTACAATACATGGCATCTACAATGATCGATTTGCGTCCCCACTTCCAGAACAGAACCCAGACGCAAGTCGATGCGTGGCTGCATTTCAATAAAACACAGGGAGTTGTCCCTTGTATCCTGGCCAATATTCATTGCTCAGCAACAGTCGGGACAGATGATCGTGCCTTCATCACATTGCAGTTTGTAAGAGTCATAATTAGGAGGAATAGGGTATCTGGGCCATTAGCTCTGCTCGGCACTCAGCTCACGGCTGCTCAGGCCACATACTCCGCTCTGCCACTTGTCTCCAATCCTTTAATTCCCTTATTATTCAAAAATCTGTCTCTTAAATACATTTAATGAAGCAGCCTCCACTGACTCATTACCCTCTGGTAGAAGCAGATCCTCCTCATCTCTCCCTTGAATCTACTCCCCTGCATCTTGAGGGTATGTCCCCTGAATTTAGTCTCACCTGCCAGTTTCAATAAGATCCCCCCCTTGACCTTCGAAACTCCAATGTCTAGCCCCAGGTGAATCAATCTCCTCAGAAGCTAACCCGTTCATTACCGGGATCAACCAGATGAACCTCCTCTTTACATAGATTCCAATGCCAGTACATACATTTTGAAGTAAGGAGACCAGAATTGTACACAGCACATTATACAGTTGCAAAACAACCAGCATATGCTTAAAATCAATCCCTCCAATGATGGCCTATTTGCCTTTGTGATTACCTCCTGCACTAGCAACTAACGCTGCGATTCAAGCACAAGCACTCACAGGTCTTTGCAAAAAAAAAACCCAAAATAAACAACAACACTGGAGCTGCTGTAACATTGGAGACCCGGGGAAGAACGGGGAGCAAAGACACAGCACTCCTCCGTGGGGTCCAACTGCCCTGTCCGACTCCTGCAGGCTTTAAATGGCCCGTTAAAAGAGCCGACGGTGCTTTATTTAAAATCCTGCGATCACGGGGTCTGGGCCCAAGATGGCGGCATCTGTGTTTGGCACCGGCCTCGAGGGTTTGCAGGCTCCTGTGACGGAGCAGCAGGCTGGCGCACGGCAGCAATAATGGGGAGACCACCCCCTTTGTTGAGGAGAAGCAGAGGATCAACGCAAGGACAGTGACCACGGTGGCGTCCAGCAAGGGGCTCTGCGGCTGAAGGACACGGACACACACACACACAGAGGCTGCGGGCCACTTGAGGTCAAAGGACTCACACCAGGCTGTGGGTTGCTGGAGGCTGGCTCACAAGAACCAGATATCGGAAACAGGATTCAAGAGGATGCCAAGGGCAAGGAAGGCTTCTGAAGGGCTCTGGGCATGAAGGCTTCCTGATCGTTTCAAGAGGTGTGCATCTGGAGCTCAGGTTGACGATAGTTCAGACGGGACTCTGTGTGACTGCGGAGGCTGTGGGAGCACTGGAGGTGAATCTACAGACACTCAGTAACTCTGGGGGGAATTCTCTTTTGCTTCTCTTGCTCGACTGTAAGGGGTACTGGGCAATGTTAATGGTGAATCTTTGTCTGCCTGATGGCAGACTGAAGGCAATTCTGTGTAATATTTTATAACCTGACAGCAAATAGTATCTGATCTGGAAAGCATGCATCAATTTTTCACCATTTAACAACAGTGTGATTTACTTTTCTGCACCATTTCGTGTCAGCAGCAAATTTAGACATGCCGCACTTGTGCTCTTCTCCATATAAAGTACGCACAATGCATGCAGTTGGCGCCCACCACTGATCTCTGCTGCACATCATTAACCAGAGATTGCCAACTAGGGAAACATTCATTTATCCCAACACTTTGCCTTCTGTAGGATTATCAATCCTATTTCCATGCTAATCCTCATTTATTTTAAATGTAGACATAATGCACAGTAACAGGCCATTTCGGCCCAGGAGTTCGTGCCACCCAATTACACCCAAATGACCTACAATCCCTGGTACGTTTCAAATGGTGGAAAGAAACTGGAGCCCTTGGGGAAAACCCACACAGACATGGGGAGAACGTATAAACTCCTTACAGACGGATTTGAACCGCGGTCCCGATCACTGGCGCTGTAAAGGTGTTGCACTAACCGCTACGCCAACTATGCCAAGTTGGAATATTTTGTGCGGCACCTTATCAAACACCTTTTGGAAGTGGAAGTAGTCAAATCCATCTATTCCACTACTCACACTGCACTCATTAGACTCTCAAAGAACACAAAACGTCACCCCAAAACCAGGGGTCGTCTTTTATGGCAGGTATACAATGCGAACCTTAACAGCGAAGTCTCAGCACTTGCCCCAGTGCCAAGTTTAAAATCTGAACATTGACAGTGAAGTCTCAGTGCTTCACTGCGGGGTCCATTTGCCTAGTCCAACTGCTGTCGGCTCCGAACAGGCTTTAAACAGCCTGTTAAAGAAGCTGACGGTGGCTTATTTTAAAATGTGCTAATAAAATGTAAACTGGGTAATTTGGTTTTAAAATATTGTAAATTAGTATATTAAATGGACATTCCACTAGGCAGCAGTAAGTGCCAGACTTGAGGGAGTCTTATACAGCGAGTCTCGCTCAAAACCTATATTGTAGGTGGAAATTCTGGGGTCATCTTATATATGTGGCACAGTTGATGTAGTGGTCAGCGCAACACCTTTACAGCGTCAGGGATCGGGACCATGGTTTGACTCCCGCACTGTCTTTAAGGAGTTCTCCCCAAGTCTGCGTGGGTTTTCCCGGGGGATTTAGTTTCCTCCCACCGTTCATTAATGTGCTGGAGGTGTAGGATAATTGGGTGTAAATTGGACAGCAAGGACTCAAGGCTTGAAATGGCCTGTTACCATGCTGTATGTCTAAATTTAAATTTTAAACATCTAAAGCATCATCTTACACGTCGGCATGCAGGGCAGTTGAACATGACCTCCCCTTCCTGCATCTCCCTGACAGAACAATTTCTATTCAGATGTCTCGGTATTTCCTCCTTCATGATAACTTCAAACATTAATAAGGGTTTTGGTAAAGGTGAAAGGTGAAGGTGGCAAGATTAAGACCTTACTGCTTTGATCAAGAAGAAAGAAAGCATGGCACAGAGAGACAGCTGAAACTGAGGAATGCAGAGTGGATTGGAGAGACGTAAAGAAACTGGGAGGGCAAAAGCATCATTCTCCGTAATTCTTGCCCTTACAATGGATTCTGGCACAAGACACATCTTCTCTTTCCTCTCTGCATTCCGTAGGGATCACTCCCTCCACGAATCCCCATTCCATCTCACCGATCGCCCCCATGCCGCAAGAAGTGTCTCACTTGCATCTTTTTCCCTCTCCACTATTCGGGGCCAAGTGAAGCAACACCTCGCCTGTGGATCTGTCGGGGTCGTTGACTGCATTCGGTGCCTCCGACATGTCCTTCTCTGTAGCGGGGAGACTGGACACAAATTGGGAGGTCACTTCGTTGAGCACCTTCACTCTTGTCTGCTGCAACAGCAAGAACCTCCCAGTAGCCAACCACCTGAACTCCCCACCCCACGGCCGCTCTGACGTGTCTGCCCATGGCCTCATGTCCTACCAAATTGGAGGAACAATGCCTTGTGTTCAGTCTTAGCAGTCTACAATCAGGCAGCAATAATTTCAGTCCAACCCCCGGCCCCTCTCTCATCTCTGTCTCTATTCTTCCTCCTCCTCACCCCCTACCCCCTTTCCTATCAAAACCATCTTTCTTAGCTCTCTGCTCTCTCCCCATCACTTCTCACCTTCCTTTTCTTGCACTCTCCCATCTGTATTCATCTATTACCTCTTACCTGTTAACCTGTGTCCTCCTCCTTCTCCTCCCACCCTCTACATTTTCATTCAGGCACCTGCCTGATTTTCCGACTCTTGAAGAAGGGCTCGGACCCAAAACAGTGACACTCTTTTACTCTCTCTGGATGTTGTGTGACCTTCTGAGTTTCTCCAGCACTTTTGTGTACTGCACTAAATGCCAGCATCTGAATACTTTCATCTTTACCACCTTTAACACCCTTATAAATATAGTCAAAAGTTCAGATGTATTGTCAGAGTACACACGACATCACATACAACCCTGAGATTCTTTTTCCTGCGGGCCAGGCAGAAGTTCTACTTATTGGTAGTGTAAAAAAAACAAATCCGCTCTCCAAGAAAATATGGATGCAAAAGAGAGAAATGTTAACAAGGAGGAGGTGGAATCAAACTGTTCAATACAGAAAATAAATATTCAGTAATAAATAATGTGCAAAGAGTCTTTAAATGAATCCTGATGGAGCTTATCATTGAGGAGTCTGATGGTGGAGGGGAAGCAGCTGTTCCTGGACCTGGGGGTGCAAGTCTTGTGGCACCAACACCTCTTTCCTGATGGCAGCAGCAAGAGCAGAGCGTGTGCTGGGTGGAGTGGGTCCTTGATGTTCGCTCTCCGACAGCAGCATTGCCGGCAGATGATAGGCAGGGTTTTGCCTGTGATAACACGGACTGCATCCACTACCTTTTGCAGGGCTTTACGCTCAGGGGTTATTGGTGTGCCCCATACAAGGCCGTGAATATATCTGCACCCTTTCCAGTTCAGTGACATCTTTTGAGAAGCAAGGCAACCGGCACTGTGCTCCAAATACAGCTGTAAAATGTCATCACAACTCCTATACACTAATACCCTGACTGAAATCAAATGCGCCAAATATCTTCTTCATCATCCTGCCTATCTGTGTCACCACTTCAGCAAATTATGTACTTTAACCCCTCGATATTCGCAGTTCAACAACACTCTGCAGGGCCCGGCCATTTTCTGTGCACATTTTGCCCTGGGTTGACTGAACAAGTTTCAACACCTTGCACTTATTAAAATTACACTTCAGCATCCATTCCTTGGCTTGCCAACTCAGTTGATCATTGTAATCTTAGATTGCAATCCCATTGTAACCTAAGACAGCAGGTTCACCACATTGTGATGCCCCTATTAAGGCTGTGTGCTCAAATATGCCAAAACATTTTCAACATTAAAGAGCAACTAGACCTCTAAAGATCAACTCTGGCTGAACACAGTTTTGGGATATCCAATTCAAAATAACTCAATGAATGTGCATACTTGACCAGGCAGTTATATATATAAATGGAAAATGTTTTCGGGTCAATAAGAGCATGAACATAAGTCTACAGTTAATAAAACTCAATCCCAAATTACCTGCAATTTTAAAAAAAATTTAGACTTACAGGCCCTTCCGGTTGTGACTCCCAAATACCTACAACCCTCACATTTTGAACAGATGGAGGAAGCCCACGCAGATACGTACTCCTTACAGACAGCGCGAGATTCAAACCCTGGTCATTGGCACTGAAACAGTGTGGAACTAACCTCTACGCTAACTGTGCTGCCCTAATCAAGCTGCAATATATTCTAAAGTGTAGTGATGCCGAGATACACTTTGTTGAGCACATCTTGCTCCAGCACGTATCTTCTTATGACCTAGAAATGCAAGATTCTTTGTGAAGAGTTGAGGAGATTCAGTACGTCTCCGAAGACTCTTGAAAACTTCTACAGGTGGAGAGCATACTGGCTGGCTGCATCACTGTCTGGTATGGAGGCACCATCATTCAGGACGAGAATAAACTCCAGAAGGTAACTCGGCCTGCGACATCACAGGCACCAGTCTTCACTCCATCGAGGACGTCGACATGAGGCGGCGTCTTAAAAAAGCAGCCTCTATGAAGTCCTCCACTATCCAGGCCATGCTCTCTTCACTCCCATTGGGAAAAAGTTACAGGAGCCTGAAGACGTGCACTTAGCGGCACAAGGACAGCTTCATTCCCTCCGCCGATCAGATTCCTGAATGATCAATGAAGCACAGACACTACCTTAGACTTCTCGTTGACAATTTTTACTTATTTTGAAAGGTGGTTTATGTGAATGTTTGCACTGCAAAAATGCCGCAAAACAACAAATTTTGTGACGTGTTCAGGACAATAAATTCTGATTCTGAAGATGGGAGTTGATCTGAGCACTCCTCGCTAAAGATGTCCAAATTTTTTTTAAAAAGGACTTCAATGCCTCATGACCAGTATTCCACTTCAATCAGCAGTTTAAAGAAGGAAAAAGCTTTTGACTTGGAATTCAGCAGAAACAGTTTGGGAGCACAGTCAACTATCTTCCATTTTCAGATGTCTATCTGCTGTGATTTGCCACCCCTCTCCATTTTGTTTTCCAATTTCCCCTAATTTCTATTCCACACAAAACCAGTCACAGTCTCCCTGTGATTGACAGAGCCACTAAACATGCACAGCTTCGGATGAGCAGGATGGGGTTTTTTTAATTTGGAGCTCTGACGATCTTATTTACATACATTAGGCAAATCTAGCGTGCTTCTATTGCACATCAGAATTCAAAAAGGTAAACTGAAATGCTTTGCATGTGACAAAATGGAACAACGCAATGGTCTCTTTTATTATTGTTAAAAAACTGCAACTAATTCTTACTGAAAGCGGCGCATTTTTAAGATGAGAGAGAGGGATCGTGTTAATTTTCCGTTGAAATTGAGTCATCATCTGCCAGTCAATTAAGATAGGGGCTGGTGGCCAGTACAAGCTCTCACCTTCAAGGCAACAGCATCTGGCCTCTCAGTTGGCCACAGTACCTCATGCTGTTGGACTTGTTGTAGCTTTCCTTTCTGCTGAAATTTAACAAGTAGCTCTGATTTCCACAAGCTCGAAATAAAACTTCCAGAACAATCCAGACTCTTGGCTCAGCCCTGGGGGCAGGGGGAGCGGTCAATGTGTGCAGAAACATTGAGAAAGAAGGCCATTGTTGACTAAAGCTTAAAAACAATTTAGTGATACAGCACAGCAACAAGCCCTTCTGGTCCTCGAGCCTGTGCTGCCCCAATACACCCATGTGTAATGAAGCTGGAGCATCCGGAGGAGTCCCATGCAGACACAGCAAGAACACACAAACTCCTAAATTAGAACCCAGATCGCAATGCTCCCCAACTCGACCCAAGCACTTAAACATTTAGAAGAATGAGAGGGGATCTTATAGAAACATACAAAATTATGAAAGGCATGGATCAGATAGAGGTAGGTAAGTTGCTTCCATTGGTGGGGAGACCAAAACTAGGGGACACAGCTTCAAGATCCAGGGTTGTTGATTTAGGACAGAGATGAAGAGGAACTGCTTTTCCCAGAGGGAAAATTCACTGTCCATTGAAGCAGTGGAGGCCACCTCAGTAAATATATTAAAGACAAGGTTGGATCTAACAGATATGGGGAAAAGAGAGATTGGTGGAGATGAGCCTATCATCAGATCAGCCATAATCACATTGAATGGCACAGCAGACTTGACGGGCTGAATGGCCGACTCCTGCTCCTATTTCTTATGTTCTATCACTATCAGCTTTAAATATACTCAACAATCCAAAACCCAAAGTCCACTGGGGAGAGACAATTCCAAAGACTCTTGATATCGTGTGACAAAACCTCCCATCACAGTTTTAACTGGATAATCCAATTCTGAACCAGAGACCCCAGCTCTTGGTTATGCAGTCAGAGGTAAACAGATTCCTGACATTCACCCTGCCAATCTTTCAAAAGAAGCTGTATTTCAAAGCTATCACCTCTCATTCTTCTAAACTATTAGTTTCATCGAAAGGTATTTTACTGGAGGAAACGGGTGGAACCGAACTCAGCATCCACCGTTTAATGCTTTCAAGATAGAACTGTGCAAAATTGCCGGTGGTGATAGAAGGGGACTGGGTGCATAAATAGCAGCGTATAAACTTAAAAACTCCCATGGCTTTGTGCCACATGCAAGCCATATTACTTTCCATAGAACAATATAGCACAGAAACAGACCTTTTGGCCCTTCTAGTCAGACCTGATGAGAGAGTGCAGCCCACACAACATTCAAGGGACTCAACACCCAGGTTGAAGCAGCCTGTTTGCTTGGCACCCTATCCACTCCTCAATCACAGCTCTGTGGCTGCATTATGTCTATCTGCAAAGTACACAGCACATTGGTGAGTCTATTTACCGCAGTTAGTAAGTAAGTGAACACAAGTTTTTATGACAGTAGACCAGTATCATGGCCAAATTGCAGGAATGAATCTCTTTTTCAAATGCGCAGAGAGAGGCGACTTTCCCCACCTGCACAGGCACACACAGGTGAGAATCTCAGAATCAGAATTTATTGTCATGGACATGTCACAAAATTTGTTCTTTTGTGGCAGCATTATAGTGTAAATATTGCAAAAAAAAATCACATTTCAAAAATAAAGTGTGCAAGAAAACAGGATAAAATGAGGCAGTGTCTGGGGTTCATTGTCCATTCAGGGGAAGAGGGGAAGAAGCTGTCCCTGTGCTTCCTCCTCATTAACCCTCAACACAGGTGCACCCCAAGGATGTGTGCTTAGTTCTACTCGTTATATGCTCATGACTGTGTGGCCGAGCACAATTCCAATGTCATCTACAAGTTTGTCGTTGACACCAAAGCTGTCGGCAGAATCACAAACGGTAATGAGGAAACGTACAGGGAGGAGATAGATCAGCTCGTTGAATGATGTAACGACAACAACCTTGCATTCAATGTCAGCAAAACCAAGGAGATGATTGTGGACTTCAGGAAGTAGTCAGGGGAGCACGACCCAGTCCTCATCTAGGGTTCAGTAGTGGAGAGGATCAAGAACCTCAAATTCCTGGGTGTCAACATCTCCGAGGGTCTGTCCTGGAGTCTCCACATTGATGCAATCACCAAGAAGGCTAGCCAGCAGCTATACTTTGTTTGAGGAGATTCGGTATATCACCAAAGACTCTCGTAAACTTCTACAGGTGTACTGTGGAGAGCATTCTGGCTGGTTGCATCACTGCCTGGTATGGAGGTGCCAACTCTTAGGACAAGAATAATCTCCAAAGGGTTGTTAACTTGGCCTGCAACATCACAGGCACCAGATCACTTCATCGAGGCCCTCTTTACTCTGCTACCATCAGGGAAAAGATCCAGGAGCCCAAAGACGAGCACTCAGCGACACAAGAACAGCTTCTTCCCCTCTGACATTAGATTCCTGAATAACTAATGATCCACAGACATCACCTCACTTTTTGTACACCATTATTTTTATTATTATTTTATTTTTTATAGTACCGTTATGAGATGGTTATAACATGAATGTTTGCACTGTGATACTGCCACAAAACCCTGAATTTCATAACAATAAATTCTGACTCTGTGCTCATCTTCAGGCTCCTGTACCTTTTCCCCGATGGTAGCAGAGTAAAGAGGGCATGGCCTGGGTGGGTGGGGTGTCTTTGAGGACAGAGGCTGCTTTATTAATACTTATCGATGTCCTTGACAGAGTTGTATCTGTGATATTGCAGATCAAGTTAACAACTCTCTGGAGCCTTTTCCTGATCCTGTGCACCTCCAAACCAGCCAGTAATGCGACCGATCAGAATGCTCTCCGCGATACACCTGTGGAGGTTTGAGAGTCTGAAACTCCTCATGAAGTAGAGCTGCTGGCAAGCCTTCTTCATCATTGCATTGCAGATACACACTTTATGGTGCTACACATCTAATCAGCAGAAAATGAGGAAAAACCTCAGATGCCTCTTGAAAGAAGCAGACAACTATTGTTTTTAGACTGCAGGCACGTAACAGCACAATCAAAGAATTTGCTGCTGCACGGGTAGTCTAAAAAGGGACATGCAGGAATTATGAGTCAATTCCTGCACCGCAATTTATCCTGTAGGACCCCTCCAACATTTTGGAGGAAGCCTACAGTGTCGTACCGAGAAAAATTCGTTGACGGTCATCCACTCTACTGCACGTCCAACCACTGGGACTGTCGCAGTCAAGGACTTGCAGTCTAAAAAGGAGTCCAGTGTGAAAGACCACAAAGGCAGTAATTATGTTAATTTCCCCCCACAATTTTCCTGACATTGCAGTCTAAAAAAATGGGGAGAAATTGGCAGCATGGGGCCTGTAGAAAGCTTTGCCTTTCCTCTGCCTCCCACCGTAATTCACAGTTCCTAGTAACATTCTGGAAATAGTTTTTGGACTGCATTTCTTTAAATCTTCAATTACATCTCTGAGGCAGATACCTCTGGAGAGGAACACCTTCGGCAAATTTCCATAACAACAAAGAGAGATAGTAAACAAGGCAGCTACAGATTTAGTCAGTGAAAAGCTGAAATATTTTCACGAGAAATAATTTGCTTGGGGCTCCTATGAAAGCACAGCACGCTCATCACACAAGAGTAGGAAATTCCTCATTCAAAGACCAACCTGCATTCAAATATCTGGTCTCAGAGCAACGCAGTATGCCTCACATCCTTTTGGGGTCAGGGAGGCAGTTGGGGGGGAGGGGGAAGCCATGGTTCTGAGGGCTGGTGTCTGACGAGCATCCGCTGCTGTTGGTGTGAATTGGTGAGGAGACGATCTAACAACACTACTGACAGTGCCTGTAGTCTAATAGCACGCTGACTCACCCTCCCTCCCCTGATTAACACCGGAGTTCAACCATTAAATTCATCTCTGCACACTCTTAGTTTTCGCAGCTTTCGTGGGAAAATTGAGAGCTTCCTCCAGCTGAAACAACCTGAAGGCTGTGCCTGAGGATAAGGACTCGACAAAAGGCTGTGACAAGGAGGTACTTCTTTGACATGAAAATGACTCGCAAACCGTTGAAATACTGTACCTCAGAAGACTGGATAATTGTTGAATATAACTGCCCAAAGAAACAGTGGAGGCTTTCTCACTGAATATATTCAAAACAAATTTAAAATTTAAAATTTAGATGTTCAGCACGGTACAGGCCCTTCTGGCACACGAGTCCGTACCGCCCAATTACACCCAATTAACCTCCAACCCCCATACGTTTTGAACAGTAGATAGAAACTGGAGCCACAGGAGGAAACCCACATGGACACGGGGAGAACGTACAAACTCCTTAGAGACAGTGTTGGATTGGAACCCTGGTCCAGTCGCTGGCGCTGTAACAACATTGCGCTAACTGCTAAGCCAATTGTGCCACCCCTGGATGGCAGAAGACAAATGACACCTCCTGTTTTTCTTCCTTATGGGGATATAGAACACACACTTGGGAAGGTTGAGAAAGCAGGAAGTTCATCATGTTTGAAGAATGGTATCTGGCACCTCCTGGGATTGGTTATATGCCTTTCTGGTTGCTTGAAACTTACTCTTACAAGGCCTAACTAATACACCTGAATTAAGAATAAACAGTTTAAAAGACAAAAATACTCTACTGTCCTTACACTGAACAAACTTCACTTGCATCAATATATAACTTTAAAGCACTTTACTTTATTTTTGTCACATTCTTTGAAAACAATTAACTGTTGTTGCATCTGCAGGTTCCTTCCCTTCCACAGAGCCGCCCGAAAGACAAAGAACAACATTATAGATAATTAACCCCCCACCAAAGTTTACAGATGATGCCTATGCCATTGTTGTTTCACACAACATTATCAAAAATCTGCTAGGGCCAAAGCCCAACCAAGGCTCTCCAAAGGCTGGATATTAGCTCCCATCTTCACCAAAGGTTTCCGTTACTTCAGAAAACATTAACTTTTACAATTTTAAACATATTTTTACCTAATATTGTATTCTTACTTATTTTCATTTTAAAATTTATTTTCTTCATTTTTTTTTGCCATTTGCTTGACTTTACAGTTGCCAGGTTTTACTTTATCTAAACATCCGTTTGAAGAACGATAACCCCAATCCCCTAACAATTGATACATCTTTCAGCTTGCACAGATGCAATGAGCGAATTAGACTCCTCCGATGTCACCAAGTTTTTCACATCTATGCATTTCTAATCCTGCCTGGAATACCGAGAAGAATCCCAATCTGACAGATTTACCTTTGTTCCTCTGTCATCACAGGGGGGTGGGGAGAAAGAAACTTCTCAACAGCATGGAAATAAGGAGCAAAAGAGGACAGGTCCTCTCAAGCAGGCGTCATGCAACAAAGATCGTACTTGACATTCATCACAAACTCTAAAAGAGGCTACGCCAACCACAATCATGTCTCTGAACTCATACCTTTGCTCAAAGGTCACTACGCCGTGAAGAGGAAAATAAATTGTCCTCAACCTTGCCTTATAAAGTCAAAGCTGACTGCAGCTTCCTTACTGCTCTGACTGATATCACCAGCTCTACAAAAGGGAGGAAACTGTTCCGAGAACCGTCCTCCACACAAGACTTAGCAGCGGACTATGAAACCTTGGTACATTGGGAGAGGTGTCATCGCTGATTCGCTGGGAGTAACAAAATGTACAGTTTCTCAGTATTCGGTCACAGATCATTACCCTGAACACCGACTTCAACGTCAAAAACCGTCTTGTTTCTGTGTTATCAACGAATCTCTCACCTCAGTGACCCCGAACACATCAGATAAGCTGACATCCATCCCAATGACTAAAGGGTCGGCTATGCAGCCCAAAAAAATGCCCTTCTGCCCATCTCGAGCTGGTCCCAGTTACCTGTGCATGACTCATTTCTCAGTCCCTATCCTCTCCACATTGCTGTCCAAATATCTCCATAACAGGGCAGCATGGTTAGCATAGCAGTTGGCGCCACGCTGTTCCAGCATCAGTGATCAGGACTGGGGTTCAAATCCCATGTTGTCCATAAAGAGTTTGTATGTTCTCCTTATGTCTGTGTGGGTTTTCCCCAGGGGCTCTGGATTCCTCCCACCCTTGAAAAAAAATACCAGGGTATAGGTTAATGGGGTTTCTACCTCTTCCTCTGGCAGCACATTCAATAGGCCGTAAAACCCTGTTGTCCAGAATTCAAGCAACAGGCAGCCTCAATCAACCGGCAAAAAAAAATATGGAAAATAAATAGGTAAAAGATACAGGTTTAAAATTGGCTTGCCTCACCGTTATTTCATCAATCCATCCAACACTCAATCTCAAGCAATTTATCTGCCATCGACCAATCTCAACAGGTGCCAGATACCAGGGGTTTTACTGTACAAATATTTTGGGGTGATTCATTTGCCTCTGAATATAAAAAAGTTTGCCCCTCAGGTCCCTTTCAAATCTTTTTCCCTTCACCTTAAACCAATGTCCTTAGTCAAGTCAGGTTTATTGTCATCTGCATAAATACAACCCAGTAAAACAGCGTTCTCAGTCCTCGGTGCAAAACACACAGACAAGCAATACATACACAGGACAAGTATTTCAAATAAATAAATATTGTTTTGTGAATACTTAAGTCTCGGAGGGTCAGTGTGAACAGTTCCTTTGGCCGTTCATTCATTCTCACTGCCTGTGGGAAGAAGCTGTTCCCCAGCCTGGTGGTGCTGGCTCTGATACTCCTGGATCTCTTCCCTGACTGGAGCACCTGAAAGATGCTGTGTGCACAGGGGTGGAAGGGGTCCTCAATGATTTTGCCTGCCAGATCACGACAATGGGGGGTGGGGGGGGGTGAGGAGGGAGACTCCAGTGATCCTCTCTGCCACTCATATGGTCCTGTGAATTGACCTCCGATCCATTTCTCTGCAGCAACCTTAGGCTCTCCTACTTGGGAATAGAACTTTATCTGGTTCCCTCATGATTTTGTTTGCAGCTATAAAGTCAACGCCCAGACATTTCGGGGGGCGGGGGGGGGGGAATGTCCCAGTATTAATTCTCACAGCTTTTAGACAGAGAAACGTTGAAGATACTTTAGTTTGCAAGTACCCCTGCCACAAACTGGCAGGCACGGGGATTTGGAGATATCCTGTGTTCTTCCCATTGGTACTAGGCAATAAGCCAGGTAGATTACTAGTTTATTAATATCGTGTTTGCTATGCCACTAGATCCACCCATGTGGCATCAATTTAGTTCATCTCAGTGGTGGTGGATCCAACAATTCACCTCAGAAAGGGTTAGAGAGAAAAAACCCAGCTCAAATACGTGTGGAAATGTCCAAAAACGAACATTAGGTGAAGGCAGTATTAAACTCCATCCACGAACAATGACCTAGTGCAATAGTTCTTGACATTTCCCACCCCCCCCACCCACTCACATAAGTAACCCCTTACCAACCACAGAGGTACACTATGCCATAGTTGCTCTGTGGTGTCTGTCAGGCCCCTCGCCGGAGTGCTACTGGTACCATTGTAACCCAGTACTACCTGTCGCATGGTCGGCGACTAAACCAGCTCTCTCATCAAACTTGCCTAGTGTGGAGGGTGGCTAGACCCGTCAAAGGGCGGGCGAACCCTCTCCTAGGGTCAATGGCCATCTAGCAAACACGTGCCGTGAAGTGTGGAAAGAGCATCCCTTGCATCAAAGCTTGATCTGGCCATTCACTGCACCATAACTTCCCACCATGTCGCTGGATCCTGGAGGGGATGTCGAGGGGGTGGGTCTGGGCCTGTGCAACCCCCTACTCACCTAAATCCATTCACGCACATGCTGTTCCTTTCTGTGGAGTGGGGTATCCTCATATCAAACCCCACAAACTGGGATGGATAGCCAGATATACAAGGTGGTATGTGAGTGGAAGAAAACAAGGTTGAGAACCACTGACCTAGAGGGTTCCTGTGGCGAATTTCCCCTCAGGAGAGGAAAGAATGGGAAAGGGAAATTTGGTTAAGATAGCAGAAATGTAATCCACCACTCTCAGTCAAAAGGCACCATCTGTTGGGAGATTAAACCAATCAGATATGAAGGATATGCAACAGAACAAAATTATGTTTATAGTAATGTTTATGTGTGTGCCTAAAATAGTAATGTGATAGCCCTAGCTACTAATTCAGCAAATCCCAGCTCAAATTACAATTCAAAAATTGAGTTTGCTTTAATATGCCACATTTGAAAAAGAAATTGGAATCAGTCAAGCATGAAAGAGTTGGAATTTTGGAAAACCAAACTTATTTATTAAACTCCAAAAGCTGTGAAACACACCCAGACTGACCCAGGTCCATTCCAATGGAAGTAAAACATGAAAGTTTGCAAACATCAGGGTTGAACTGAAAGCACAATGCTGGAGAAACTCAGCAGGTCAAACAGGGTCCTTTATACAGCAAAGATAAAGATGCATAACCAACGTTTCAGGCTTGAGCCCTTCTTCTCAGTATCTCAAGCCTGAAATGTTGATAATGTATCTTCATAAACTACACTGTTTGATCAGCTGAGATTCCTCAGCATTGTGTTTTACACCATCCCAATGGAGTTGATTCTCAAGCATCTTCTGAGTCAGTCTGGACAGCTGTATTATTCTATTGCTCCCCTCTTAGGGTGAGAATTATTAGCCCGATCCACATCCAGTGGCTTCTCTTTCAAAACTTAAAAGTGCAATGGTAAAGTTAATCTGATGTTTCTTTGGCTTGGCTTCGCGGACGAAGGTTTATGGAGGGGTATGTCCACGTCTGCTGCAAGCTCGTTGGTGAGTGACAAGTCCAATGCGGGACAGGCAGCCACGGTTGCAGCGGTTGCAAGGGAAAATTGGTTGGGGTTGGGTGTTGGGTTTTTCCTCCTTTGTCTTTTGTCAGTGAGGTGGGCTCTGCGGTTTTCTTCAAAGGAGGTTGCTGCCCACCGAACTGTGAGGCGCCAAGATGTACGGTTGGAGGCGATATCAGCCCACTGGCGCTGGTCAATGTAGCAGGCACCAAGAGATTTCTTTAAGCAGTCCTTGTACCTCTTCTTTGGTGCACCTCTGTCTCGGTGGCCAGTGGAGAGCTCGCCATAGAACACAATCTTGGGAAGGCGATGGTCCTCCATTCTGGAGATGTGACCCACCCAGCGCAGTTGGATCTTCAGCAGCGTGGATTCAATGCTTGCGGACTCTGCCAGCTCGAGTACTTCGATGTTGGTGATGAAGTCATTCCAATGAATGTTGAGGATGGAGCGGAGACAGCGCTGATGGAAGCGTTCTAGGAGCCGTAGGTGATGCCGGTAGATGACCCATGATTCGGAGCCGAACAGGAGCATGGGTATGACAACGGCTCTGTACACGCTGATTTTTGTGTGTTTCTTCAGGTGGTTGTTTTTCCAGACTCTTTTGTGTAGTCTTCCAAAGGCGCTATTTGCCTTGGCAAGTCTGTTGTCTATCTCTTTGTCGATTCTTGCATCAGATGAAATGGTGCAGCCGAGGTAGGTAAACTGGTTGACTGTTTTGAGTTACTGAGCAAGGAACAGCAGGATGAAAATCGAAGAGACCTACGACAGTAGAAAATGCAAGTCTGCATACAAGAGGAAGGCAGAAAACAACCATCAGTTAGAGTTTCAACCAACCCCTACTTCTGTAGAGAGCATCCTGGCTGGCTACATCACAGAGTGGTACAGTTGTTGAAGAGAAATGGATATGGGTGAATCCACAGGACTATAAGAACAGCAGAGGATCACTGGGGTCTCCTTCCCACCACCCCCCACCACCCCCATTGACATGATCGACCAGAATCGTTGTCTGAAGAGGAAGCACAAAATCATTGAGGACCTCTTCCACCCAGCACACAGCATCTTCCAGCTGCTTCTGTCAGGGAAGAAATACAGGGGTATCAGACCCAGCACCACCAGGCTGAGGAACAGCTTCTTCCCACGGGCAGTGAGAACGCTGAACGAACAAAGGAACTGCTTGTACTAACTATCTAAGACTCTCATATTCACAAAATATTTATTCATATGAATACTTGTCCTGCATATGTATTGTGTGTCTGTATTTATGTTACATCTGGCTGTGTGTCTGCATGTTTTGCACCTAGGACCGGAGAACACAGTCTTATCAGGTTGGATTGTACAACCAGATGACAATAAACAACTTTTCACATATTGAAGAAGATTCTCTCGATCTAAATCAAGCAACCAGATTTTCAGAGACTCCCTTAACTACCCTCACATACCAATAAACATCAATCAACAATAAACTCTCCTTTTTAAATGCACAGCATTCAACAATCCAAACCCAAAGATGCCAGGGATGACTTCAAGTTTTAAAAAAAACACAATGCACCGGGAGCTGTAAATAACAAACAGATAAGATACATTGCAATGCCACTGCATGCCAGAGGCTTCTGAGCCACATCAGGATTCAAATGCACATCTCCAATCTCCTGTGCGCCATGCTTTAATCTCAATCCTGTCACCTTGGGGAGACACAACTCTGGGGCACCCAGGTTTTTTGGAAACAAAATACAATTTGAGCGATCCTGGCCAACAGAATAATAAAGAGAAAATAGGTCCCAATGAACAGGAAAACCACATTTTAAAAGCAATAATCAATGGGGCTTCCACAATCGGTTTTGAAAATGGGTCAGGGGGAAAGAAAAATTATTTATGAAGGAACTCAGCAACATCAAGCCCATGAACCAACTCTGCCTGACTGTAATAGGTGTTTCAGAACTCTGATCCAGAGTAAATCATACACACACAATAGCACATTCAGGCTTAATTTGGAAAAAACCACCCTGTTCAAACCAAAAAGTAATAGATCTATCCAGTGCCTCAAAATGCAGAATTCTGTACCTGATAAGCCCTTGACTCTCAATCATTAAATTAAATTTAAAAATTTTAAATTTAGACATACAGCATGATAACAGGCTCTTCCGGCCCATGACCCCATGCCGCCCAATTACACCCAATTAATCTAAACCCCCAGTGTGTTTTGATCAGTAGGAGGAAACTGGAGCCCCCAGACACCGGGAGAGCGTACAAACTCCTTAGAGACAGTGTGGGGATTTGAACCCCAGTCCCGGTCGCTGGGGCTGTAGCAGTGTTACGCCAAATGTGCCGCCCAATTGTGCATAACAAATCCTTCCTGTCTCCATCTCCAACCCTGAGTCATGTTGGGGCCACATTCCTCCAATCACAGACAACTTTGAGGGTCTCACCCAAAAATATGCCAGGCGTGAAAGCTAACTGCAGGCAGATTAGAGGGAATCCAAATTCAGACACACTCTGGACCTCATCCAACATCCAGAAGCAGGCAATCCAGAATGATCTTTCGACCCTCACTGGTACAAGGTCACCACACTCAATTACAGGGCCTCATCTGTAATTCCACTTGGTGGATGATTTCCAACATCTAATCCATTGATAGAGGAAGATGCCACAGCTGCTATCGGTTTCCCAGGAACTGGGATGCCCAGCTCGGTTCAGCCAGCATTCCACAACAGCTTTTAAAGTGTTTGGGGGCTTCATGCATAACCTGTTGATCTTGTCAACAGACAATCAAAGAACAGGAAAGATATACTTTGAGGCTTCTAATCTGTGGTGTTGATGATCACAGGCAAATAAAATTCGATGAACATTGGCTTTCGTGTCCTTTTTTTAAAAAATTTAGACATAATTAACCTACAACCCTCCCCCCGGTACATTTTTGAAAGGTGGAAGGGAAACTGGAGCACCTGGAGGAAACACGCAGACTCGGGGAGAATGTATAAACTTCTGACAGACAGCGCAGGATTCAAACCCAGGTTACTGGCACTGTAACAGCGTTGCGCTAACTACTACGCCAACCAAGCCGCCCATTTTGTTGAAGTGGGTGTTGAAAACAAGGCAAAGTATCTGGGACTGCCTCAATCAATGACTCTTACAAGAACCTGTAGCAGGAGGGAGTCCAGATTAGAAATGCTTCCCAGGAGTGACCTGCCTATCCAACAGTTGCTCTCCTTCATGTGAAAGATCAAACCTCAAAATATAGCCACTAACCAGTGCGCCTTCAGGACAGGGTTAGAGAGAAATAATGAGTTTTGTGTGGTTGACCGTTTTGAGTTTAATCGGGCACACAAAACTCAAAACGGTCAACCAGTTTACCTATCTCGGCTGCACCATTTCATCAGATGCAAGGATCGACAATGAGATAGACAACAGACTCGCCAAGGCAAATAGTGCCTTTGGAAGACTACACAAAAGAGTCTGGAAAAACAACCAACTGAAAAACCTCACAAAGATAAGCGCATACAGAGCCGTTGTCATACCCACACTCCTGTTCGGCTCCGAATCATGGGTCCTCTACCGGCATCACCTACGGCTCCTAGAACGCTTCCACCAGCGTTGTCTCCGCTCCATCCTCAACATCCATTGGAGCGCTTTCATCCCTAACGTTGAAGTACTCGAGATGGCAGAGGTCGACAGCATCGAGTCCATGCTGCTGAAGATCCAGCTGCGCTGGATGGGTCACGTCTCCAGAATGGAGGACCATCGCCTTCCCAAGATCGTGTTATATGGCGAGCTCTCCACTGGCCACCGTGACAGAGGTGCACCAAAGAAAAGGTACAAGGACTGCCTAAAGAAATCTCTTGGTGCCTGCCACATTGACCACCGCCAGTGGGCTGATATCGCCTCAAACCGTGCATCTTGGCGCCTCACAGTTTGGCGGGCAGCAACCTCCTTTGAAGAAGACCGCAGAGCCCATCTCACTGACAAAAGGCAAAGGAGGAAAAACCCAACACCCAACCCCAACCAACCAATTTTCCCCTGCAGCCGCTGCAACCGTGCCTGCCTGTCCCGCATCAGACTTGTCAGCCACAAACGAGCCTGCAGCTGACGTGGACTTTTACCCCCTCCATAAATCTTCGTCCGCGAAGCCAAGCCAAAGAAGAGAGAAATAATAAGGACCAAGAAAGTCAATGGCCACAAATGTGATTCAGAACAATCGTGTAGCCTATCTAATTTATCGAGGTGCTCCAGAACAATCATAAGGTGGCTTGGGTCAGTGAAAAGTAGGTTCAAGGTCCTTTATTGTCATGTAATAAAGACAATGCATTACACGGAATCTGTCTGTCGTAAGGCAGACAGATTTACCATTGGCAGAAACTACTTGAAACGCCCCTAACAGTTAGAGAAAGAGAAGTGTCCACCCCCCTCCACCCCAAGTCACCGAGTGTCCATGGATTAGCCTCCAGCACTCCCACAGCTTCACAGAGTCCAGTCCAAACCACCAGCAAGCCCGTCACTCAGCCCTCGACACCAACACTAGCTGTGCAACTCCTAAACTCTGCAGGAAGGGGCACTTCATGACCAAATTCTGTGGAGGAACGGCGGGACCTCAGGGCTCAGTCCATGGACCCCTCAAGGTTGCTGCACCAGTTGGTCACGTGTGTTGGCCTTCATTAGTCACAGAATTGAGTTCAAGAGGGGTGAGATCATGTCACAGCTCAAAGAAACTCTGGTTAAACCACATAGAGTAATCAAGATTATTTTACTGTCATGTGATAGAACAAAAAATGTGATATTACATGGAATTTCCTTCAGTCTATCGTAAGGCAGACAAAGATTTGCCATTGGCAGAAATTATCCAAAGCCTTTTACAGCCAGAGAAAGAGAAGTAAAAGAGAGTTCCCTCAGAGTCACTGAGTGTCCGTGGATTCACCTTCAGCGCTCCCGCAGCCTCCTGCCACACAGCCAAGCCATCAGCATCCCAAGCTCCAGGTATACACCTCTGACACCCTCTCACATCCTGCTACTAATACCTGGTACTCCTTCAGACCAGTCTCAAGCAGTCTCCGGCAGTTTGCTGCCCAGTGTGACTCCCTTGACCACAGTCACCCTCATCTTATTGGTTTCCTCACCTTGAGTCACCAACAGCCCTTGCCTCCTGTGTGTTCTTCAGCCTCAGAGCCCCTCACTGGTCCGTCGCCATGGTCACCATCCCTGGGTCATTTCCTCTGCTTGTTCTTCTGAAGAAGGAGGGTGGTCTCCCCATTTTCTGCTTCCCTGGAGTCTGCAATCCCTCGTGCTACTTCCAAATATGGACGCTGCCATCTTGGGCCAGACCCCATGGTCGCAGGATTCTTAAATATAACCACAATCGGCTCCATTTTCAGGCCGTTTAAAGTCTGCACGGAGCTGACGGCAGTCAGACCAGGCGGTTGGAGCTGGCAGCGGCAGCGCTGTGTCTCCACCTCCTGCTCTCCGCGGGTCTCTACCAGTGGCAGCTCCGCCATGTTCCTCCAGAACTACTGAGTAGAGTTATAATCAAATAAAGTATTTACCATATTTACCATTTTTTTTAAAATAGACAAAGTTTATGACAAGCTTTAGCAAGCTGAAGTTAAGTTAGGTTCACTAATTAAAACCAATGCTTATGTTATTTAAGAATTTTAATCACTCTTTCAAGTGGTTCAGCATGCCCAAAGTAAACTTATTTCAAAATTATCATCCTGTGGAAAAATAATTCCAAATTTACCACTCAAATGTCACCCATTACTCTCAAAACATTGCTTCCAACCTCTCAAGGCAGTAAACCCCAAAAGACACCCCTACCTCACCCCAAACAGAAATGCAGCCAAAATCTCAACATCTGGACACACATCTCCTCACTTGTCAGGAAGGCGGAACAGCAACTGTGCTTCCTGAGAAGACTGAAGTGGGCAAGGCTGCTGGCCACCATCATATCAACCTTCTGCAAGAGCTCTATCAAGAGTGTCCTGGCCAGCTGCATCACAGTGCAGTATGGTTGCTGTAGAGCAGGGGTGTCAAACTCAAATTCACAGAGGGCCAAAATTAAAAACTTGAACAAAGTCGTGGGCCAAACTAAATATTTATTGAAAATTTTCAACAACATCTGCATGTTTTCTCTTCTTTCAACATATGTAATGTTAAACTTTTTCTTATTAAAATATGTCTTTAATAATAGTTTTGGTTAAACTCTTTCCAGAAGAAGCATTAACAAATGAGAAATAAAATATTCAATAAATAATATTTCTCTATAGCCTTTCTTTCTTTGGCTTGGCTTCGCGGACGAAGATTTATGGAGGGGTAATGTGCACGTCAGCTGCAGGCTCGTTTGTGGCTGACAAGTCCGATGCGGGACAGGCAGACACGGCTGCAAGGGAAAATTGGTTGGTTGAGGTTGGGTGTTGGGTTTTTCCTCCTTTGCCTTTTGTCAGTGAGGTGGGCTCTGCGGTCTTCTTCAAAAGAGGTTGCTGCCCGCCGAACTGTGAGGCACCAAGATGCATGGTTTGAGGCGATATCAGCCCACTGGCGGTGGTCAATGTGGCAGGCATCAAGAGATTTCTTTAGGCAGTCCTTGTACCTCTTATTTAGTGCACCTCTGTCACGGTGGCCAGTGGAGAGCTCGCCATATAACACGATCTTGGGAAGGCGATGGTCCTCCATTCTGGAGACGAACCTACCCAGCGCAGTTGGATCTTCAGCAGTGTGGATTCGATGCTGTCGGCCTCTGCCATCTCGAGTACTTCAATGTTAGGGATGAAGTCGCTCCAATGAATGTTGAGGATGGAGCGAAGACAACGCTGGTGGAAGCGTTCTAGGAGCCGTAGGTGATGCTGGTAGAGGACCCATGATTCAGAGCCGAACAGGAGTGTGGGTATGACAACGGCTCTGTATACGCTAATCTTTGTGAGGTTTTTCAGTTGGTTGTTTTTCCAGACTGTTTTGTGTAGTCTTCCAAAGGCACTATTTAGCCTTTAAGCTCCTTTTAAATGTATTTTTTTTCACAAGCCAATAAGTCAAAAAAAAACACCTTGCTTCAATGACAAACAGGTTTGTCTTTTAAAATGATGAACATATAGTCTGCCTCCCACCTGTCTTGAAAGGTCCTGTTTTCTGTCTTTCGTTTGGCCATTTTTCGTAAGGGGTTTATTACATGTGAGTTGGGCGACAGGTCGCAGATGCCAATGAAAGTAAAGAGAGGAGGTGGGGGCGATTAGCGGGCTGACGCCAACGCATTTGCAAAGCATTCTGGGATTTGTAGTATTAGCTGTGCTTGTGCTATACTGGCGCGGCGGCCAGCGGGCCAGCTCTAATACATATTTGGTATGATCTTGCGGGCCAAATATAATTATATCACAGGCCAAATTTGGCCCGCGGGCCTGAGTTTGACATGTGTGCTGTAGAGAGATGGATTGGAGGTCAAGCCACAGGATTAAGAGAGGATTAATGGAGTCTCCCTCCCACCCCCCCACATCAACATGATCCACTGAGATCATTGTCTGAAGAGGATGCTCAGAAGCATGGAGGACCCACCCCTTCCACCCTGCACATAGCATCTTTCAGCTGCTCCTGTTGGGGAAAAGATACAGGAGTATCAGAGCCAGCTCCATTTGGCTGAGGAACAGCTTCTTCCCACGGTCAGTAAGAACACTGAACGACCAAAGGAACTGCTCACACTGACCCTCCGAGACTTTAAAATTGCCGAAACAACATTTATTTATTTATTTGTGTGCATGAATAATGTCCTGAATATATATTGTTTGTACGTGTGTTATGTCTGGGTGTGTGTCTGCGTGTTTTGCACCGAGGACCAAAGAACACTGTTTCATCAGGTTGTATTTGTGCAATCAGATCTGTGTAGTGTTATGAGCCCAAAGGACCCCTAAACCCAGCAGCAATAGATATTCACCAAGACAAATGGTTACTTAAACAAAAATTGCTTTTAATTATTTTTAAACATGAAAATAGTATCAAACTCTAACTTATTACTATGAACTTACTTAACCCCCTTCTAATTCTAAGCGCACGTGTATGTAAGGTGTGTGTAAGTTTAGAAAAGTTCTTTAATTCACAGTCCAATCTCACTTCTCATTCCTCCAAGTTCACTGGTTGCAGGGAATTCTTATACTGTGCACAGAATTTAACATTTATGAATTTCATCAGGCTTTGGTGCTTGAAAGGAAAATGGTTACCACTCAGAAAGGATCTTGTCGATTTTCAGAGAGAGATTTGTTGTTCGCTGGATACAAACTAATTCCGTCTAATCAGCCACATCAGTGTCTTGCTGAATAAACTTGCCCCATCAGGGTTTTTCAGATGATAACCTCTTTCTTTCAGGTCACCAGAGTTCCTTTTTGTTTCTCTTATTTCAATTGAAACATTAGGCAGCCAGTCCTCTCCTCTTGTATGGACCACAAGAGCTTTGACCAGGCTGAACTAAGCACTCACAAACCGTCTTCAAAATGGGGTTTTTCCACAAGCTTGCCAGCTTGTCCTGTTCCAGTCCCAGCTGCTGCTGCTGAACTGAATTCTCCCTCTCTCAGAGAAAAGCCTGTTTTATTCGCAAACTGCACTCAGATAGCCTATGGCTCCGAACCTAATCCTCCGTGTTCTTTTATCTGATGCTTTTCAAAACAACAATCCATTAGTGAAGTCCCTTGGGCACTCTTCAAAGTTTTTGCAAAGGCACTCGAAGCCGGGCCTGTCTGGCTTGAGTCAAGCTCCAGTATTTTAAATGAAATCTGTTTTGAAGTGTTTGTATGTGACCTACACTAAAAACCTGCGACAATTTATCTCCCTAAACATACTATATATAATATAAAATACAACATAATCTGTCTCAGTACCGATCACCCAAATGACTATCAAGGGGGACAGGGTGGTCTCAATTCTATCCTCAGGTAAAACATATTCACGTCAATTGCAGACATTAACTGGTTCATGACAAGATGAAATAAGAGAGCCAAGCCCGGGTCTACAAAATTCAGACTACATGGTTGGTGTAGCAGTTAGCGCAATGCCTTTACAGCACCAGCGATCGGGACCGGGGTTCGAATCCCACACTGTCACAAGATCAAGGAACAGAAGTAGGCCATTCAGCCCATCAAGTCTGCTCTGCAACTCCACGCTGAGCTAAATCGTTCTCACATCTACTTCCAATTTCCGGCCTTTTCCTCATATCCCTTGATACCCTGATTCATTAGATATCTATCAATCTCCTCCTTAAACTCCCCCAATGATCGGGCCTAACAGCTGTCATAGCAATGAATTCACAAATCCACAACCCTCTAGCAAAAGAAATTTCTCCTCCTCTCTGCTTTAAATGGGTACACTATAATTCTAAGACTGTGCCCTCTTGTCCTGGATTCATCCACCAAGGGAAACATCTAATTCACATCTACTCTGTCCAATCCTTTCAGCATTCAAAATGTTTCTATGAGATCCCTTCTCATTCCTCTATACTCCAATGAATACAGTTCAAGAGCTGACAAACGTTCTTCATATTGCATTCCAGGAATCATCCTGGTAAATCTTCTCTGTAGTCTCTACATCCTTTACATCCTTTCTAAGATAGGGGGCCCAAAACTGCAGAGTTACTCCAAATGAGGTCTCACCAGTGCCCCACAGACCCTCATCAACATCGCTTTACTCTTTATACACTATTCTCTTTGAAATAAATGCCAACATAACATTTGCTTTCTTTACTGCTTATCCAAGCTGATGCTTAACTTTTAGGTTATCCTGCATGAGGACCTCCCTTCACCCAAGTCCCTTTCAAATTTTGAATTTTCTCCCTATCCAAATAATCTGCCTGTTTATTTCCTCTTCCAAGATATCAACTGTACATTTCTCCACATTGTATCTCATCTGCCATTTCTTTCCCCAAGCTCCTACGCTGTCCAAGTCTGTCTGCAACTGGTCTGTAAGGAGTTTGTATGCTCTCCCCATGTCTGCATGGGTTTTCCACGGTGGCTCTGGTTTCATCCCACCTGTTCAAAATGCACTGTAGGTGTAGGTTAATTGGGTTATTACTAATAATATTAGGGCAGCATGGTTGACGTAGTGGTTACCGCAGCGCCTTTACGGCATCAGCAATCAGGACTTGGGTTCGAATCCCACGCTGCCTGTCAGGAGTTTGTATGTTCCCCCGTGTCTGCCTGGGTTTTCCCTGGGGTCTCCGGTTTCCTCCCACCCTTCAAAACATACCAGGGGTGTCAGTTAATTGGGTATAAATTGGGCAGCACAGACTTGTGGGCTGAAAGGTCCTGTTACCATGCTGTGTGTCGACATTTTTTTTTAAATTACCACAACAACTTATTACCATATAGCAATGAAACACAGAAGTGCGCAGACGCTGGCATTTTCGTAAATACACAAAAAGAACGCAGCCAGTCTCGTAGCGTCCATAGGAAGTAAAGATATATTACCGATGTTTCAGGCCTGAGTCCTTCCTCAACTCATGAGAAAAGAACAGGAAGGTATAAGACTAAAGAGACTAGATAGAGACTAGCAGGGAGTAGTCCAGACCAGCAACAAAAAGTATTAATTAATTGATAAGAAGAGAGGTGAGAATTGATTTTGTCTCTGTGAAAAGTTTTAGGGCATGAAGGAATACGAGCATTTTTTTTCTTTCCACTGAGTATGTTGATTCAATCACAAAGAAGGCTAGCCAACAGTGAGACTGTCAGAAGTTTGAGGAGATTCAGTAGGTCACCGAAGAGTTTTGGAAATGTCTACAGGTGTACAATGGAGAGCATTCTGGCTGGTTGCATCAGTGCTGCCTGGTACGGAGGGGCCAATGCTCAGGACAGGAAAAAAAACTCCATTGGATTGTTGACTTGGCCTGTGACATCACAGGCAGCAGACCTCACTCCATCAAGAACATCTACATAAGGTGGTGGGTCTTAAAAAAAGCAGCCTCTAACTTCCTAGGCCATGCCCTCTTCACTCTGCTATCATCTGGGAAAAGGTACAAGATAAATTCTGACTCTGATATTCGCTTCTTCCCGTCACACAGCACTCTGGAGCTGAGGAATCAGAATCTATGGTCATAAAGAAGTCATGAAATTTGTTGTTTTGTGGCAAATCACGGTGCAAACATTTATATAACTCACATAACCAAATAAGAGAATAGGTCAAAGTAAGGCAGTGTCTGTGGTTCACTGATCCTTCAGGAATCTGATGGCAGAGGGGAAGAAGCTGTCCATGTGCCGCTGAGTGCTCGTCTTCAGGCTCCTGCACCTTTTCCCCACAATGGTAGCAGAGTGAAAGAGGGCATGGTCTGGGTGATGGGGGTCTTTGAGGATAGAGGCTGCTTTTTAAAGACACCGCCTCTTATAGGTGTCCTTGATGGAGTGAAGACTGATGGCTGTGATGTTACAGGGCAAGTTAACAACCCTCTGGAGTTTTTTCCTGTCCCGGTGCTACCCATAGGATACACCAATGTTGCCGATGTTGGCTCCAAAACATGAAGGGAAGGGCAGGGAACCAGCGCAGCGAAACACCACCACCTCCCCTTTCGCCTTGTGAATCACACATCAGCCCACTTTTGGTAACGCAGTCGTCAATACCGGGTCTGAGTCCTGGAATTGACCACCCAAAAGCACCGTGGGGGTACGTTCATCACAAGGATTCAGCAAATCATGATGGAGCCTCTTGGGGGACAATAAATATCAGCTTCACATCCTCTCAATAAAATTTTATATCCCTGTCATTTCCAGGATGGAGTGAAAAAAACAGGAAGGATTTTGAATAAAGACTGGAGAGAGAGTGGGGGAAGAATGGGAAGGGGAGAAATCCAAACCAAAAGGTGTTAAGTGGATATGATAAGATGAAAGGTGAGAATTGAATTTTGGTTCTGTGAAAGGAGACAGAGGGAAAGGAGGGAATGTCAGAGCTGGGAGAAAGGAGACAGGGAAGAAATGTGGTTCCAGATTAAGACCACCCACAAATTGGAGCAACACCTCATCTTCCGTCTGGGCACCCTCCAACTGGACGGCATTAACGTCAACTTCTCCGGTTTCCGTTAAACCCTTTCCTCCTCTCCTCCCCCATTTATTTTCCTCTAGTTCTCTCTCTCTCTCTTTCCTTTTCCCTCAAAATCAATTCTCACCTATCCTCTTATCACATCCAATTAACACCTTTCATTTGTTGGTCTGGACTCCTCTCCCCCAACATTCTTCATCCTTTCTCTCCCTGGTCTTTATTCTGACACCTGCCTATTTTTTGCTCAGGCTTGGAACGTCAGTAATACAGGTATACACCGCTTTATGATAGTAGAGCATTCCTGAGAAACCGTTCATAAACTGAAAATTCCTAAAGTGAAGACTCATTGGAGGCAATTTTCACAAAAGCAAAAAAACCATTATAGACCCATTACAATTTCTTCATAAAAGCAAACATGGGTTTCTTTGTATAAGTGAATTTTCGTAAAGCGGAATTTATCCGTATATCATTACCTCCTATGGACCGGCTGAGTTCCTCCAGCATTTCTGTGCAGTTTTTACTACAATCACCACATTTACAGACTTCCGTGTTTCACCTCATTTACAGGATTGAGAGAATTTGCAAGTAAGCGGGTTTTGCTTACACAATGTCAGATACAACCAACAAATGGTATTTGCGCCAATGAAGCTATTCCATGTGGCAAAGGTTCCCATGTCCAGAAATTTCACATTACAACTTTGATTTTTATTAACAATCGGGCCAGCCACAGAGAATTCTAACAGAGTCTTTGACCTGAAACTTTATTTCTCTTTGCAGAACGGCTGGGCAACTTGTGACTGTGTCCTGCATTTTCCATTTTTGTTTCAGACAGAGCTCTGTGTAGAGCACTACTGTAAAATCCCTGGAATTCAAGCAGCCAGCAAAAAAAACGAGGAAAATTAAAATCAGAATAAAATAATCAGTAAAAAATACAGAAATTTAAAATTGTAGGAGTAAATGTCTTCTTAAGTAACCTTTGGCGAAGATGGGAGCAAATATTCAGCCAGCGAGTGCCTTGGTCGGGCGTTGCTCGTAGCAGGTGTTTGAATAACATGTGAAACAGCAATGGCGTCGCCCAGGATGAAGAGTCACCGTTTGGTTGACTCTGAAAATGTTTGCTTATCCCTGCTTAGTAAGAGTCACGATCGTCAGAGGCTTTATCTTTAAACTTGGGGAGGGGGGGGGTATTGTTCATCTTTCGGGTGGCTCCGTGGAAGGGGAGGAACCTGCAGATGCAGCGATGGTTAAATGTTTTCAAAGACTGTGACAAAAAATAAAGTTAAATGCTTTAAGGCTTATATATTCATGCAAGTGAAGTTTGTTCAGGGTGAACTGTTTATTCTTAATGCAGGTGTATTCATTAGGTATTGTCAGTCTCAAGCAACCGGACAATACATTTATCCAGCATTGACCAATCCCCAGAGGTGCCAGATACTGGGGCTTGTACTGTACTCAGATTTTTTTATTATATAAAATATACTTATAAATCCAGTACAAAGAAGGCGTGTGGGAGGACTGGTGGGAAATTTGAAAAATTGCAGCTTTCAGCGCAATGCAAGCAAACAATAATCAAACTTCCGTGGCAGAAATGTTAAAAAGCAGCAGCAAGTCGATAGATTAACTCAATGCAAATAAAGATATCACCGCATTTTCAAAAATAGATTTGTCACAGCCCGACCCGAGATATTGTCACAAAATTGTACAGACAGGAAGACATCAAAGAGTAAAAATACAATGCCAGAGAAACTCAGCAGGACAAACAGTATCCTTTATATAGCAAAGATAAAAATACAAAACCTGAGCCTTCCTTCATCAAAGAGTCACAGATATGACTAAGTGCTTTCCAGAAGGCTCCTTGCACTTTTCATAGAACTTAGAACACAATAGCACAGTACAGGCCCTTCGGTCCTCAATATCTCAACCAAAAAATACCAAACCCACCCTATCCCGTAACTCTCTATTTTTCTTCCATCCATGTCTCATAAGTGCCCCTAATGTTCCAGCCTCCCCTGGCAAGGCATTCCAGGCCCCCACTGTGTAAAAAAAACTTACCCCTAAGCTTTTCTCTCTTCACTTTGTACATTTATCCTCAAGTGTTTGCTATTCCTGCCCTGTGAAGTATTTATCCAATTCCTCTGAAAGTCATTAATTAAAAAACTTTGTGGTCTAAATCACAACTTGCTGCAGTAAAAATTTCATTACACCCACCACCCCATTTCCCTTTCCAATTTACATTAAGTCTGCATCATCAACAGTCATGAGAAATTTTTCAGAAACATGTCAAGTAAAAACAGTTTCACCACAATATTGAAAAGCACGCAAAATAGAGAGCCATTCTATTGACAATGGCACATGTGTAAAATCATAATGTGCCTGGGTATTATCATCATGTCTGACAGTGTGGAGACAGTTCCTTCAGCCAAACGTCCACGGCAAAAGATCAGCCCAAATCCCTCTGAACCTTCCCAATCTGTGCACCTGATCAAATGGCTTTTAAGCATTATCATTTTACATGCCTCCACTGCCTCATCTGGCATCTCATGCAATATATACCCACATCCTCTGTGGAAAAAGTTGCCCCTTTGGCTGGGCACAACACCCTAATTGGCAGGCAGGGGCCAAGTGGTACAGAGTGGGGGTGGGGGTGGGGGTGGGGGGGGGGGAATCGTCCGGATTAGCAGGATGGGAGGGAGGGAGTGGAATGTCCTGATTGGCAGGGGCCAGAGGGGGTCCGGGGCAATCATTCTGACTGGCCGGCTGGTAGAGAAAGGGCTGCGAGAAAAGGAGAACCTCACAATTAGCTGGGGTTGGAGGTGGGGGAAAGAAGCCTCCTTATTGGCCAACAGATATGGGGACACACGTCCTGATTGGATGGCTGGTAGATGGACGGGGGGAAGCTTCCTGATTGGCTAGCTTGAAGAGAGAGGGAAGTCACCTAATTGGCAGGCTGGCAGAGAAAGGGGAAAACCTCCTGATTGGTTGGCTGGTACAGAAGGGGAAAGGCTTCTGATTGGCTGGCTAGTTGAGAGGCAGGAAGCCTCCTGATTGGCCAATTGGTATGGGGAAACACGTCCTGACTGGATGGCCAGTAGAGAGGGGGAAGCTTTCTGATTGGCTAGCTGTCCGAGAGAAGGGGAAGTCTCCCGATTGGCTGGTTGTGAGAGGGGGAAGCCTCCTGATTGGCTGGCTTGTTATGGGGGGGAAGCGTCCTGATTGGCTAGGAGATAGAGGGGGTTAAACCTCCTGATTGGCCAAGGGCCAGTTGATTGGTGGGGGGGGGGGTGAAGCTCCCTGATGGACAGGAACCCGTTGCCAGGGCGTCCCGCGCAGGCTGAGGGAGGAAGCGCCCTGATTGGCCGGGGCCCCGTTGCCAGGGCGTCCCGCGCTCGGTCCCCGTTGCCAAGGCTCCCCGCGCTCGGGGCCGGCAGTGCAAGATCGAGTGGGGGGGGGGGGAAGAGATTGACGCTCCCTGATTGGCCGGGGCCCCGTTGCCAGGGCGCCGGGCGACCGTCAGGTGCACCCCGCCCGCTCGCGCTCACTCCAACCGCCGGCGGCCGGTGAGTGCGCACGCTCCGTTTCCCTCCCCTCGCCCCGTCTCCCCCCGCCGCCACCCGCCCCCATTTGTTACCCTCCGACAATAATTCCGCCCTCCCTCCAGACGCCGTGCCCCCCACCCGCCCCCTCGGGCCCGAGCCCCGGCCACTCACAGCCTCTCTCCTCCGCTCGGCGCGGCGGCCATTTTCAAATTATTTCCAGCGCGTCACACCGGCAAGAAGCGCCGAACTCTCGCGAGGTTTAGCGGTGTAGGAAAGGCGGGGGGTGCGGAGGGGGGTGTTTTCTCTACGCGCGAAGAGGAGGAGGGGTGCGCATGCGCGGGGACAGCGTCTTCTCCCCGCCGCGCCGGCGGGCAGTGGACTTGCGCTTCTACCCGCCTGCTCGAAGTCTCGCGACAACTGGGGTCTACGCTTTCCCGCCCTCACGCCCGGAGGTATCGCGAGACTTACCCCCTTTGTAGTCCTGTATGTAGGTCATGGTACCCAGTGTCACCACAACCCAGGGTTGGTGGTGGGCAGCAAGATCTACTTCAGTTGTCCATGGGGGATCAGAGCTGGAGAGGGTGAGCATATCAAGGTTCTCGGAGGAGCTTTCCTGGACCCAACACACCAATGGCGTCAAGAAGAGAGCACATCAGCCCCTCTACTTCCTCGGGAGTTAGTGGAGGTTTGGTACGACACCAGAAACTCCAGTAAATTTTTACAGATGCACTTCTGAATTCATCGTCACAAGCAAGTCATGAAATTCAGTGATTTGCGGCAGCATCACAGTGCAAACGTTCATATTATAACCATCCTCCAACATAATAGTGCACGAAAAGTGAAGCAGTGTCATTCAGGAATCTGATGGTGGAGGGGAAGAAGCTGTTCTTGAGCTGCTGAGTGCTTATCTTCAGGCTCCTGGACCTTTTCCTCCAATGGTAGCAGAGTGAAGAGGGCATGGACTGAGAGGTGGTGGGGGGTGGTCCTTGAGGATAGAGGCCGCTTTTTTAAGACTCTGCGTCAAGTTGATGTCTTCTATGTGAAGTCTGGAGCCCTTGATGTCGCAGGCTGAGTTAACCATTGGAGTTTATTCTTGTCCTGAGAGTTGGCGTCTCTGTTCCAGGCAGTGATGCAATTGTCCAGAAATGCTCATCATGGTACCACTGTAGAAGTTTATTTGAGTCTTTGGTGATGTACTGAATCTCCTCAGACACCTCACAAAGTATAGATGCCGACGAGCCTTCTTTGTGATTGCATCAATGTGAATCATGGTCTAGTATGGGGACACCAATACCCCTGAACGTAAAGTCCTCCAAAAGGTACTATACCCAGCCCAAGCAAAACCTTCCCCAATATTGACCACATCTATAGGGAATGCTGCAGTCGGAGAGCAGCAGCAATCATCAAGGATCCACACCGCCCAGCCTATGCTCTTATTTTTGCTGCTGCCATCAGGAAAGAGGCATAGCTGCCACAAGGTTCACACCACCAGGTTCAGGAATAGCTGCTATCCCTTCACCATCAGACTCCTCAACAACAAACTCAATCAGGGACTCATTTAAGGATTCTTACTTTTGAACTTTATTGATTTTTTTTCTCTCTGTATTGCACATTTGGTTTTTTACATTTCTTTGTTTACATGTACAAGTTGAGTGCATTTTTTTTGCACTGCCAATAAGTGGTAATTCTGCCTGGCCCACAGGAAAATGAATTTCAAGTTTGTATGTGATGTCGTTTTTCATCTATCTAAAAATAGAACAGAAATCTCAAATCTCCATCGTTATATCAGATGATCCTTCCTAGACCCAACACATCAGTGGCATTGTGAAGAAAGCTCATCAGCGCTTCTACTTCCCCAGGAGTTTGCGGAGATTTGATGTGACATTGGAAACCTTGACAAATTTCTACAGAGGTTATGGTGGAAGGTGTGTTCACCAGCTGCATCACGGTCTGGTATGGGGATACCAATACCCCTGAGCATAAAGCACTGCAAAAGGTAGTGGACACAGCTGACATCACATTAGGAACATCTACTGGGAATGATGCCATCTGATTTAAGACTGGTGCCCATGATGGTGCTGGCCAAGTTCACAACACCATACTCCAGTGATGCAACCAACCAGAAAGTGCTCCACAGTACACCTGTAGAAATTTGCAAGAGTCTTTGGTGACGTACTGAATCTCCTCAAACTTCTCGCAAAGCACAGCCATTGGCAATGCTTTTTCATGATTGCATCAATGTGGAGTCCCCAGGACAGATATTCGGGAGATGTTGACACCCAGGAACTTGGAGTCCCTTGACAAATTTCACGTTAACTAATATCTGTGATTATTGCAATATTTACACACTAATTACACAACCTGTACACTGTAGCTGCACGTCTCCCTGCCTGTTGGGAATATGTGTATTGTGGATGCTCACATGTCCTCCCCATCTAAAACGTCGGCGGTCGCATCACCTGTCAGTGAAAGTTGAACTCCAGCACTCCTTGCCGTTGGCTAATTTAAATCACCTAGGGTCATCATTGCATGGCAGTGCAGATTAGCACTTTATATAGCACCAACACGCAGCACATTCTTTCTCTCTGCCTCATGGTCCAAACCCTGGATGTTGCTCCATGCCAGGTCACTACTGTGGACGTCACTGGGAGGGTTGCAGGAAAGGTATGCACTACTCTGAAGCTGAGCAGTAGTATTACAATAGATCAATACTTGCAGTAGAGCTGCACCCCTGTTGATCAGGAAACCGGGAGTGTGTGTGAATCCCTGTTTATTGTGTGTCAACGGGGTCGAATATAGGTTTACCATTATTGGAGTCCAACTGATGTCCGAGGTGAATATCTATATTGTTGCGTGAATTAGTAAT
Source organism: Narcine bancroftii (assembly GCF_036971445.1). Classification (NCBI taxonomy): domain Eukaryota; kingdom Metazoa; phylum Chordata; class Chondrichthyes; order Torpediniformes; family Narcinidae; genus Narcine; species Narcine bancroftii. The sequence goes on from NC_091471.1 coordinate 330,834,499, forward strand.
TGTGTACCATGTTCTCCCCGTTTATAAAAGTTGCGTGTGACTGTGACACTTGTTTCCAGACTCATCTCTCTGTGAACCTACCGAACATTATACTCTTCCCAACACACTCTCGAGACATATCACACCAACCTATTTCGCCACCAACTCTGCGACACGGTAAGCATTGTGTTTAACATATCACTGGGTTCAAATCCAGCGTTATTTGTAAGGAGTTTGTAAGTTCTCCCTATATCTGCATGGGTTTCCTCCATGAGCTCTGCTCTCCTCCCATGTTCCAGAGACATACGGTGTTGGTGGGTTAGTTGGTTATGGGCAGAGTGGGCCTTTTACAGTGCAGTATCTCTGAATTAAATCATCAGTACTTGAGGGAAAACCAGAGCCTCTAGGGGAAACCCACACAGTCACAGGGAAGATGGGCAAACTATACACACATGCATATATACGCAAACACATGGGCAGATATACGCATATAGACAAGCGTGCACACACACCGTGAAAAGAGTGTCAGCTTTGTCAATTAACAGCAATATTTGAACAGCACAACAAATCATCCCTCTGGTTTTAAGGGAATGAGAGTGCTGCCAGTGTGGCATTTTAACATGATGACTGTCAGTGTGTGCGTTGTGAAAAACATCATCATCAGGGCAGCCATCTCAACCTTTTTAATGCTGAGGTGACCACACTATTTTGTAAGATGGTTTATCTAAATGTTTGCAATGTAATACTGCCTTAAAACAATAAATTTTGTGACATATTCATGACAAAATTCAGATTCTGTTAAGGTCTCTGCTCCAAAGTGCCTCTTCCCTGTGAAGCAGTCAAGTTTAGTGATTTCTTCCGTACGGCTCTCCTACTGACAACATGCAAACAATCCATGGTCCCCCTCAAATGTGCTGTGGCCCTTCAGCCCCCCCTTTGTTATGGCTTCCTGTGCCCTGGGTTCAAATCCGGCTCAGTCTATTAGGAGTTTGTACTCGTGTCTAAGGAGTTTCTCCCAGCGTCCACATGGGTTTCCACCGGGTGCTCTGGTTTCCTCCCACATTCCAAAGACATACAGGATTAGTCACATCGGTGTATTTTAGCAGTGAGTGCTCATGGGCCTGAAGGGCCTATTACCATTCTGTACCTTTTCATTTTTTAAAAAAATGTTGTGCGCAGAAAGGCTTCAAAATCAGGTCATTTGAGCCACATGGCCTGTTTGCAAGCCAAATAAAAAGTCGGAAGGACTCAGTGGGGCAGGCAGCATCTGTGCAGGGAAAGAGTTCCGGGTGAGACTCTTCATCAACTCGTTTTTTGCTCCTGATTTCAGCACCATGACTTTTAATTCAAGTTCAAGTTTATCATTCAATTGTAAAGTATATCTGGACAGAACCAGCGTTTCTTTGGCCCTCCATGTAAAAACACACATAAATATACACACACTCAGGACACCTATTTACAAGAGATTTATATGCCCACCTCACTGACAAAAGACAAAGGAGGAAGAACCCAACCTCAACCAACCAATTTTCCCTTGCAACCGCTGCAACCGTGCCTGCCTGTCCCGCATCGGACTTTTCAGTCACCAACGAGCCTGCAGCAGACATGGACATACCCCTCCATAAATTTTCGTCCGCGAAGCCAAGCCAAAGATATGCAGTACATGTATAAAAATAAGTAAATATTAATTAATAAATAAATAGTAGATTCTCAGAGAGATTGAACAAGCAGTTCATTAGTGTCACTGCCTGTGGGAAGAAGCTGTTCCCCAGCCTGGTGGTACTGGCTCTGATACTCTGCAGCATACCCTAAACGATAACTGTAATGATAGTGGCCATGTTTGCGTTGATACTAGCAATGTCTTAAGGATCATAATTTGTGTTTGATTATACTTGGCTGCCAGCAGGGTGCTTACACAGACAGAGAGACTGCTGTATGAGAGATCTGTAATGGAGGTCCCCTTTGACCACCAGGACTTGGGGTCTCCATGGGCTGGTGCTGGGTTCTATGATGCACTCCACTTTAATGAATTTTCTATCAGCTGCGCAATAGCGCCTTCTTCTGGCCACTATCAGATTGCAGTCAGGCGTGTGGTAGAAGAGGGCGGGAGGGGTGATGCGCAGTGTGGAGAGGCCATAGGTGGGCTGGGGGTGGTCAGACAGCGCACTGTGGAGTATGTATGGGCCCACTAAAAGTGAGGGTGATGCTCTGTAGGTGGCACTGGAAATCTAAGCCAAGGAGGACCGGGGCACAGAGTTTGGGCACGACCTGGAGCCTGAACCCATTGTATGTCTCTCCCCCCCACCCCCCCCTCCCACACAGACAGATCAATGGAGCAGTGCCCGGGGGTTTTTATGGAGCAGTCCTGGGCGGCGAAAGCGATAGCAAAGCTCTTAGGGTAGATTTTAAGTCTCAAAGTTCAGGCCACATTCAGGTGTATGAAGCTCTTGGTGCTGCCACTGTCGAATAGGCATATTGTTACCTGACCATTAATAGCGATGTCTATCATGGAACGCCCTAGGCCATGTGGGATGTCTCTCTTTAGTGTAGTGGCCGCTAGGACCATCTCAAGGTTCGAGTCACTGCTCTCTGATGGTTGAGTGGCAGCCAGTGGCGTCCTTTCCAAAGCGTGGGGTGCATCAATGGAGGTGAGTGGTGGTCAGTGGCATCCGCAGGCTTGGGGTGCGTCGGGAGGGCGGTCTGGACGATGCCCATTTGACCACGTCGTCGTCGTTGTCATTGCCCTGTTCTGGGTGGGAGGTAAGGTTGTGTGCTAGATTCGCCCAATAGGCTCAAGATGGCAGTGGTGCTCGGCCAACGCAAGATGTTGGCACGTCAGTCATGCTGCCTGCTCAAGGGGGTGACATCATCGCACTCTGCGTCCAAGGAAGTGACATCATCTGTGGTGGCAGAAGTGACATCTTCGCTGCCCTTGGCTGGCAAGGCTTTGGGTAGGGTGATGCTCGTGGCGAGCAGATGGTGGTAGTACCCATCGGGGCTGGAAGTGGGGCTGATGAGGAGGATGGAAGTTGATGGGCAAGTAATGGCGGCGCCCGACCACCGCACGTGGTAGCGTCCGAGGGGGTAGCGAGGTGATCGTAGAGGGCCACTGAGCTGCTGGCGGGCTTTGAAAAGCATATTTTTGCGTAGTGGCCTTTCTTGCCACATCGCAAACAGAACTGGTTTCTTGCCTGGCAGTTTTGGCGTAATCGTCAATCTGACCCACACCGGGATCCAAAGTACTTACAGGGGTGCGGAGCACCTGCGGCAACGAAGCATTTGTTGACCAGTGGTCCCTGAGTCACGGCTGCTCTCTGGGCTGTCCACGCAGAGGCTTGGGAAAGTCAGGAGTTGAAGCCTTCAGCATGGAGGGCTACACCTCTCAGGAGCAGATTACCTCTATAGTTTGGGCCAGGGAGTAGATATTGTCTTCTGGTAACTTCTGGCGGGTGGCTCGAGTGCAGACCTCGAACACAATCTCTCGACTTCCTTTTCATTCACCCTGGGCTCTGCCGGACACAGATGAGCTAGCTCACGCAGGGCTCCCATGTAGGCTTCAGCTGTCTCACTTGGCTGCTGGACCTGAAATCTCAGGAGGTATCTGACATAGACCATGTTCGTTGGAGGCTTGTACATGGCCTCCAGGGTAGCCATCGCTTCCAGGTACTCTGTACAGTCTTTGAGGGCCTGGAAGGCACGGTAACCCAACTTTGTGTGGAGCACCATGAGTTTCTTCTGATCTGTGTTCACCATATCGGAGTGTGCCTGGATGACTGCCTCGACCGTGTGCCTCCAGATTTCGAAGCATGCTTGGGCTTCCAGGTGGCGAGGGTCAATCTCTAGGCTCCCAATGGTTAGGAACTTTTCCATAGCAGGTCTAAATTTTAACTGAATAAATTGTGATGCACTGCTGTGGCAGTAAGCAGACACAAAACTCGAGAAAGACTGTACAACAGGCTTTATTCAGTTAAAAGTCTCTGCTACAGTGGTAGCTGTACTGGTGACTTCTGAGTTACTGGCTCGGAAGGGGCCAGCTCAGGATTATATCCAGGGCAGTTGATTGACAACCGACCTGGTGGAGTTAGGTCTATTCATGTCGGCTTGATTGACAGCCAGTCAGGTGTGGTCTGTCCTCCAGTGATCTTCCTGCAGGTACAAAGATCACCCCCTGCAGTAGGCTAGTGGTGTATCACCACAGATTGAAAAACGCTGCTCAAACCTTCTAGTGACTTATGGATGCTTTAGGCAGGGATTTGGAGTTTGGATACATTTACTTGGATGACATCCTCATAGCCAGTCAAACTGAGAAGGATCACCACTTGCATTTGCACCTCCTTTTCCAACAGCTAGAGCAGGGGTTCCCATCCTGGGGTACATGTACCTCCAGTTGTACATTTGCATTGTTCAGGGGGTACATTGGGTCTGAGAGAATAACCACTACTGTACAATACATGGTGTTGTAATCTGCAGTCAGATTGCACAATGTGGTTTTTTTATTCTTGATTTTTAGGGGTACATGGGAACCTATAAAAATGTCCAAGGGATACAGAGGAACAAAAAGGTTGGGAACCCCTGAGCTAGTGGAATTCGGTCTTACCATCAACTCTGGCAAATGTCCTCAACAGAACCAGAAATATCAATAAAAGAACTACATAAGAAATTGAAGGAGTGTGGAGAAATATCAGGGTACAAGATCAACACAAATAAAAGAAGTGATGCAAATGAGTAATGCGGATTATACAGAATTTAAAAAAGAATCACCATTTAAATGGCAAACACAAGCAATCTGATACCTAGGTATTAGGTTAGATAATAATTTAAGCCACTTGTACAAATTAAATTGTCAGCCACTAATAAAGAAATTGCAGGAAGACTTCGAACATTGGAAAGAATTATCGCTAACGTTGATAGGGAGGGTAAATTGCATTAAAATGAATGTCTTCCCAAGGATACAATACACTTCAATCGTTACCAATTCCCTTAACAGAGAAATTCTTTAATGAACTAAAGAGAATAATAAGGGAATTTTTATGGAAAGGTGTGGGAAAACCAAAGATAGTGTTAGATAAATTAACAGAGAAGTACAACCAAGGTGGTTTGCAGTTACCAAACTTTAAAAATTATTATAGAGCAGCACAATTGAGGTATTTATTAGATTTTTATCAGAAGGGAAAAACCAGATTGGACTAAGATAGAGCTAGATAAAATAGGGGAGAAGGTACTGGAACATATACTTTATAAGTGGGATGAAAAGCTGGTACAATATAAAAGCTCACCAGTATTGTATCATTTACTCAATATATGGAAGAAGACTCATTTAGAAAAGAAAAAAAACAAATTACCAAATACCAAAATTATTATTGATGCAAAATCAGCTAATCCCTTTTACAATAGATAACCTTTCCTTCAGAGAATGGGAGAGAAAAGGAATTAAAAGAATAGAAAATTGTTTTTTGGGAACAATTGATGTACAAATATGGAATAAGTCATGGTACATTGTTTGCATACCATCAACTGAAAGCCTATTTAAAGGATAAATTGGGAAACAGACTGAGGTTACCAGAAGGAAGCAGCTTTGAATTTGTGATTATAGACACAATGATAATTAAAAGATTTATAACAAACATGTACATCAAGCTGCAAGATAAGGAAAATGATGAAATAGCTATAAACCCAAACAAAAGTGGGAAAAGGAATTAAACATAAAGATAAAAAATGAAACATGGGAAAAGTTACGTTCTGGAACTATGAAGAATATAATAAACATAAGGTTACGCATGATACAGTATAATTGGTTACACAGGTTATATATCACTCCTCAAAAGTTAAATAAATGGGATCCAACATTATCAGATAGATGTTTTCGCTGTAAGAAGGAAATGGGAACAACAGTACATACAATTTGGGCATGTGAGAAAGTGAAAAAGATTTGGGAAGATCTAAATCAGATATTAATTAAAATCACAAAAAACAACATACCAAAAAATCCAGAGATCTTTCTTCTAAGTAATATAAGAAGTAAAGAATTAGGCCTCAAACAGTATGAAGCGCAAAACATTTTAATTATGATAGCCTTAGCGATAGCAAAATATGTATAATGTCAACTTGGAAATCAGAAGAGAGCCTGAGAATACAGCAATGGTACATGGAAATGAATAAATGTATTCCATTGGAAAAAATAACTTATAATTTTAAAATTCGTCTTTCTTTTCTTCTTCTTTGGCTTGGCTTCGCGGACGAAGATTTATGGAGGGGTATATCCACGTCTGCTGCAGGCTCGTTGGTGACTGACAAGTCCGATGCGGGACAGGCAGTCACGGTTGCAGCGGTTGCAAGGGAAAATTGGTTGGTTGGGGTTGGGTGTTGGGTTTTTCCTCATTTATCTTTTGTCAGTGAGGTGGGCTCTGCGGTCTTCTTCAAAGGAGGTTGCTGCCCGCCGAACTGTGAGGCGCCAAGATGCACAGTTGGAGGCGATATCAGCCAACTGGCAGTGGTCAATGTGGCAGGCACCAAGAGATTTCTTTAAGCAGTCCTTGTACCTCTTCTTTGGTGCACCTCTGTCTCGGTGGCCAGTGGAGGGCTCGCCATATAACACGATCTTGGGAAGGCGATGGTCCTCCATTCTGGAGACGTGACCCACCCAGCGCAGTTGGGTCTTCAGCAGCATGGATTCAATGCTTGCGTTCTCTGCCAGCTCGAGTACTTCGATGTTGGTGATGAAGTCACTCCAATGAATGTTGAGGATGGAGCGGAGACAGCGCTGATGGAAGCATTCTAGGAGCCGTAGGTGATGCCGGTAGAGGACCCATGATTCGAAGCCAAACAGGAGCGTGGGTATGACAATGGCTCTGTACACGCTGATCTTTGTGTGTTTCTTCAGGTGGTTGTTTTTCCAGACTCTTGTGTAGTCTTCCAAAGGTGCTATTTGCCTTGGTGAGTGTTATCTATCTCGTTGTCGATCCTTGCATCAGATGAAATGGTGCAGCCGAGGTAGGTAAACTGGTTGACCATTTTGAGTTCTGTGTGCCCGATGGAGATGTGGGGGGTGGGCTGGTAGTCATGGTGGGGAGCTGGCTGATGGAGGACCTCAGTTTTCTTCAGGCTGACTTCCAGGCCAAACATTTTGGCAGTTTCCGCAAAACAGGACGTCATGCGCTGGAGAGCTGGCTCTGAATGGGCAACTAAAGCGGCATTGTCTGCAAAGAGTAGTTCACGGACAAGTTACTCTTGTGTCTTGGTGTGAGCTTTCAGGCACCTCAGATTGAAGAGACTGCCATCTGTGCGGTACCGGATGTAAACAGCGTCTTCATTGTTGAGGTCTTTCATGGCTTGTTTCAGCATCATGCTGAAGAAGATAGTAAAGAGGGTTGGTGCGAGGACGCAGCCTTGCTTCACGCTGTTGTCAATGGAGAAGGGTTCGAAGAGCTCATTGCTGTATCTGACCCGACCTTGTTGGTTTTCGTGCAGTTGGATAACCATGTTGAGGAACTTGGGTGGGGGGGGGGGGGGGGTTAATGGCCTAGAGTCCTTTATAGCGGCACCACCTGGCCCCGCTTTGCTGCCAAACCTCATGGGAGAAAGAAAGTTTTCCTTCCGAAGTTTCCGCTCGGGGACAAAACCTCCCGGGACGACCATGTCCCGAATGTTGAGCGCGGACCTGCCCGATATCGAGGTTATATATGTATAGCTCTTGTCCATAGAACACAGCCAATTTCAGGCTGCTGGGACGCCAGGAAGAGAGACCTGAGAGCCGGCTGAGGCCTGCACAGTGAATCCTTTTGCAACGTAGCGCAGCCGGCACGCGAGTGACAGCTGCCAAGCAGAAACGGCAACCTCCGGCTCTCAGGTAAGGGCCAGGCCAATCAACCAGGAACTCGTGGGGGCGGTTCAGAATCCGCGGGCTGGCCTGCGGCTCTTGCACCCTGCACCCGGAGCCCCAACTGGTCAGCGGGCCCCCACCATACACGGACAGGCTGGGCCAGGGGTGAGCCCCAAGTCTGTGCCTCACCAGAGCGGCCTTGCCTGGGGAACCTCCGGGGTGTTTTGCAAGGCGTGGGAAAGGTTGTGGTCCTGTGTGTTCCTGCCCACTCGACCCTGCGTGGTACAGCCAGGCATGGAAGTAATCAAGCCGCCTGTCCGGGGGCTCCAGGGCCCAGCAGGAGGGGCAGAAGAAACCTCGCCTGCACCGCCAGCACTCGGCCGCGGCAGGAGTAAACGCACGCAGGCCGATTCCAGGGCGCACCACTCCATATCTGTGGACAGCGGTCGTAGATCTCCAGATATGGTTCAACCTAAAAGGGGAGGCAGACCTCTTCAGCCCGGTTAAGCAACCTGCATAGGAGAAGGACACTCCGATATAAAACCTACGACCCAATTTAAAAAATAAAGTCACATTATTTGAACAAATTTGGGAACCGTACATGGAACATAACAGAGAGGGCTTGCCTCGGACCTCCACCCCCTAAAATGATAAGACAAAATTATTTGATCCAGTGTGTAAAAGTAGATGATATATTTTTCTTGTTTATTTTTCATTGTGTGATGACATTGTTTAATGGTTTTATTGTATTGTATATGTTGAATGTTTATTGGTTTTGGAGGGGGATGGGAAGGGGGGAGAGAAGGTAGGGGTGAAAAAAATGGAAGAAAATGCCACTGTGTATATTTAAGAGGCAAATGTTTGTATGTATTTTGGTTGATATGGTTCACAGTGTGAAAAATAAAAAATTATTTAAAAAAACTCTGGCAAATGTCAATTTGGCAGATCCACCGTCGACTTCCTAGGACACATGACATCGGCCAACGGTATATTTCCCTTATCCAGCAAGGTTGACGCAGTCTGTGCTTTTTCCAAACCTACCACGGTTAAAGGATTGCAGAAAATTTTGGGCTGATAAACTTTTATCACCGGTTTATTCCCGCAGCTGGTGACATTCTTCAACCACTGTTTCAGATCCTCTCCCCCAAGACACGTTACCTGGACATCAGAGGCAGAGGTTGCATTTACGACTGCCAAAGAAGCTTTGACCAAAGCAGCAATGTTTGCCCATCCAAGCCCTGAGGATACCTTGGGGATTAGCACTGATGCCTCGAGTACAGCTGTGGGTGCAGTTCTTGACCAGTACGTCAATGGCCATTACCAACCCCTCGCTTTCGCTGACATTTAACGCCAGGAGAAGTGAAATATAGTACGTTTGATTGGGAGCTGTTGGCGTTGTATCTAGCCATACGGCACTTTCGATATATTTTGGAATGATCGGCATTTCACTGTGTTTACAAATCACAAGCCACTCATTGTTGCCTTCAGCAAAATAGCGGATCCACAGCAGTGTCATTTATCATACATTTCAGAATTCACAGCAGATGTACGCCATGTTTCAGGAAAAGACAATCTCATCGCAGATATGCTGACCAGACCAATTGTACAGGTCATAGACCCCGATATTCAGGCATACAGTACGGCCATTACTAACCTGGACACACAATGGGTGGCGCCACAACTGGGCAACCCAACCCTGCTTTGTTTTTTTTTTAATTTTTTATTTTTCACACCATAAACCACACTGACCAAGATACATACATTTTCCTTTTCAAATATATACAGTGTCATTTTCCCCCCCTCCCTCCTCCCATACCACCCTCCCTACCTCCCCCCCATTCATTTAAAGTACAAAATCTAAGACACATTAAACCAGTCAAACAATGTTGTCATTCAATAAAAATAAACAAGAAATTCCACTGAGTCAATTCTTTTCATTTCCTTCCCCTTTCGTTAATTTAGGTGGTAGATGGTGGTTTTCTCTATTGTGTTTCATGTATGGCTCCCAGATTTGTTCAAATATTTCAATATTATTTCTTAAATTATATGTTATTTTTTCTAATGGAATACATTTATTCATTTCTACATACCATTGTTGTACTCTCAAATTATCTTCCAATTTCCAGGTTGACATAGTACATTTTTTTGCTACGGCTAGAGCTATCTTAACAAATCTTTTTTGTGCACCATCCAAATCAAGTCCAAATTCTTTATTTTTTATGTTACTTAGGAGGAAGATCTCTGGGTTTTTTGGTATATTGTTTTCTGTAATTTTATTTAATATTTGGTTTAGATCTTCCCAAAATGTTTCTACTTTCTCACATGTCCAGATTGCATGAATTGTTGTTCCCATTTCCTTTTTACAACGAAAACATCTGTCAGATACTGTTGGTCCCATTTATTTAACTTTTGAGGTGTAATATATAGCCTGTGTATTCAGTTATATTGTATCATACGTAACCTCGTATTTATTGTATTTCTCATCGTTCCAGAGCATAAATTCTCCCATGTTTCCTTCTTTATCTTTATATTTAAATCTTGTTCCCATTTTTATTTAGTTTTACCATTTGTTTCCTCATTCTCCTTTTCTTGCAGTTTAATATACATATTTGTTATAAATCTTTTGATTATCATTGTATCTGTAATCACATATTCAAAGTTACTTCCCTCTGGTAACCTCAGACTACTTCCTAATTTGTCCATCAAGTAGGATCTCAATTGGTAATATGCCAACACTGTATCTTGAGTTATATTATATTTATCCTTCATTTGTTCAAAGGATAATAATCTATTTCCTGAAAAAAATTTTCTATTCTTTTGATCCCTTTTTTCTCCCATTCTCTAAAGGAAAGGTTATCTATTGTAAAAGGGAGTAACTGATTTTGCGTCATTATTAGTTTTGGTAATTGGTAATTTGTTTTATTCCTTTCTACATGAATCTTCTTCCAAATATTGAGCAGATGATGTAATACTGGAGAACTCCTACGTTGTACCAATTTTTTATCCCATTTATATAATATGTGTTCAGGTATCTTTTCCCCTATTTTATCTAGTTCTAATCAAGTCCAATCTGGCTTTTCCCTTGTTTGATAAAAATCTGATAGGTACCTTAATTGTGCGGCTCTAGAATAATTTTTAAAGTTTGGCAATTGTAAGCCTCCATGTTTATACCATTCTGTTAATTTATCTAGTGCTATCCTCGGTTTCCCCCCTTTCCATAAAAATTTCCTTATTATTTTCTTTAACTCCTTGAAGAATTTCTCTGTCAAGTGTATTGGCAATGCCTGAAATAGGTATAGTATCATTGGGAAAATGTTCATTTTAATACAGTTTATCCTTCCTATTAGTGTTAGTGATAAGTCTTTCCAATGCTCTAAGTCGTCCTGTAATTTTTTCATTAGTGGATAATAATTGAGTTTATATAGATGGCCGAGGTTTTTATTTATTTCTATACCTAGGTATACCTAGATGCTTGCATTAGCCATCTAAATGGTGATTCTTTCTTAAATTTTTCGAAATCTGCATTATTCATTGGCGTTGCTTCACTTTTATTTACGTTAATCTTGTAACGTGACACTTCTCCATATTCCTTCAATTTCTTATATAATTCTTGATAGTTCTGGTTCTGTTAAGTATACAATAACAGGGGGAGGAGTCACGTGATGGAGTAGTGGCCGGTCAGGGAATTCCAGCCCTCTCCCGAAAAGTTTAAAAAAAACACAGAAAGCACAAAGGTACAAGATTAAAATTTATAAATAAAGTAAAATAAAGGTGAGAAGAAAATGGCAGCGAAGAGGGAAAAGTCGAAAACAACGGGAAGAAAAGAGGAAGAAAGAATGTCGGAAGAAGAAGGTGAAGGCCTTACCTGTCCAAAGAGGCCCGCTGCGGAGAGAGAAGCCCACTCCCGCAGGTCAGTGGAAGTCCCGGGCTCGGGACTACAAAAATGGCTCGCAGAGCCGAGTAAAAGTGCGCAACCGCGCATGCGCGACTCCTCACGCATGTGCGATGCACATGAAAAAAAACACACTGACGGGAGGGGAGAACAGCTGCGGAGTCGATCTCCACAGCTGAAAGAGACACCTGCAGCACAGCAGCAGGTGCAGAACACAGACAATAACGACAACAAGAAAGAAGAGGGTAAAAAGAAAACAAGGAAACAACAGATGGTCAACCCAGAGGAAGAAGAAGAAGAAGAACAGAAAGAAATGGAAGAAGAGAAAGGCAAGACAATGGATGTATCTTTTTTTAAAGAATATATGGAATCAGTGAAAGAATTGGAATTACAAGAATTTAATGAGATAAAAAGAAGAATTAAGAATGCAGAAGAGAAAATGAATAAAATAGAAATGGCCATGTCAGAGATAGGAAAAAGAGTGGAAAATATGGAAGAACGAGAAACAATTGTAGAAATGGAAGTCGAGGAATTAAAAGAGAAATTAGAAGAATCTAATAAAAAAGTTAAAGAGGCACATGAGCTGTTAGCTCAGAAGATAGATATAATAGAAAACTATAATAGAAGAAATAATATAAAGATAGTGGGCCTTAAGGAAGATGAAGAAGGCAAGAATATGAGAGAATGTATAAAAGATTGGATCCCCAGGGTCCGAAGAAGACCAGAATTACAGGAAGAAATGGAAATAGAGAGGGCACATAGAACTTTAGCCCCGAAACCACAACCGCAGCAAAAACCAAGATCCATTTTAGTAAAATTCTTAAGATATACAACAAAAGAAAATATATTGGAGAAAGCAATGAAAAAGTAAGAGTAGACAAAAAGCCACTGGAATATAAAGGTCAAAATTTTTTTTTATCTCCAGACATAAGTTTTGAACTCCTGAAGAAGAGGAAGGAGTTTAATACAGCAAATACGATCTTATGGAAAAAAGGATATAAATTTATGTTAAAGTACCCAGCGGTACTTAAAATAATTATTCCAGGGCAACAAAACAGACTATTCTCGGATCCAGAGGAAGCAAGGAAATTTGCAGAACAACTACAAAACAAGCAGAGAGATGAAGACATGTAATGAGAGTAAAAATGACCACGAACTATATGTATGTGTGTAAAGGGGTATATGTGTATATATATATATATATAGTGTGTACACATGAATGTATCCGTATTTAGAGGAAAATATATAGAGTATAGACAAGAATTAATAAGGGAGGGAAAGGGAATAGAGGGAATAAGGAGGGAATTAAAAGAGTGACCTTTGTTACATATGAAAATTGAAATCTTTTCTGGGGGGGCTGGGTGGGGAGGAGTTACGGTCACTACAAAATCAGTTGACGTTTGCGAGTGAATTCGCAAATCCAAATGGAGAGGGGAGATGTGGTTGCCCGACAAGGGATAAAGGGCAACTCAGGAGGGGGAGGGGAGAATGGGGTTAAAGAAGTTTTAAATAGGAGAATACGGAAAATGTTTGATGTTTTAGAAATGTTGTCTGGTAAAGAGTTGAAAATAAGAAAACAGAAATGGAAAATGAGGAAAGGTAATGATGGAAAAACGGAAAGAGAAGATAAACAAAATATAAAATGGCTACGCTGAACTATATGACTTTAAATATTAATGGAATACATAACCAAATTAAAAGGAAGAAACTACTAAATTTACTGAAAAAGGAAAAAATAGATATAGCATTTGTCCAAGAAACACACTTAACTGAATTGGAGCACAAGAAATTAAAGAGAGATTGGGGTAGGACATGTAACAGCAGCATCGTATAATTCAAAAGCAAGAGGAGTGGCTATATTAATTAGCAAAAATGTGCCATTCAAAATAGAAGAGGAAATAATAGATCCAGCAGGGAGATATGTTATGATAAAATGTCAGATATATTCGGAGCTTTGGAATCTACTTAATATATATTCACCTAACGAAGAAGATCAAAAGTTTATGCAAGATATCTTTTTGAAGGTAGCTAATACGCAAGGGAACATACTAATAGGAGGGGATTTCAATCTGAATTTGGATCCAAATATGGATAAAACGGGGAAAAGAATTAACAGAAAGAACAAAGTAACCAAATTTATAATTAAATCAATGCAAGAAATGAAACTTGTGGACATATGGAGGAAACAAAACCCAAAAGAAAAGGAATACTCATACTACTCGACTAGACATAAAACATACTCAAGAATAGACCTATTTTTGTTATCAGCTAGTATGCAGGATAGAGTAAGAAAAACAGAATATAAAGCGAGAATGCTATCGGACCATTCACCCTTAATACTGACAGTAAAGCTAGAGGACATCCCTCCAAGAATGTGTTGATGGAGATTAAACCCCATGCTACTTAAAAGACAGGATTTTAGAGAATTTATTGAAAAACAATTAAAAATGTATTTTGAAGTAAATACGGAATCAGTGGAAGATAAGTTTATACTATGGGATGCAATGAAAGCATTCATTAGAGGGCAAATAATAAGTTATGTAACCAAGATGAAGAAGGACTATAATCAGGAAACAGAGCAGTTGGAAAGGGAAATAGTAAACATAGAAAAAAAATTAGCAATAAAGGAAGATACAACCAAAAGAAGAGAATTGGCGGATAAAACAATAAAATATGAAACATTACAAACATATAAGGTGGAGAAGAATATAATGAAGACAAAACAGAAATATTATGAACTAGGTGAAAAAACACACAAAATCTTAGCATGGCAGCTTAAGACAGAGCAAACTAAGAAAATGGTATTGGCAACAAGGAAAAAAGACAAACAAATTACATATAATCCAAAAGAAATTAAGGAAAACTTCAGAGAATTCTATGAACAAGTATACCGAACTGAAAACGAAGGGAAAGAAGGGAAAATAGATGAATTTTTGACTAAAATTGAACTACCAAAACTACAAATAGAGGAACAAAATAAATTAACAGAACCATTTGGAACAGTAGAAATACAAGAGATAATAAAAAAATTACCAAATAATAAGATACCAGGAGAGGATGGACTCCCAATAGAATTCTACAAAACATTTAAAGACCTATTAATACCGCCCCTCCTGGATGTAATCAACCAGATTGATGAGACACAAAATTTACCAGATTCATGTAAAACAGCAATAATTACAGTGATACTAAAACAAGGGAAAGATCCACTCTCACCAGCGTCATATAGACCAATATCTTTGATAAACACAGATTATAAGATAATAGCTAAACTATTAGCAAACAGATTAGCAGAACAGGTACCGAAAATGGTAAATTTAGACCAAACTGGATTTATCAAAAAAAGACGCACAACAGACAATATTTGTAAATTTATTAACTTAATTCATGCAGTACAAGGAAATAAAGTACCTGCAGTAGCAGTTGCTTTAGATGCAGAGAAGGCCTTCGACAGAGTAGAATGGAATTATTTGTTCAAAGTATTGCAAAAATTCAGTTTACCGGAGAAGTATATTAATTGGATTAAAGCATTATATAAGGGACCGTTAGCGAAAGTGACAGTAAATGGACATGTATCAAAGCAATTTAACTTAAGCAGTTCAACGCGGCAGGGATGCCCACTATCACCATTATTGTTTGCGCTAGCTATAGAACCACTAGCAGAATTGATAAGAATAGATAATAATATAAAAGGAATAAAAATAAAAGACAGGGAATATAAAATCAGTCTATTTGCGGATGATGTGATAGTGTACTTAACAGAACCAGAACTATCAATAAAAGAACTATATAAGAAATTGAAGGAATATGGAGAAGTGTCGGGATACAAGATAAACGTAAATAAAAGTGAAGCAATGCCTATGAATAACGCGGATTTCTCAAAATTTAAGAAGGAATCCCCATTCAGATGGCAAATGCAGGCAATAAGATACCTAGGTGTACAAATAAACAAAAATCTAGGCCAATTATATAAACTCAATTACAATCCACTAATGAAAAAATTACAGGACGATTTAGAGCATTGGAAAGAGCTACCACTAACACTGATAGGAAGGATAAACTGTATTAAAATGAACATTTTTCCAAGGATACTATACTTATTTCAGGCATTGCCAATACAACTGACAGAAAAATTCTTCAAAGAGTTAAAGAAAATAATAAGGAAATTTTTATGGAGAGGGGGGAAACCGAGGATAGCACTAGATAAATTAACAGAATGGTATAAACAAGGAGGCTTACAATTGCCAAACTTCAAAAATTATTATAGAGCCGCACAATTAAGGTACCTATCAGATTTTTATCAAACAAGGGAAAAACCAGACTGGACGAGATTAGAATTAGATAAAATAGGGGAAAAGATACCTGAACACATATTATATAAATGGGACGAAAAATTGGTACAACATAGAACTTCTCCAGTATTACACCATCTCCTCAATATATGGAAGAAGATTCATGTAGAAAGAAATAAAACAAATTATCAATTACCAAAACTAATATTGACGCAAAATAAGCTACTCCCTTTTACAATAGACAACCTTTCCTTTAGAAAATGGGAAAAAAAAGGGATTAAAAGAATAGAAAATTGTTTTTCAGGAAGTAGATTCTTATCCTTTGAACAAATGAGAGATAAATACAACATAACTGGAGATACAGCGCTGGCATATTACCAACTGAGATCCTACTTGAAAGATAAATTAGGAAGCAATTTGAGTTTACCAGAGGGAAGTAACCTTGAATATGTGATTACAGATACAATGTTAATCAAAAGATTTATAACAAATATGTATATTAAACTGCAAGAAAAGGAGAATGAGGAAACAAATGGTAAAACTAAACAAAAATGGGAACAAGATTTAAATATAAAGATAAAAAAGGAAACATGGGAGAAATTATGTTCTGGAACGATGAGAAATACAATAAATACGAGGCTGCGTATGATACAATATAATTGGTTACACAGACTATACATTACACCGCAAAAGTTAAATAAATGGGACCCAACAGTATCTGATAGATGTTTTCAATGTAAAAAAGAAAGGGGAACAACAATTCATGCAATCTGGACATGTGAGAGAGTAGAAAAATTTTGGGATGATCTCAATCAGATATTAAATAAAATAACAGAAAACAATATACCAAAGAATCCAGAGATCTTTCTCCTAAGTAACATAAAAAATAAAGAATTTGGAATTGACTTAGAAGATGCACAAAAAAGATTTGTTAAGATAGCCCTAGCCGTAGCAAAAAAATGTATTATGTCAACCTGGAAATTGGAAGATAATTTGAAAATACAACAATGGTATATAGAAATGAATAAATGTATTCCATTAGAAAAAATAACGTATAGTTTAAGAAATAATATTGAAATATTCGAACAAGTATGGGAGCCTTACATTAAATACAATAGCGAAAACCTACCGGGAACAAACATTACCTAAGTTGATGGAAGGAGAAGAGAAGAAAAGAATGGACTCAGTAGAATTTCTGGTGTATTTTTGTTGAATGACAACATTGTCTGACTGGCTTAATGCAACCTAGATTGTATACCTAAAATGGATGAGAGGGGGGGGTGGGGGGTGGCTTGGGAGGAGGGAGTGGGGGGGGAGAAAAAGTCACTGTATATGTGTGAAAAAGAAAAAGTGTATATCATGGCTAACGTGATTTATGGTGTGAAAAATAAAAAAATTTTTAAAAAGTTAAATAAATGGGACCCAACAGTATCTGACAGATGTTTTTTTTTTGTTTTTTTAAATTTTTTTATTTTTCAAACTATGGATCACATTATTCAAGATATACACATTTCTCCTTTCAAATATATACAGTATCGTTTTCTCCCCCCCTCCCTCCACCCCTCCCCTCTCCACCTCCCCCTCCATCCATTCAAAACTCTTAGTCCAAGATACATCAAACCCATCAAACAATGTTGTCACTCAACAATAACGAACAATAACTTCCACTGAGTCAATTCTTTCCATTCTCTTTTACTTTTGTCATTTTAGGTAGATGTCCCGGTAGGTTTTCTCTATTATATTCCATGTACGGCTCCCATATTTGTTCAAATAATGTTTTATTATTTCTTAAACTATATGTTATTTTTTCTAATGGAATACATTTATTCATTTCTATATACCATTGCTGTATTTTCAAATTATCTTCTAATTTCCAGTTTGACATAATACATTTTTTTGCTACGGCTAGGGCTATCTTAACAAATCTTTTTTGTACACCCTCCAAATCAAGTCCAAATTCTTTATTTTTTATGTTACTTAGGAGGAAGATCTCTGGATTTTTTGGTATATTACTTTCTGTAATTTTATTTAATATATGGTTTAGATCTTCCCAAAATTTTTTCACCTTTTCACAAGTCCAGATTGCATGAATTGTTGTTCCTATTTCTTTTTTACAACGAAAACATCTGTCAGATACTGTTGGATCCCATTTATTTAACTTTTGAGGAGTGATATATAACCTATGTATCCAATTATATTGTGTGATATGTAATCTCGTATTTATTGTATTTCTCATAGTTCCTAAACAAAACCTCTCCCATGTTTCCTTTTTTATCTTTATGTTTAGATCTTGTTCCCACTTTTGTTTAGTTTTATCATTTATTTCCTCATTCTCCTTTTCTTGTAATTTGATAAACATGTTTGTTATAAATTTTTTAATTATCATTGTGTCTGTAATCAGACACAATTATATTAAACTACAAGAAAAGGAGCATGAGGAAACAAATGGTAATACTAAACAAAAATGGGAACAAAATTTAAACATAAAGATAAAGAAGGAAACATGGGAGAAGTTATGCTTTGGAACTATGAGAAATACAATAAACATGAGGTTACGTATGATACAATATAACTGGATACACAGGCTATACATTACACCTCAAAAGTTAAATAAATGGGACTCAACAGTATCTGACAGATGTTTTCTTTGTAAAAAAAAGTGGGAACAACAATTCATGCAATCTGGACATGTGAGAAAGTGGAAAAGTTTTGGGAAGATCTGAACCAGATATTAAATAAAATTACAAAAAGCAATTTACCAAAAAACCCAGAGATCTTCCTCCTAAGTAACATAAAAAGCAAAGAATTTGGACTTGATTTGGATGGTGCACAAAAAAGATTTGTTATGATAGCTCTAGCCATAGCAAAAAAATGTATTATGTCAACTTGGAAATTAGAAGATAACTTGAGAATACAACAATGGTATATAGAAATGAATAAATGTATTCCATTAGAAAAAATAACATATAATTTAAGAAATAATATTGAAATATTTGAACAAATATGGGAGCTATACATGAAACACAATAGAGAAAACCTACCGGGGACATCTACCACTTAAAATAACGAAAGGAGAAGGAAATGAAAAGAATTGACTCAGTGGAATTTCTTGTTTATTTTTATTGAATGACAACATTGTTTGACTGGTTTTTTTTTGTTTTTTTTTTTAATTTTTTATTTTTCACACCATAAATCACATTAGCCATGATATACACTATTTCTTTTTCACACATATACAGTGACTTTTTCTCCCCCCCTCCCTCCTCCCAAGCCACCCCCCCACCCCCCCCCCTCATCCATTTTAGGTATACAATCTAGGTTGCATTAAGCCAGTCAGACAATGTTGTCATTCAACAAAAATACACCAGAAATTCTACTGAGTCCATTCTTTTCTTTCCTTCTCCTTCCATCAACTTAGATAATGTTTGTCCCCGGTAGGTTTTCGCTATTGTATTTAATGTAAGGCTCCCATACTTGTTCGAATATTTCAATATTATTTCTTAACCTATATGTTATTTTTTCTAATGGAATACCTTTATTCATTTAAATTTAGTAGTTTCTTCCTTTTAATTTGGTTATGTATTCCATTAATATTTAAAGTCATATAGTTCAGCGTAGCCCTTTTATATTTTGTTTATCTTCTCTTTCCGTTTTTCCATCATTACCTTTCCTCCTTTTCCATTTCTGTTTTCTTATTTTCAACTCTTTATAAGACAACATTCCTACAACATCCAACATTTTCCTTATTCTCCTATTTCTATCTTCTTTATCCCCAATCTCCCCTTCCCCTCCTGAGTTGTCCTTTATCCCTTGTCGGACAACCACATCTCCCCTCTCCATTTGGATTTGCGAATCCACTCGCAAGCGTCAACTGATTTTGCAGTGACCGCTATTTCCCCCCACCCAGCCCCCCCCCAGAAAAGATTTCACTTTTCATGTCACAAAGGTCACTCTTTTAATTCCCTCCTTATTGTCTCTATTCCATTACCTTCCCTTATTAATTCTTGTCTATACTATCTATATTTTCCTCTAAGTACAGATACATTCACGTATGCCCATTGTCTCTATTCACTCTTATACCTCTTTACCCGCATACATATCAATCGTGATAATTTTTACTCTCATTACCCGTCTTCATCCCTCAGTCTATTTTTGTCTTTACCCACATACATATCAATCGTGATCATTTTTACTCTCATTACCCGTCTTCATCCCTCAGTCTATTTTTGTAATTGTTCTGCAAATTTTCATGCTTCTTCTGGATTGAGAATAGTCTGTTTTGTTGTCCTGGAATAAATATTTTCAATACCGCTGGATGCTTTAGTATAAATTTATACCCTTTCTTCCATAAAATCGCCTTTGCTATATTGAACTCTTTTCTCTTCTTTAGGAGTTCAAAACTTATATCTGGATAAATGAAGATTTTTTGCCCTTTATACTCCAGTGGTTTGTTGCCCTCTCTTACTTTTTCCATTGTCTTCTCCAGTACCTTTTCTCTTGTAGTATATCTTAGGAATTTTACTACAATAGATCTTGGTTTTTGTTGTGGTTGTGGTTTAGAGGCCAATACTCTATGCGCCCTTTCTATTTCCATTTCTTGCTGTAGTTCTGGACATCCTAGGGTCTTAGGGATCCACTCTTTTATAAACTCCCTCATATTCTTGCCTTCTTCATCTTCCTTAAGGCCCACTATCTTTATGTTATTTCTTCTGTTATAATTTTCCATTATATCTATTTTTTGAGCTAGTAGTTCTTGTGTCTCTTTAGTTTTTTTATTAGATTCCTCCAATTTCTTTTTTAAGTCTTCTACCTCCATTTCTGCTACTACTGCCCGCTCTTCCATCTTGTCCATTTTCTTTCCCATTTCTGTTAAGGTCATATCTATTTTATTCATTTTCTCTTCTGTGTTGTTTATTCTTTTTCTTAAATCATTAAATTCCTGTGTTTGCCATTCTTTAAATGACTCCATGTATCCCTTAATAAGAGAAAGTACCTCCTTTATCTTGCCTTTCTTTTCTTCTTCTATTTCACTGTACTCTTCCTCTTCCTCTTCTTCTTCCTCTGGGTTGGCCATCTGTTGTTTCTTTGTTGCCCTTTCCTTCTCTTCTTTCTTGTTTCTATTGTCTTCTGTGGTCTCTTCTTGCTGCAGGTGTTCTGCAGCTGTCGTTGCCGGCTGTGGAGATCGACTCCCCAGCTGGTCCCCCCTCCCGTCGGTGTGTTTTTTTTCATGCGCAGTTGCGCACTTTTACTCGGCTCAGCGAGCCATTTTTGTAGTCCATTATTTACCGACCTGAGGGAGCGGGTTTCTCTCTCCGCAGCGGGCCTCTTCGGACAGGTAAGGCCTTCACCTTTTTCCTCCGTTGTCTTCTCTTCCTCTCTTCTTACCGTTGATTTTGATTTTTCTTTTTTTGTCGCCATCTTCTTTCCACCTTTATACTCACTTTTCTGTAACTTTTATTTCTGTGCCTTTGTGTTTTCCTTTGTTTTTCCCGACTTTTCTGGAGAGGGCTGGAGTTCACTGTCCGGCCACTACTCCATCACGTGACTCCTCCCTCGTTTGACTGGTTTAATGTATCTTAGATTCTGTACTTTAAATGAAAGGGGGGGATAGGGAGGGTGGGATGGGAGGGGGGGGGAGAAAATGACACTGTATATATTTGAAAAGGAAAATGTATGTATCTTGGTCAATGTGGTTTATGGAGTGAAAAATAAAAAAATTTTTAAAAAAAGGAAAAAAGACAAGCAAATCTCATATAATCCAATGGGGATTAATGAAAAGTTTAGAGAATTCTACGAACAACTATATCAAACTGAAAATGAAGGGAAAGAAGATAAAATAGATGAATATTTAACTAAAATTGAACTACCAAAATGACAAATAGAGGAACAAAATAAATTAACAGAACCATTTGAAATAGTAGAAATACAGGAGATAATAAAAAAACTACCAAACAATAAAACACCCGGAGAGGATGGATTCCCAATAGAATTCTATAAAACATTTAAAGATTTATTAATTCCTCCTCTTCTGGAAGTAATCAACCAGATTGATAAAACACAAAGCTTACCAGAGTCATGTAAAACAGCAATAATTACAGTAATACCAAAGACAGGGAAAGATCCACTTATACCAATGTCATATAGACCAATATCTTTACTTAACACAGATTACAAGATAATAGCTAAACTATTAGCAAACAGATTAGCCGACTATGTACCAAAAATAGTAATTCTAGACCAAACTGGATTTATTAAAAAAAGACGAACCACAGACAATATCTGTAAATTTATTAACTTAATTCAAACAGTAGAAGGAAATAAAACTCCAACAGTAGCGGTTGCTTTAGATGCAGAGAAGGCCTTTGACAGAGTAGAATGGAATTATTTATTCAAAGTACTACAAAAATTCAGCTAACCAGAGAAATATATTAATTGGATTAAAGCATTATATAAAGGGCCATTGGCGAAAGTGACAGTAAACGGATATTTATCAAAACAATTTAACTTAAGCAGATCAACAAGGCAGGGATGCCCACTATCTCCTTTATTGTTCGCATTAGCCATTGAACCACTGGCAGAACTGATAAAAAGAGAAAATAAAATAAAAGGGATAAAAATAAAAGACAAGGAATATAAAATCAGTCTATTTGCAGATGACGTTATAATATACTTAGTAGAACCAGAAATATCAATAAAAGAATTACATAAGAAATTGAAGGAATATGGAGAAGTGTTGGGTTACAAGATTAATGCAAATAAAAGCAAAGCAATGCCAATGAATAATGCGGATTTCTCAAAATTTGAGAAAGAATCACCATTCAGATGGCAAATGCAAGCAATAAGATACCTAGGTATACAAATAAATAAAAACCTCGGCCATCTATATAAACTCAATTATTATCCACTAATGAAAAAAATTACAGGACGATTTAGAGCATTGGAAAGATTTACCACTAACACTAATAGGAAGGATAAACTGTATTAAAATGAACATTTTCCCAAGGATACAATACATATTTCAAGCATTGCCAATAAACTTGACAGAGAAATTCTTCAAGGAGTTAAAGAAAATAATAAGGAAATTTTTATGGTAAGGGGGTAAACCGAGGATAGCACTATATAAATTAACAGAATGGTATAAACAAGGAGGCTTACAACTACCAAACTTTAAAAATTATTATAGAGCTGCACAATTAAGATACCTATCAGATTTTTATCAAACAAGGGAAAAGCCAGATTGGACTTGATTGGAACTAGATAAAATAGGGGAGAAGATACCTGAACATATATTATATAAATGGGATGAAAAATTGGTATTACGTAGAAATTTTCCGGTATTGAATCATCTGCTCAACATTTCGAAGAAGATTCATGTAGAAAGGCATAAAACAAATTACCAACTACCAAAACTAATACTGACGCAAAATCAGCTAATCCCTTTTACAATAGATAACCTTTCCTTTAGAGAATGGGAGAAAAAAGGGATCAAAAGAATAGAAAATTGTTTTTCAGGTAATAAATTACTATCCTTTGAACAATTGAAGGATAAATATAATATAACTGACGATACAAGGTTGGCATACTACCAACTGAAATCCTACTTGAAGGACAAATTGGGAAACAGTCTGAGGTTACCAGAAGGAAGTAATTTTGAATATGTGATCACAGATACAATGATAATCAAAAAATTTATAACAAACATGTATATTAAACTACAAGAAAAGGAGAATGATGAAACAAATGATAAAACCAAACAAAAGTGGGAACAAGGTCTAAGCATAAAGATAAAGAATGAAACATGGGAGAAACTATGTTCCAGAACCATTAGAAATACAATAAACACAAGGTTACGTATGATACAATATAACTGGATACGCAGGTTATACATTACATCTCAAAAGTTAAATAAATGGGACCCAACAGTATCAGACAGATGTTTTTGCTGTAAAAAGGAAACGGGAACAACAGTTCATGCAATCTGGACATGTGAGAAAGTGAAAAAATTTTGGGAAGATCTAAACCAAATACTGAATAAAATCACAAAATCAATATACCAAAAAAACCCAGAGATATTCCTCTTAAGTAATATATAAAACAAAGAATTTGGACTTGATTTGGATGGAGCTCAAAAAAGATTTGTTAGGATAGCCCTAGCTGTAGCAAAAAAATGTATTATGTCAACCTGGAAATTAGAAGATAATTTGAGAATACAACAATGGTATATAGAAATGAATAAATGTATTCCATTAGAAAAAATAACATACAATTTAAGAAATAACATTATAATATTTGAACAAATATGGGAGCCATACATGAAACACAATAGAGAAAACCTACTGTGGACATCTACCACCTAAAATGACAGGAGAAGATAATGAAAAGGACTGACTCAGTGAAATTTCTTGTTTATTTTTATTGAGTGACAACATTGTTTAACGGGTTTAATGTATCTTAGATTCTGAACTTTAAATAAGTGGGAGGGGAGGTGAGGGAGGGAGGGAGGGGAGGAGGGAAGGGGGAGAGAAAACGACACTATATATTTGAAAAGGAAAATGTATGTATCTTGATCAATATGGTTTATAGTGTGAAAAATGAAAAAAAAATTTAAAAAGTAGTGTCAGTAACTTTTTTCTCTTAATTTGATTGTGGATTCCATTAATGTTATTAGTCATATAGTTCAGCATACTCATCTTACTCATCTGTTCTCAGCTCTCTCCCACCTCTTCAACCCCTCCATTTCCCTTCTTCCAAAATTAGTCTTTAAATTGTTCATATTCTTTACTATATGTGATGACACACTAATAAGAAAATAACAAAAAAACATAAATAAACCAAACAATACTATTAAAAAAACATTAATTCACCACTTAATGAGTTGCCCTTGCCGCCTCGCAAGACAACCACACTCCTTTTTCTACCTATTAACCGCAAATGTCAACAGATTTCGCAGTGGCCAGATCCTCCCCCTTTTCCAGCCCTCCCCCAGAGAAAACATTATATATTATTCTTAAAAATATAACAAAGCCCTTTTTTTTAAACCTTAAATATCTGTACTCAAACATTCCAATTTATTTATATACATTATCTTAACAGTCTTTTTAATATTTCTTTTACTCCTCTTCTTGTTGCTTATTTGGAATCGGTTTGCAAAGTGATGAACTTCTTCTGGGTCTGAAAACAGTATTTTGTCAACCAGGAATAAATACCTTCAACACCGCTGGATGCCGCAATACAAAGTTATAACCTTTTTTCTTTAGTACATTTTTTGCTAAATTAAAGTCCTTTAATTTCTTTAAAAGTCCAAAATTAATGACTGGATAAAATAATTTTTTTCCCATTATACTCCAGTGGTTCCTTATTTTCTTTCATTCTTTTCATTGCCAGTTCCAATATTTTCTCCGTCGTTATATATCGTAATAGTTTTATTAGTAGGGAGCGCTATTTCTGATTTGGCTGCGCCTTTGGTGCCAATACTCTCTGGGCTCTTTCAATTTCTATTTCTTCTTGGAGTTCTTCTACTCTCAAGATCTGTGGGATCTATTTTTTTATAAATCCTTTTATATCTTCTCTTTCTTCACCTTCTTTCACACCCACTATTTTTATATTATTATGTCTGCTGAAGTTCTCTATTATGTCAGTTTCTTGGGCTAATAAATCGTGTGTCTTCTTAACCTCCTTATTTCTATCTTCCAGCTTTTCTCTTAGTTCATTTACTTCCATTCATGGTCTATCACTCTGTCTTCTACTTCATCAGTTCATTTTCTCATATCTGCCATAGCTTTCTCCATTCTTTGTATTTTTAAATCTGTCTCTTGTATAGTTTTTTTAATGGTTCTGAACTCAGCCATTATTGTGTCCTTTAGCATCTTTATTTGATTATTATCAAAATATTCATTGTCACTTATCTGGTTTTTTTTACCTTGTTCTTCCTGTAAGCCTTTATCTTCATCTTGATCTTTTTTCTCCAGCTCTATTTATTGGCTCCATGTAGCTCCCTCCTCTACCGACGTTTCATCCACCATCTCTCCAACTGCCGATCTAGCTTCCCGCTGTTGGTGCCCATCTCCACCAGCTTCCCCAGTATTATGCGTACCACACATGAATGAAGACATCTCCTCCACAACCTTTCCAACTGCCGATCCAGCATCCCACTGTCAGCGTCTGTCTCCACTGGCTTCCCCAGTATTATGTGTACTACGCATGCGCGAGGAGTTGTGCATGTGTGCTGGTATTTCTTTTTCAGGCTCTGCCAGTCACCAATCAAGACTGCCCTGGGAGACGTCACCACCCAGCTGCCCGCCTACTGACTTCACTGATCGGGCCATTCTCTTAGAGAGAGCCCCCTACTTCTTTTTTTTCCTGGCCATTTCTTTAACTCTTCTTTACTTGATAGTGTTGACTTTTTCTTTTTTGGAGCCATCTTCAAGTTCTTCTTGTACTTTTTATCTTGTGATTTTTTTAGTATTTTTCTTTTCTGCTTTGTTTTTTTCCACCTATTTTTTCAACTTTCTCTGAGGAGGGCTGGTTTTCCCTGACCAGCCATTACTCCATCACGTGACTTCCTTTTATTTCTTGCCTTAAGTTAAAGGGGGTGGGAGGAAGGGTGGAAAAATGAAAATGTCACTCTGTATATTTTAATGATGAATATTTGTATATATTGTTATTGACATAGTTCATGGTGAAGCATTAAATAAAAAATGATGAAGAAAAACAATGATATAACAAATGAAGTGTCAAGCTGTACAATATGCCGGAAATATAAAGCAAGCAATCCTGCAGAACCATTAAAGCCACACCCAGCACCTCACAAATTTACCAGAAGGTAGGTGCTGACCTATTTGAATGTCAAGGGAAGGACTATCTTGTAGTCCTGTAGTCACAGACTATTACTCCCTGTATCCAGAGGTGTGTAGACTGAACACCACCACTGCACATGCTGTAATAACAGGTATGAAAGCCATATTCTCTAGACATGTCGTGGCAAGCGAGGTCTTCACAGACAATGGACCCCAGTTTTGCATTTCAAAGTTCCAACATTTTGCCAAAGAGTGGGACTTTGTACACACCACGTCAAGTCCTCAATTTCCACAGTCCAATGGTCTAGTGGAAAAATTGGTATAGACAGTGAAAAGACTGATGGACAAGGCAAAAGAAAGTAGAACGGACTTCTACCAGAGCATGCTTGTATACCACACAATGCCACTCAAGTGTGTATGTCACCAGCAGAACTCCTTATGAGATGTAGGCTAAGATCAAATCTACCCATTCAGGAGAACTTCCTAAAAACAAAAGAGGGGGAGAAAGTGAGAAAATTCAAAGAAAAGCAAAAGTATTACTTTGACAGAAGAACAAAAAACATACTGGAACTCTACACTGGTGACCTAGTAAGACTAAAAGACCAAATAAACTTATGGATTCAGAAGGGAACTGTCCTTAGTGAAGTACAACCAAGATCATACACCATTCGGACAGATGAAGGTGCTGTTCTGTGAAGAAATCACTGAGACCTTCAAATGGGACCAGCCACAATAGATGGAAAGATGGATACTGCTGAACAACCTGAATGCACGGCTGAGAAGACATCGTCTGAGGCAACAACTCAGATTCAAGCACAATCAATCAGGAGATCATCAAGACACGTGAATCCTCCTAAGAGACTCATAGAGCAAATTTAAAGACTCCTGTTATAGAATGAAGTAGTGCTATCTTATTTGCTCTTCAAGTTTTAGTGTATGTAAATGTGAACACACAAAATAAGTTTTAAAAATATTAACCATTGATAATAATGAAAATGAAAGATACTGCTGTTAAAGTTAAAAGCTGCAGAGTTATACAAAGCAAACATGTTAGTTAAAAGTAACCAACTTTGGTTTAAGAAAGGGAGATATAATGATAGTGATCATGTTTGCATTGCTACTAGCAATGCCTTAAGGATCATAGTTCCTGTTTGATTAGACTTGGCTGCCAGAAGGAGTTACTGCTGTATGAGAGATCTGTAATGGAGGTCGGCATGCCTCATGGTTGCTGCTTACAACAACTTTAAAGTAAAGAACCTTTTCCTTCATCCATGTGTTGTCTAAGAACTCACACATACGAATACAAGATGAAACAATAGCCTCCAGGTTGAGTCAGTGGTGAAGAAGGAGAATGAAATGTTGTCTTTCATTTTTAGAGGGACAGCGTACAAGGGCAGGGACATGATGTTGAGGCTCTATAAGGTGCTGGTAAAATCTCACGTGGAGTACTGTGTACAGTACTGGGCGCTGTATTTGAGAAAAGTTATGCTGGCGTTGGAGAGAGTTCAGAGATTTACCGGAATGATACCAAGAATGAAAGGGTTAGCAAATTAGGAACGATTGTCAGCTCTTGGACTGTACTCATTGGAGGACAAAAGGGTGAAGGGAACCTCATAGAAGCATTTTGAATGGTGAAAGGCCTGGACAAAGTAGATGTGGCGAGGATGTTTCCCACAGTGGGTGGGGGGGGGGGTCTAGGACAAGAGGCCACAACTTCAGGGTAAAAGGCATCAATTTAAAACAGAGATGCGGAAAAATTTCCCAGAGGACAGTGAGTCTGTGGATCTTGTTGCCATGAGTGGCTGTGGAAGTGAGGTGGTTGGGTGTATTTAAGGCAGAGGTATTTGATCAGTCAGGGCATCAATGGGGAGAAGTCCGGGGAGTGGAGGCTGAGTGGGAGGATGGATCAGCTGATGATTAGAGTGGTGGGGCAGACTTGATGGGCCAAATTCTGCTCCTATATCTTGTGATCTTGTACTGTATCTCTTTCCCCATGCTGAATGATGCTGTGTGTGGGGTAGAAGGGGTCCCAGATGATTTTATGCATCTTTAAACAAGGATCACCGTAGATCATGTCGATGGGGGGGGGGGGGGGGTGGGGGGGAGGGGGGGGAGACTCCAGTGATCCTCTCTGCTGCTCTTATAGTCCTGTGGATTGATCTCCAATCCATTTCTCTGCAGCAACCGTATTGCACTGTGATGCAGCTCATCAGAACACTCTCAATAGAGCTTCTGTAGAAGGTTTGATGTGAAGCCTTGCCTGCTTCAGTCTTCTCAGAAGATGCAGTCTTCCTGACATGTGAGGAGATGTTGTATGTCCAGGATAGGTCACTCATTAAGTGGATTCTTTGTCTGACCATATAAAAGATGTAGTCAAAAGTAGAATGAAGCCCAAATGCCCTGTGCCCATTCAATCTTGTCCAGATTTGCAGTTCTTTTGAACCTTGACGATGTTTCCTCAATACAGTGGTGCTTTGTGAAACTGTATACAGTGAAGAAAGGCCAGCTTTGTGGGAGGAGACAGTGTACCATGTGTGCATTGGAGTGTGAGAGGTTTCAGCCCCTCTTCACCCACCTGCAGAGGCTGCTCCTCAAGTTCTAGTTGCACCAGACCATGCCCCTCATCTATGGCTGCCTAGTGCAGGGTCTCAGAGGATCTCCTTGTGGGCCTGGCGAAACTGGCTATTCATGGGTTGAAGTGGCGGGCAGTCGAGGGTGCAAGGCAAGCTGACTGCCTGCCCGTCGTTTGGGATTACGTCCAATCCCATGTGTTTAAATTTAAATACACAGGCACAGACGTAATAATTTAAATTTAGACAAACAACACGCTGACAGGCCCTTTCGGGCCACGAGTCCGTGTCCCCAATTACACCTATTAACCTACACCCTTCTACAGTTTGAATGTTGGAAAAGCCCCCCAGGGAAAACCCACACAGACCCAGGGAGAACGTACAAACTCCTTATAGACAATGCAGGATTCGAACCCATCCCAATCCCTGGCACTGTGAACAGCGTTGCACTAACCGCTACATCAATTGTGCCTTGTTATTAGAGTGGAAGAATGGAGTATCTGAGGGGTGAGTTCCAGGAATGGTGGGCCCCCAGGGGATTGAGTGCATTGTAAACAGATTCATGGGATTTTAATTTGAAATGTAAAATGAGTGTATCAGAGGGACGGTATTGATTTATCACCTCTCATATTTTTTTCTCTGTTCATGAAAGTACTGTATATATCTGTAAAATATGAGATTTTTATTGGGAGCTCAGATGAACAGACAGCGGTACCTGGGAGAGAGTCCGTGATTGAAGTGTTGGGAGCTCAGATGGCCAGGCAGCAGGGGCCTAGGCGAGAGTCTGCGATCGGGGCCTCTGGAGGTCAGATGACTGGGTGGCTACGGCCAGAATCCACTGTTGGGTCGTCAGGAGCTCAGATGGGAGGGCGTTGGGAGCTAGAATGGGGGCATCAGGTGCTTGGATGGGGGTGTTGGGAGCTCGGATGGGTGGGTGGTCAGGGCATCAGGAGTTTGGATGGGCAGGTGGTTGGGGCATCGGGAGCTCAGATGTGTGAGCAGATGGTTGAAACTGTGAGGTATGTCTGCATTTGGGGCATTGGGAGATTGGATGGGAGGGTAGCCAGGCCGTTGGGAGCTCTGATGGGTAGCAGCTGGCAATGGGTTGTAAGTCCATATTCGAGGTGTTGGGAGCTCAGATGGGTGGGCAGCTGAAGTCGAGGTGAGAGTCTACAGATGGGAAGTCGGGAGTCCAGATGGGTGGGCAATCAGGGCCAAGGTGAAAGTCTGCGGTCGAGGCGTTGGTAGCTCAGATGGGTGTTGGGAGCTCAGATGGGAGTGCGGTCGGCACTGGGCGGTAATTAGTGATCGGGGCATCGGGAGAATGAATGGGAGGGTGGCCAGGGCCAAGGTGAGAGTCTGTGGTCGGGTCCAGGTGTTTAGGTGGGTGGGCAATCAGGGTGAGAGTCCACGATTGGAGTGTCGGGAGTTCAGTTGGGTGGTGGCCAGGACATCGGGAGTTCAGATGGGTGGGCGGTCAGGGTCAGAGTCTGTGGTTGAGGCATCAGGAGTCCAGGTGGGTGGGCAATCGGAGTGAGAGTCTGCAGTCGTAGTGTCTGGAGTCCAGATGAGTGGGTGGTTGGGACATTGGGAGTTCAAATGGATGGGTAGTTGGGGTGAGGGTCTGCGGTCATGGCGTTGGGAGTCCAGATGAGTGGATGGTCGAGCTGAGAGCCTGTGGTTGGGGTGTTGAGAGTTCAGATGGGTGGGCAGTCAGGATAAGAGTTCGCGGTCGGGAAATTGTGAGTCCAGGTGGATGGGCAGTTGGGGCAAGAGTTTGTGGTCGGGATGTCAAGAGTCCAGATGGATGGGCAGTTGGGGCGAGAATCTGCGGTCAGGATGTTGGGAGTTCGGATGGGTGAGCGGTCGGGACATTGGGAGTTCTGATGGGTGGGCGGTCGGGGTGAGAGTCAGCAGTCAGGAGTCCAGATGGATGGGCGATAAGGTTTAGAGTCCACGGTCGGGGCATCAGGAGTCCAGATGGGTGGGTGGTCAGTGTGAGAGTCCGTGGTTGGGGCGTCGGGAGTTCTGATGTGTGGGCAGGTCCAAAAATACAATGGTTGAGTTTTACATGGTATTGGCTTTTACAGGAATATTTACAGTGGTTTATTAGATGTAGTTATGCGTGTCGTTTGTGTTTGGTCATGTTGTAAGTTGAAGTAAATGTTTTGTGATTAAAAGGCCAGCTCTGCTGCCATCTGCTGCTGAAAATGTGATTCGTCTCAGAGATTCACTGGAGCAGAGCTCCGCTAGCGGGCACTGAGAACCACTCACCCATCACATCCTGTCAGTGACTAACGTAGACACCACAGAACACTATGACACACAGGCCCTTTGACATTTCTAGTCTACACTGGACCATCATTCTGCCCCATCCTACTGACCTGCACCCATCTTAAAGCTGACTGGCGTGACCGAGTAGGGTCGGTCAGCTATGATTGGGTGGAGTGACATGTCGTCCTCCTGGGCACCGGGGAACTATTCTGGAACTATTCTCAGCAATGATTGGGTGCTGAGTAAATGTTCTCATCAATGATTGGGTGTTTGGGAAGTGTTCTCATCAATGATTGAATGCTGGGTAAGTGTTCTCAGCAATGATTGGGTGCTGAGTAAGTGTTCTCATCAATGATTGGGTGTTTGGGAAGTGTTCTCATCAATGATTGAATGCTGGGTAAGTGTTCTCAGCAATGATTGGGTGCTGAGTAAGTGTTCTCATCAATGATTGAGTGCTGGGTAAGTGTTCTCAGCAATGATTGGGTGCTGGGTAAGGGTTCTCAGCAGTGATTGGGCACTGGGGAATCATTCGCAGCAGTGATTGGAGTCTGGGGAACCATTCTCAGCAGTAATTGGGCTCTGGTGAACCATTCTCAGCAGTGATTGGCCATTGGGCAAGTGTTCTCAGCAGTGATTGGGAGCTGGGGAACTCTTCTCAGCTGTGATTGGACACTGTGAAAGTGTTCTCAGTTGTGCCTGGGCATTGGGAACTGTTCTCAGCATTGATTGGCTATTTGCAAATGTTCTCAGCAGGACATTTTCAACCTCTCCTTGGAGCAGTCAGAGGTTCCCAGCTGCTTCAAAAGAAAAGTAGCGTGAGCTGCCTTAACGACAACTGCCCAGAAGCACTAACTTCTTCTGTGATGAAATGCTTCGAGAGGTTGGTCATGACCAAATTAATACGTACCTAAGTAAAGGTTTGGACCCACTGCAATTCACCTATCATCATAATTGTTCCACAGCAGATGCAATATCTTTGGCTCTCCACTCAGCTCTGGGTCACCAACTTGTACAACTTAATCGACTACAGTTCGGCCTTCAATACCATTATTTGCTCAGTGTTGGTCAAGAAGCTACAGATTCTAGGCCTCTGTAACCCCCGTCTACAACTGGATCCTTCACTTTCTCATTGGAGACCACTGTCATTACGAATTGGAAACAACATCTTCTCATTGATCATCAACACAAGTGCACCCCAAGGATGTGTGCTTAACCCACTGCTTTACTCATTATACACCCACGACTGTGTGGCCAGGCACAATTCCAATGCCATCTACGTTTGCTGATGACACCACAGTTGTCGGCAGAATCATAAATGGCAAAGAGGGAGATAGATCACCTCTTTGAGTGGTGTCACAACAACAACCTTGCGCTCAACATTTGCAAAATCAAGGAGATGATTGTGGACTTCAGGAGGAAGTGAGGGGAACATGACCCAGTCCTCATCAAGGACTCAGTGGAGGAGAGGGTCAAGAACTTTAAATTCCAGGGGGTCAACATCTCCGAGGATCTGACCTGGGGTCTCCACGTTG
Source organism: Narcine bancroftii (assembly GCF_036971445.1). Taxonomy (NCBI): domain Eukaryota; kingdom Metazoa; phylum Chordata; class Chondrichthyes; order Torpediniformes; family Narcinidae; genus Narcine; species Narcine bancroftii. Next base: position 330,867,653 of record NC_091471.1, read on the forward strand.
ATACAATCACAAAGAAAGTTTGCCAGCGGCTATACTTTGTGAGGTGTCTGAAGAGATTCAGTAGGTCTCCGAAGACTCTTGTAAACATTTACAGGTATACCGTGGAGAGCATCACTGCCTGGTATGGAGGCGCCAACTCTCAGGACAAAAATAAACTCCAGAGGGTTGTTAACTTAGCCTGAGACATCACAGGCACCAGACTTCACTCCATCGAGGACATTAATATGCGGCAGTATCTCAAGAAAGCTTGTTCCCCTCCGCCATCAGTTTCCCGAATGATCAATGAACCAGCGCCTTACATTTCGTGCACTATTATTTTAATTTTTTTTATAGTAATGCTAGAAGATAGTTATAGTATGAATGTTTGCCCTATGATGCTGCCACAAAACACCAAATTTCAGGACTTGTTCGTGACAATAGATTCTGATTCTGAATCAGCAGTGATTTGGGTCTGGGGAACCTTCTCAGCAGTGGCTGGGGTCTGGGGAACCGTTATCAGCAGTGATTGGACGCTGGGGAATCGTTCTCAGCGTGACTGGGGGCTGGGGAACCATTCTCAGCTGTGATTAGGCATCACTGCGGAGTGAGCAGCGGGTTTTGGTCTGGTCCAACCAACCGGGGTTTGCATGTGTCCGCAACATCTTGTACTCAGTGATTGAGAGCTCCAGGTGGAGGTGGGCTATCCAAAGTAAGGTCGGAGCCAATTGGACAAACGAGTACACCGGGTGGGAGAGAAATGAAATGAGTGTGTTGATTGGTTGATGCTGACATGGCAACAGCGCTCAATTGGCTGTGAGCGACCCAAGCGTCGGGGTCGACCCCTGACGGATTCTGGCGCCAAGGCGAGGCCGAGGCTGCGCGGCCTGGTCAGCGGGCGGGCATGACGGGGCCTGAGCTGCTTCTGGACGCCGGCATCCGGCTGTGGGTGGTGCTGCCCATCGTCCTCATCACCTTCCTGGTCGGCCTGAGCCGCCACTACGTCGGCCTGTTGCTGCAGAGCGGATCCAGGCCCGAGCTAGCGGCGCTGGGGGACAGGTGGGGGAGGAGTAGAGGATTGGGGGGTGGGAATGGATGGGGTGGGAATGGATAGGGTGGGAATGGATGGGGTGGGAATGGATGAGGTGGGAATGGATGGGGTGGGAATGGATGGGGTGGGAATGGATGGGGTGGGGGTGAGATAGATACATGGGAGTAGGGAGAATGGAGATGAGTGGGGATAGAGAGATGGGTGGTGGGGTTGGATGGGTGAGAGGAGGTGAGTGGATGGGGAAGAGGGGTGGGAAGGTGATGTAGGGGTGGGCTAAGGTTGAAGGGACAGGGGATGAGGTAAATGGATGGGGATGGGGAGATTGGACAGGGTAGGGAGGAGACAGGCGATAACAAACATGAGGAGGAGATAATGGGCCAAAGGGTGCTGTGATGGAGGGCAACACGTAACCAAGTGGGTGGGGGATGTGGCAGATAACTCCAGAGCACCGATCTCATGGGGAATGATGGGGTCAGATGCCCAGCAGCAGGAGAATGGTGGCCCCGAAAGGGGAAGGTTTTTGCTCATCTCATTAACCTTTCCTCTTGACCCTCAGCCAGGTGATTGTGCGAAGCCGGATTCTCCGAGAACATGGGAAGTACATCCCACGGAAGGTGAGGATGAGGGCAGAGAAGGGATGGGGATGTTCACGTTCCAAAGGAAGCTTGTGAATACCTTCAAGTCGTCAAACGTCATTGAGGGATCTGGGTGTGAGGTCAGTAAGGGTTGGATTGTTGGGTTGAAGGGCCCGCATAAACCTACTCAACAATCTAACCTTTTCCGACCTCACACCCACAACCCTCCATCCACCTCTCAAAGTCTTGTGGCATGTCCTATTGTACCAGCTCCACCATCACCTCTGGCATCACATTCAAGGCACCTACCAGTGATGTCTCTCCAAAACTAATGTCTTCCCAAAACATTCCTCCACAAACCTCAAGGAAATGTCCTTTGGTATTTGCTATTATTTGAGAGTGTTCTGACCAGTTGCATCACTGGTACAGAGGTGCCAATGCACAGGACAGGAAAAAATTCCAGAGGGTTGTTAACATGGCCTGCGACATCACAGGCACCAGACTTCACTCCATTAAGGACATCTCAGGAGTTTGCAGAGTTTTAGTATGACACCAGAAACCCACATGTGTGGTGTCTGGCTGCATCACAGTTTGGTTCGGGGACACCCAAGTGTAAAGCCATGCAAAAGGTAGTAGATACAGCCCAGGGCATCACAGGCAACACCCTCCCCCACTATCAAAAACGTCCAGGGGAATGGTGCAATTGGAGTGCAGCAGCAATCATCAAGGATCCACATCGCCCAGCACACACTCTGTTCTTGCTGCTGCCATCCAGAAAGAGGTCTAGGTGCTAGAAGACTTGCACCCGCCAGGTTCAGGAACAGCTGCTCCCCCTCCACCATCAGACTCCTCAACAACAAACTCAACCAGAGAGACTCATTTAAGGACTCTTGTTGGGCACTTTATTGATTTTCTTTTTACTCTCTGTATATTGCACAGTCAGTTTGTTTACAATCATTATCTGTTCACTGTTCTTTGTTTACATGTTTACACTGTGTACAGATTTTTTTTGCACTGTCAATAAGTGGTAATTCTGCCTCATCCGCAGGGAAAGGAATCTCAAGGTTATATGTGATGTACTGTATGTACTCTTATAATAAATCTGAAATCTACATGAGACAGTGTCTTAAGAAGACAGCCTCTATATTCAAAGACCCTCTTCCCCCCCCCCCCCACCAACCAGGCCAGCTCCTCTTCACTCAGCTACCTTTGGGGAAAAGGTCCAGGAGCCCAAAGACAAGCACTCAGTGGCACAGGGACAGCTTCTTCCCTTCCGCCATCAGATTCCTGAAGGATTAACGAACCACAAACACTTCCTTACTTTGACTTTGGTGCGCTGAATATTTATTTTTAAGTATTGCATTGATGGAACTTTTGCCCCTGTAAAGAACAATACTGCTGCAACAAAACACAAATTTAATGACACGTTCATGACAATAAACCTGATTCTGAAAAACATGCTGGCTGTCCACCCCATCTAAGCCCTCTGTCATCATCCATCCCTCTAAAAGTCACCTCATTCTTCATCGCTCCCAGGACCAAAGCACCTGGCTCTGTCAAACTTGCTTCACAAGTCATTCTCCAATCCAGGCTACATCCTGGTGAATCTCCTCTGCACCCTCTCCATAGCTTCCACACCCTTCCTGTAATGAGGTGGCCAGAACTGAACGCAAATGCAATCTAACCATCAACATCACCTCACGGATTTGGAATTCAATCTGCAGATGACAGGCCTTCTGAACCGGGTCTAGGACATATTGGCCCTTGCATTTTGGCGCTGGACATTTTGGCCCATCCGTCCCACCAACTCTGTCCCACTGCATTGCCTGGAACTGTGGTATTGCAGCATGGCACAAACTCACTGGTATTGCGGAAATTCCCTTCCCCCAGAAAACTGCTCCCCCAGCAAATAAAGGCTTTTCGTAGCTGACAGCGATATGTTTACATTATTAAAAAGAGTTGGGGATCGATCAGAAACAAGGGCTTTGGGTAAATTACAACGATATATTTACTGTAAGTTTAACCGCTGCAATCGTGTCTGCCTGTCCCGCATCGGACTTGTCAGCCACAAACGAGCCTGCAGCTGACGTGGACTTTTTACCCCCTCCATAAATCTTCGTCCGCGAAGCCAAGCCAAAGAAGAAGAATTACATATAATGGAATAGATAATTAGTTGAATTTAGAATTATTTAAACGTTTTAAGAACTGTTAAATACAATCCAGTTGTAAAATATTTCCTTTGTTCCTTACACCTGGCATGACTCACTGGGACTAGAACCACTGTCGCTGTCTCTCTGCAGTGTTGTTCATGCAGCTTTTGCCCAGACATTGCGATGACCGATCAAAAGTAAAACCCACCCTTCACCAAATGGAGCCGTTTACAGTCACAACCCTCGGTATGAGTGATGGGCATTATAAACAGGAAACGCATACACCTACACAGAATTAATATCCCTCGGTATACAATGAATGACAACTACCATTAGATCTGCTGCTGCCGTTGATACCAGGGGGAGAGGTATCATGTGGGGAGGGAGTTTCTGAAATGCCAGGGTGTAACGCCAGGGGTTGCAGGACCAAAACCAAACTGGGCACCAAAATGTACGAAGGGCAACAAGCCTTTTCTGCCAAAATATCCGTCGCAAAACTGCGGGCGCCAAAATGTCAGATTCTGTTCTGAACCATCCCTTCATCAGCACTGAACCTCTCCCCCTGACAATTTCTTTCAACACTGTCTCCCTAGAACCAACTGTAGGGCTCGGCGACCCTACCCCATCCATCAGCGACACCCACCCCTCCCTCAGCGAACCCCCCTCAAACGATGTAGATGCTGATCGAGAAGAGGATGCTGCTGCCCACTAACCTGTCCGCCATCCACCTTCCTACAGTCATTCATGATGAGGAAGCACTTCTTTAATGACGCTGAGTCTGGATTCTTCAAGAAGACAAAAAGGAAGGTGGTTCCCAAGAACCCCATGACAGGTATGGGTCCCAGTGAGGGCTGTAGTTCGGGTGGGGATGGGTCTGTTACTGTGTAACACGGGTACAGTACTGGTGGGGTTAGGTGTGTCACTAATAATGGGACACAGTACTGGTGGGGATGGGTCTGTCACTGTAACACTGGGGTGCAATACTGGTGGGGATGGGTCTCTTGCTGTGTAGCACCAGGGTACAGTACTAGTGGGGACGGTTCTGTCGCTGTGTAACACTCGGGTACAATACTGGTGGGGACGGGTCTTTCACGGTCTCACACCCCCACCTCTCTGACTTCCCCTCAGACCCCAGCATGCTGATGGAGATGATGAAGGGGAACCTGACCAACGTGATTCCTACCATCCTGATCGGAGGTTGGATCAACTGGGTGTTCTCCGGCTTTGTCACCAGTGAGTCCTGGGGCCAAAGTGGGCGAGCTGGTGCCCATCTCCCCTCAACACAGAGCCACCTCCTCACCCCACTTCCTCCTTGCCCACTGCCTCTTTACCTCAGCTGCACTACTTCCTCGCCCCATTGCCCTTTCACCTCAATTCCTTGCCCCCTGCCCACTGCCTCCTTACTTCAGCCACATAGTCCCCTACCCCTTGCCCCTTGCCCCAACCCCTTGCCCCACTGGCTGATACCTCTGCCCTCACCCCATTTTCCCCCTCGTCCCACTGCCCCCTTTGCTCCATTACCCCCTTTACCTTAGCCCCCTGCCTCACTGTCCTTTCACCCCAATCCCCCTCCTCACCCCCACAGCCTGCCCCAGAGCTGAGTTGCCCTCTGTGTTCCTGTCTCCACAGCCAAGGTGCCATTCCCCCTGACCCTGCGCTTCAAGCCCATGTTACAACGTGGTATCGAATTGGTATCCCTCGACCCGTCCTGGTAAGTAACGTCCTGTACCCCCATCCCCGTGTTCTCCCTGTCCCACCCATCGGCGCCTTCATTGACAGCACCCTGTGATCATGGCAGGAGAAGCCACTGTGGGAGGTGTTGATGACACCAGGTTCAGCACCTGGTGTCAGGGGAGACAGGTGGGTGGGTGACTGGTCTGGAATAAGGGGCTGTGAACAGGGTGTGGTGTGCTAGGGAGAAAGCGAGAGGGAGGGAAGGAGGAAGAGTGAAAAGGAAGGAGTGATGAGTGGAGGAAGGAGGGAGGGAGTGATGAGGATGGAAGGAGGAAAGGAAGAGGGAGGGAAGGGGCTAGTGATGTGGAAGAGGGAGGGAGTGGAGGTTCCACAATCCCTCCTCCACGTAACCAGGTGTCTCTGCTCCTCCTCCCTCAGGGTGAGCTCTGCCTCCTGGTATTTCCTCAATGTGTTCGGGCTGCGGAGCATGTACTCCCTCATCCTGGGCCGGGACCATGGTGAGTGGGGTTTCCACAGTGCTCCCCCTCACCTTCGTTCACCTCACACCAATGTCCACCCTTTGCTCCCATTCCGCCCTCCCCAAGTGCTGTCCTCCCATACAGAGTGAGGCACTCCTTCGTCCCTCTGTAACTCCCCTCCCCCTACTGTTCAACTTCATCCCTCTATAACTCCCCTCCCTCTGCTGTTCAACACTTCTTCGTCCCTCTGTAACTCCCCCTCCTCTCCTCTATCTGCAGCCGCAGACCAGACACGGCTCCTCCATGATCAGATGACTGGAGCAGCCATGTCACTGCCCCCAGACACCAACAAGGCCTTCAAGGTGAGAGAGATGGGGAGGGGAGGCACAGGGCGGGTAAGAGAATGGGAGGGACGTGGCAGGGAGGGGTGGGGAAGGGGAGGGACGGAGCTGGGGAGGGGGCTGCGGGAGACCATGCACAGGCCACTGTGAGACATCAATCCAACCTCGTCCTGTCCTTTATGCTCCATGCTCCTTGCTGCATCCCCCCGGCCTGGCCAGTCTGACCCTGAGACCCGTCCCCCAGCCCAGCCGGTTGGTCCTCCAGCCTGGCTGGTCCGTACCCGTGAACACAGCCCAGCATGTGCACAAACCTCTCTGTTACCCTCTTGGCCCCAGTTGGTGGACTGTGCCTCCACGCCCCATGGCCCTGTTCTCCCTGCCCCTTGATGAGTGCAGTGCCTTGTGGAGGGACCCACCGACACGTTGGTCTGTCCCGAGTTCAGGTGGAGTGGGAGGCACTGGAGGTTGTCGATCACCATTGGGCCCTGGAGTGCGTGGAGGAGGAGCTGATGGCCGAGGATCTGAAACTGGAGGCGTATGACAGCGAGGGACAGACGCAGTGTGTAATCTGACCGGTGAGGGAAGCTGCTGAGGACCTCTTCCCTCCATCTCTCTGGTTGCAGGGAAACTCCTGAAATAAAGTGCAATTTGTCGCACCCAACAGTTCAGGACAAATCTGTCCACTCAACCACATTCAGTGTCAAGCACAGCATCCTCAGACCTTCAACACTCCGCATCTGGGCTTCCCCTCCGTCTCAACACCAGCTCATGCAAAGAGTGAAGCTCCCTCCGCATCGTCCCATCACACACTCCTGGGGTCAGACACAGGGTGAAGCTCCATCAACACTATCCCATCACACACTCCCAAGGTCAGACACAGAATGAAGCTCCCTCCACACACTCCCAAGGTCAGACACAGAATGAAGCTCCCTCCACACACTCCCAAGGTCAGACACAGAATGAAAATCCCTCCACACTGTCCCATCACATACTCCAGGGGTCAGACACAGAATGAAGTTCCCTCCGCACTGTCCAATCATTCACTCCCAGGGTTAATCACAGAGTTATGAACGGTGGATCAAGTACTGGTACAGTAGGAGTTCTGGGTTTCAGACCTGGTGTGAATGAAGGAGCAGTGATGTTCCTCTGAGCCCAGAGCTTAGCCTCACAATGCTGTATTGGATCCGCAGCGCTGAATCCCAACAGCCAATGACGGTGACGAGATGTTCGATGTTGGATAGCAGGTCCGTGAACCCTGACTCCTCATGTCCTCCCTACATGGACTGCAGGAGCTTCAGTCACGGAGTGGTGGGTGGCAGGAAGCCTGGATGTGTGAGAGAAGAGTTCTCTGCTGGCTATTCCTGGGTATTGAGTGTGGGACATGCATGGAGATCTCCAGATGCCAATATTCCTGGTTCACTCAAGGCGCGGGTGGTACTGACTCCCTCTCACAGTCTCGAAACGAACTGAACTGAGGAAATCTGACCAGTTTATCCACAATAACTGCTGTCCCTGTACCTGGGTGAGGGTGGGGGTGGGGGGTGGGGTGGGGAGTGAGAAACATACCCCTCCCAAACCACCTCTCATTTACTGGCAGAGGGGGTTACAGAGACGGGGGGGGGGCGGTGTAGGAGATGGTGTCGGGGACAAAGGGAGTTACAGGGAAGGGTGTAAACAGAGGGGGTTAAAGAGACAGGGAGGGTTATAGTGGACCAAAGGGGGTTACAGAGACAGAGGGGTGAAGGGGTCCAAAGGGGGTTAAAGAAACAGGGAGGGCTGTAGGGACCAGAGTGGGTGACAGAGACAAGAAGAGTGTAGGGGACCAGAGGGGTTGACAGAGATAGGGAGGATGTAGGGGATCAGAAGGGTTACAGTAACAGGAAGGGGTATAGGGGACCAGAGAGGGATACAGAGATGGAATGGTATAGGGAACGGAGAGGGTTACAGAGACAAGAAGGAGTGTAGGGAACTGGAGGGGCTTACAGAGATAGGGAGGAGTGTAGGGGACCAGAGGGGTTGATAGAGCCAGGGAGGATGTTGGGGACCAGAAGGAGGTTACAGAGAACGAGGGGTGTAGAGTACCAGAGGTGGTTACAGAGACGGAATGGTGTAGGGAACGGAGGGGGTTACAGAGACAAGGAGGGGTGTAGGGAACTGGAGGGGCTTACAGAGACAGGGAGGAGTGTAGGGGACCAGAGGGTTTACAGAGACAGGGAGGGGTGTACTGAGTGATAATGTTAGATGGAGGAGAAGCCAGAAGTCTACTTGGACCTGAACCCTTCCATGTGGAGTCTCAATGCCTTCCTCCGGATCCAGTGGTGTTCCTGTGTATTCCCCCTGAATTCTGTCACCTGCAGCCGGGGATCTGTTATTCTGCTCAAGGATTCAGGAGATGACTAGCCCTCGAGCCAATCCCATTGAAATGTCAGATGTTTGGAGAGACAGCTCCGACTAATGGGAGGAGTGCCTCCCACACCCGTGATGGCACCGTGTTGGGATGAGAGGTGTTGCTGGTGTTCAGTGGAATTCAATGAGTCGAAGGCATGCGGGTAACAGGTTTATTGGCAGGTCCAGTGACTCAGTGTCCACACCAGCGTGTGATAAATCCTCGTCTCCTGCCTTCCCACCTCCTTGGCACAATGTCTTGCACGCCGGCCCCAGCTAGTAAGGGGTGTGGGGTGGTGAGGAGGGAGCTCCATGCTGAGGGAGGGGCAGTGGGGAGGGAGCTCCCTGTGGGAGGGGTGGTGAGGAGGAAGCTCCGTGCTGTGGGGGGCGGTGAGGAGGGAGCTCCGTGCTGTGGGAGGGGCGGTGAGGAGGGAGCTCCGTGCTGTGGGAGGGGCGGTGAGGAGGGAGCTCCGTGCTGTGGGAGGGGCGGTGAGGAGGGAGCTCCGCATTGTGGGGTGGGGAGGGAGAGAACTTTTCCATGTTGTCTCTGAGCTTGGCCCAATCTGCGAGGTGAGGTGGTCCCAGGTTCCCTTCCTGTGCCGCCGGCTGGGAACTAGCCCGGTGTCTCTCTGCTTAGCCTCTGGGACACCACCAGTCCAACAACCGCATGGTCACCTCATAACCCAGGAAACAGGCCTGTGGATGGAGGGGTGGAGGTCAAATACCATATCCCGAGGGTCTCACACTTTCCACTACCCACAGACCAGTCACCCACCCACCCATCTCCCCTGACACCAGGTGCTGAACCACCTGGAAGTCCTTCACAAACATTTCGCTGTCCAGTGTTAAACAGTGAAACAGGAAAGTCTGCATATGCTGAAATTGTGGTTAAAAACCCAAGGAAAACGCTGGAGGAACTCAGCCGGTCTTGCAGCTTCCACAGGGGGTAAAGATACATCACTGACGTTTTGAACCTGAGCCATTCCTCACGGTACACAAAATAGCAGCCAGGCATCTGAATTAAAGACTGGGGAAAGAAAAGGAGGAGAATGGGAGGGGGAGGGGTCCAGACAAACAAAAGGTGTTCACTGGATGTAAGGGAGAGAGAATTGATTTTGGCTCTGTGAAAGAAGAATGTGGGAGAGAGAGACAGAGCTGGGGGATGAAGATGGTTGGGGTTGGGCAGTTTAATGGAAACTGGAGAAGTCACTGTCAATGCCGTCTGGTGGAAGGGGTCAGACAGAAGATGAAGTGTTGCTGCTCCAATTTGTGGGCGATCTCAGTCTGGCAGGGTCTGAGACCACGGAGAGCTGGTGCACGGTTCATTCAGACTCTGGCTGCAGGGAGCCGACGTCAATGGAAGAGGCACAAGTGTAGCGGGCGGCTGCTGTCAGACTGGCTATGCTTGTGAGCAGTGCAGGAGTCCAGTTTTGTCTTGAGAGGCTTCGGCAAGCAGAGGCGGAAAAGGTGAAACAGGTTAGGTCGTATCTTTTTATCGTATCCCAGTTGATGGTGGAGACGGCAGCCAGGGCAGTGATGTGCTCCGACTGCAGGATGTGGGAAATCTGGGACAGCACAATTGTCCCTGACGACTACACCTGCAGGAGGTGCATCCAGCTACAGCTCCTTCCAGAGTCTTGGAGCTGGAGCCATCTGAAGTCCGCATCATTTGGGAGGTGATGGACAGAAGCTGTAAGGAGACAGTCACACCTAAGAGGCAGGTATCTTGGTGACTGTTAGGAGAGGGAAGGGGAATAGGCAGTCAGCGCAGTGCACCCCTGTGGCTGTTCCCCTTAACAATGTGTACTGTTGGTGGGATATTCTACCAGGGATAAGCATCGTGGTCAAATCTGGCACAGAGTCTGGCCCTTTGCCTCAGAAGGAAGGGCGGGGAAGTGATCAAAAATGATTGGAGATTTGAAAGGGGAACAAGCAGGAGTTTCTGTGATTGAGAGAGACCCCCGGGTGCCAGAGTCAGGGATGTCTTGGATTGGGAGGGTGAGCATCCACTTGTCATGGTCAAAGTTGGTACCAATGATATGGATTGGAAATGGGATGAGATCCTGAAGCGGGAATATCTGTCAACAGCCTCGTGCACTGTCCCACCAAGACCACCTGTAAACTGGAGGAGCAATACCTGACCTCCCGTCTGGGCCCTCTCTCACCGGACGGCATCAACATCGACTTCTCCGATTCCTGCCAGCCCACTCCCACCCTCCCTCCCCTGTCCTTCCAACTCCTTTCCTCCAGCTCTCCACCCCATTCCCTCTCCATAGAGCCATCGTTCTCCCCCGTTTGCTGGTTTGCTCTCCCTTGTCCACCTATTACCTCGTGCCTTTGGGACCACACTCCTTCCCCCTGCCCCTCCCCCTCCCACCATTCTGTTTGGGCGCCTCGTCCCTTGGGCTCAAGCTTGAAACGTTGGTTCTGCATCTTTACCTTTGCTGCATGAAGTGTGGGGTTTTACCTGCTGAGTTTCTCTGGTGCCGTGCCGTTTGTCATTCAAACCCCCCCCACACCACGGTCGTGTTTTATTTCAAGGGTGGTGATCTTGGGATTGCTGCCTGTGCCATACGCCAGTGAGGGTAGGAACAGGAAGTGGTGGCAGATGAATGTGTGGCTGAAGAGTTGGTGGCATGGGGCAGGGGTTCAGATTCGTGGAGCATTGAGACCTCTTCTGGGGAAGGTCTGACCTGTACCTGCACCTGAACGGGAAGGGGACTAACATTTCTGGTGAGCGAGTTTGCTCGAGCTGTTGGGGAGGGTTTACACTAGTTTGGCAAGGGGTGTACACAGAACGAGAGGGCAGAGGATACAGAGTGTCGCGAGATTATGAGGAAGGATCGGCAGTCGAAAATTGGAAGTGTAAGATGAAGGAGTTAAGTTGGGGATATTTGGAAAGTACATTGAAACTGAGGGTCTTGTATTTAAATGCCTACAGTATAAATGTTTAAATATAGACACACAGCACAATAATGGGCCCTTTCGACCCAAGAGTCCGTGCCACCAAATTACACCCAATTAACCCCCAGTAGGTTTCAAAGGGTGGGTGGAAACTGGAGCACCAGGGGAAAACCCACACAGACAGGGGGAGAAAATGCAAACTCTTGGCTGAAAGAAGATCACTGCCAGGAACTAAATATCCGTGGATACACAGTGTATCAGAAGGACAGGAAGGGAGGCAGAGGGGCGCGAGTGGTTCTGCTGGTTAAAAGTGGAATTAAATCTTTGCGGTTAGGAGTCATTGGATCAGAAGATAAAGAATCCCTGTATATTAAGTAACAGAGTAAAAAGACTGTGATGGGAATCGTCAACTGGCCTCCAAAGAGTAGCTAGGATGTGGCGGCAAACTTCAGAGGGCATGCAAAAAGGCCAATGGTACGTCATCATGGGGGATTTCATCATGAAATTGAGTGGGAAAAACCAGGTTGGTGCTGGATCCTACGAGAAGGAATTTATCAGATGGCCATTCTGGATTGGGCACTGTGTAAATGAACCAGTTGATAAGGGAGCTGAGGGTAAGGGAACCCTTCAGAAGCAGTGACCGTCAAGAATTCAAGGGGGAGAAACTAAAATCACACATGTCAGTGTACCAGTGGAGTAAAAGAGACGAGAGGAACTGCCCAAAGGCGATGGGAAAGGCACACCAACTGGAGCATCTGCGAGAAGTAAGGAGGGTGCAGGACGAGTGTATTCCAAAGGAATATTCAAATGGAAAAATGACATGAACTGTGGCTGGTGGGAAGTCAAAGCAAAAGAGAGGGCAAGACAAGCAAAAATTAGTGGAAGGTAGAGCACTGGGAAGCTTTCTAAAACTTGCAGAAGGTAACAAAGAAGGAAAAGATTAACTTTGAACAGAAGCTGGCAAATAATATCAAAAAGCTATTTTTAAAAAAAGTTGGACTGATAGAAAATGACACTGAAGACTGAGATGGTAGAGAGAATGAGTATTTTGCATCAGACATGGGTGGATACGACTTTCATGGGTGTCGGGGAAGAGAGGGGAATGCAGTCACCATCACCAGAGAGAAGGAAAGTGAATGGTCTCAGGGTAGATAAGTTTCCTGGGTCAGATGGAATGCCCCCTCAGGTTCTGAAAGAAATTGCTTTCAAGGTTGTAGAGGCTTTAGTAATGATCTTCCTAGAATCAGTAGATCCTGATTCCAGAGGACAGGAAACTTGCAAAGGTCACTCCGTTATTTAAAAAGAGGGAGGCAGCAGAAAGGAAGTGGTAGAACCTGTGGGCCTGACATTGGTGGTTGGGAAGTTGATGGAATCTATTGTCAAGGAGTACCTGGAGATGCATGACAGGACAGTCAGTGTGGTTTCCTCAAGGAGAAAATCCAGCCTGACAAACCCACGGTACATTTTTTGAGGAAGCCACAGCAGGCTGGACAAAGGAGATGCATCTGGACTTTCAAAAGGCCTTCAACAAGGTGCCGCACATGAAGCTCTTCACCAGCTGAGACCCGCGGAGACACAAGAAGGATCCTCGCTTGGGTACAGCATTGTCTGATCAGCTGGAAGCAGAGAGTGGGTTAACGGGATCCTTTTCTGTTCGGCTACCAATGACCAGTGGTGTTCTGCTCGGGTCAGGGTGGGGGCCACTTCTTTTGGCAATTTGGATGGCGGAATAACTGGTTTTGTAGTTAAGTTTGCAGAGGACGCTGAGGTAGGAAGCAAGGAGGAAACTGAAAGGGGCTTGGATAGACCAGTAGAATATCTTTCACTTGCCATTTCTTTTCCCAATGCTGAAGGAAAAGGGCAGACGATTCTCTGGATGGGAAAAATTCGGAGGTGCAGGGGGACTTGGGAGCCCTCATGCAGGAGACCCGAAAGGTTAATCTCCAGGTTGGGTTGGTGGTGAAAAAGGCACCTGACACCTTTCCTCATAGATGACTGCACGATCTGCTGGATGGGCTGACCTGCCTGGATAGCACACATCTCCGACAAGAAACAACTGAATTCTGTTCAAAGGAGTGGGACTGCAGGCGGTGTTGGAAACTCACTGCGTTGGCTGGAAATGCCCGTAACATGACAGCACTGAATCCCTTGTACAGGGAGGTGACTCCCTCCTCTCGGACCAGGTCACGCAGAACATCCCGAAATCCTTGTGGATACTTCTTGTCAGGAGCTGCGGTGAAGGGATCAGATATGTCAACAACAGGACGTGCACAGGACTGGGAACACAGGTGAATCGTCACTGGAGGATGGGTCCCACACTGACCTACACCAGGGAAGGGGTCCCACACACACTGACCCTCACTGGGGGACAGATCCCACACACACCCACCCAGACACCCAAACTGAGATAGGGATGGTTTTAGGGACCAGAGGGAGTTACAGAAACAGGGAGGGGTGTAGAGGACCAGAGGGAGTTACAGAGACAGGGAGGGGTGTAGGGGACCCAAGGGGGATACAGAGACAGGGAGGGGTGTAAGGGGACCCGAGGGAGACACAGAGACAGGGAGGGGTGTAAGGGGACCCGAGGGAGACACAGAGACAGGGAGGGGTGTAGGGGACCTGAGGGGTCACAGAGACAGGGAGGGGTGTAGGGACCGGAGGGGGTTACAGAAACAGGGAGGGGTGTAGGGGAAAGGAGGAGGTTACAGAGACAGCAAGCAGCCCCTTCCCATTGCCTCCCACCACACACTGACCTGTCTGGAAGCGAGATTTCAGTACATCTGCAGGAATGGCCACTATCCAGTTGAAAATGCCAGCCATTCCCCCAGCGAATAGGATCCTGGGCGTGCTGAGGTCCTGCTGCCTGCGGGCACATGTCAAACAGTCGCCTGCCTACTATTTGCTGCCCAGTGAATCATCTTCAGTTCCTCCGTCCTCTCGGGCCCTCTATTCTCTCCCCTACTTCCTCTCCCTTCTGGCTCTCCCCCTCCCTCCTCTTTCCCCATCTCCCTCCCTGCCTCTTCCCCCTCCCTTCCTGCCTCTACCCATCTCTCCTTTCCCCCCTCCATTCCCCCCCATCCCAATCCTCCCTCTTGTGTCTCTCCGTTCCCTCCTTTCACCCTTCTCGCTCTTCCAAATTCCCCTCTGGAGGAAGTGTTGGATCCTGACAAAACATTCTCCTTATTTCTCTTGCAGATTCCCTGCCCTTGCCACCCATGGAACCAGTCTCCCTGTCCCACCACCCAGCTACTGTGTCCAAACCTCTCACTGCCGTTGACGAGGACAGAGAGGAAGGACAAATTGGGAAGATGGGCCAAGGAGCGGTGAATGGAACTGCACAAGTGTGATGTTTCCAAACCAGGATGCGACTTGCCCAATGAATGGTGGGGCCCTGGGGAGTGTGGTGGAGCAGAGATACTGCATGGGGAGAGATACAGTGTTCCCTGGAAGTGGTCCCTCAGATGTACGGGGAGTGTTTAAGAAGGTGTTTAACATGCTGGCCTTCACCGGCTGGGTCTTGATTACAAACAATGACACAGCGGACCACGGCACTGGTGAATCCACATGTGGAGATGGTGCACCATTCCGGTCACCCAGCCAGAGATAGGACATCACATGCAGGAGGGGTGCAGAGGAGATTCGCTGGAATGTTGCCAGGACGGGAGGGTTGAACCATCAGGAGAGGTTGGATGGCTGTTCTCTGAGGGGGAGAGGCTGAGGGGGAACCTTGGAGATTTATAACATGAGGGTCATGGATAGAGTGAATGCTCATGGTCTAATTCACAGGGGACAGAGGACTTTGGAGAATGAGGGGAGAATCTCATTGAACCATTTTGAACATTGAAAGGTTTGGAGAGAGGAGGTGTTGAAAGGTTGTTCCCCACAGTGGGAGAGTGGAGGACAAGAGGGCACAACTTCAGGATTGAAAGGTGTCCACTTAGAACAGAGAAACGGAAGAATTTCTTCAACTAGAGGCTAGGGAATCTGTGGAATTTGTTGCCACAGGTGGGTGTAGAGTCCAGGTCATTGGGTATATTTAAGGCAGAGATTGATAGGTTCTTGATTAGCCAGGGCATCAAAGGATATGGGGAGAGGGTTGGTCAGTGGGGCTGAATGGGGAAATGGATCAGTTCATAATTGAATGATAGGGCAGACTCAATGGGCTGGATGATCCTATGTTATGGGACAGATGGGGGAGGGACCAGGGTGGTCCACAGTGGAACGAGCTGCCAGAGACACTGTAGTTACAGATCAAATCGCAGTGTGGAGACACGACGATGGGAAGGGAGGGAAACCAGAGCCAGGGAAATGGAACCAGCCTTGACTGCCAGTGCGGCTATCATGGACGAGATGGGCTGAAGAGCCTGCTTCCTGACCCTTGTAATATCCGGTGCCTGGATTCAACCTAGCCTTCACCTGCTCCCCTCTTTGCCTCTCCCCGTGGGACTCAAATCCCATGGTAGGTGATGCCTTTCCCTGGACGATCTGCTCTGAGCTGCCAAAACCTCTGCCCAATGCCCACTCCTGTGCTCAGGACTCTTGGGGTGGGGGTGGGGGGGGTAATAGTGTCACTGACCTTTGACCCTGAAGAGTCAGCACGTCCTTCAGCCACTCATAAGTCAGGAAGTAGACGCCGGTCGCTGGGACATCTGGGGAGGGAAATAGCAGTACGTGAGGCAGGTAAACACTCCCCTCCCCTCCCTCCATCTCCTAGGGCTTCTCAACCTCCCCCAGCATGGAGCTCCCCCACCTGCCGTGGCACTCACCCGCCCTGGTGCTCCCTCACCCGCCCCAGGGAATATCGGGGAAGAAGGGGAGGTGAAGTGGGGGTTCTAGAACCAGAGGGGCACAGAGATGGGAGTTTGGAGACATCAAGAATGGAGGGGACTGGGGACAGGAGGAGTGTCCAGGATGGAAAGAGGGTCAATTGGGGATGGAGGGAGGCTCAGAGACAGAGGGGGGCTCTGGGACCAGTTGAGGTGGAGGAGACAGAGGGGGTTTGCGGTCCACAGATCAGGGGCAAGGCTTGGCATAGAGAGAAGGGTGGGGGCAGAGACCAACCCCTCCTGCAGAGGAGAGGGAGCAAACATGAGTGAGGAGCAACAAGAACATGGAGGGAGGGGTGCAGGCAGGAGAGTTGTTCCTGTCGAGGGACAACATGCCACAATGGGCTGAACATCCTCAGGCTGTGGTTCATCTCATTGCTGTTACTGTGGGCCCTCTCGGGGACAATGTGGGATCGGACCTGCCCCTCTTACTCACCCCTCAACAGGGTGAGGAAGGTCCCCTTGTAGATGCCTGGAACTCCGGCCTCATGGTATAGCTTCCTGACGCAGTCCCAGGGGCCCATGTAGTTCTGCCGTGAGCCTGTCTGGACCTGAAATCAGAGCAGGGTTTCCCGTCACTGAGCACTGGCGCAGAGGGAGTCCGGGGAGACGGCGGGCCGAGCCGCCCCGGGGGTCCTGATGATGTGTCCACCAGGTTCCATCACATCAGCGGAGCCTGCATTCACCACCTCAGCTCGTTCCACACTCCCACGCTTTCTGACAAACTTTCCCCTTTTCACCCTTAACCCTTGTCTTCACCAACCCTCAGTGGAAAAAGCTGACCTACGTTTACTCTATCTGTTCCCCTCATAATTTTAAATGCCACAATCAAATCTCCCCTCGTTCTTCTACGCTCCAGGGAATAAAGTTCGAACCTGTTTAACCTTTCCCTGTAACTAAGTTCCTGAAGTTTGGGCATCATCCTAGTAAATCTTCTCTGCACTCTTTCTATCATATTTCTTTCCTAGAGTTCACCAAAGTCTGTCCACTTCAACCTCCCCCCTGCTCACCCCTCTCTCCCCACCCCCTTTCCTGTCCCCACCATCTGCCCAACCCCCACCCGCCACCCAATCAACCCCCATCCGCCTCCCCCAATCAACCCCCATCCGCCCCCCAATCAACCCCCACCCACCCCCCCAATCATCCCCCCTCACCTGCCCCTGCACACCCCCTGCCCCCAAACCTCTGGTGGGGACGGTGGAGACCCAGTGGAGACATCCCCACCTGGAGCAGGCACTTGATCCTCTCCACGGGTGTGAGGACGGCGGAGCCGAAGACACCGGCAAGCATTCCGGCACAGAACACCTGTCCTCGCCTATGGCACAGACTGGGAGTGAATGGTGTACCCCACCCCTCCCCATTACCCCCTTCCCATCACCCCCTCCCTGTCACACCCTCTCCCTGTCACAGTCTCTCCCTCAACACCCCCTCCCCTGTCACCCCCCTTCCTGTCACTCCTCTTCCTTGTCTCCCCCTCTCCCTCAACACCCCCTTGCCGTCATCCCCTCTGTCACACCCTCTCCCCATCGCACCCTCTGCCCATCGCACCCTCTGCCCATCGCACCCTCTGCCCCTATCATGCCCTCCCTGTCATGCCCTTCCCTGATACCTCTTCCCCATCATACCCTCCCCCATTATCCTCACCCCCTCTCCCCCATTACCCCGCCCCCATCAGCCCTCCCTGGACACCCCATCACCCCCTCCAGCCCAGCCCTTAATCTCACGTCAGTGGCTGGTCGGGGTATTTCTGCTGTAGCTTCTTCCCCAGGCCGAATCCGAAGAAGACAATAGCTGTGATGGGGGTGATGGCCAGGATGGGGGCAGCCATTCCCTTGTACAGTCCCTGCACGCCCTGAGGCAGGAGGAGGGGAGGTGAGTACAGGGAAGGGGGAGGAATGGGGAGGGGAGGCAGAGAGGGTGAGAGATGGTGGGGGAGAGGGGGAAGATGATGAAAGCAGCAACATACGAACCTTCCAGATGGAGACAGGAGGCCATTCAGCCCTTCAGAATTAAGATGAGGTATGCTGGTGATGAGGGTGGGGTACAGATCCTCACCCCCACAATCTGGTTGGGGATTGTCCTCTTCCATAGGCCCCCTCCTTGAGAGTGGAGGGGTAGACAAGGGGCTGGACAGGTAGGGGGATTACCTGGGGAAAGTTGGAAGGAGTGAGTGGGGTGTCTGGACCCTGACCCCTCTAGCCACGGTTTTACCTGGGGAAGGTTGGAGTGAGTGGGGGTGGAGGGCATATGGACTTTTACCCCTCTGGCCATGGTTTTACCCAGGGAAGGTTGGAATGAGTGAGTGGAGGATCTGGACCCTGACCCCTCTAGCCATGGTTTTACACAGGGAAGGTTGGAGTGAGTGGGGATGGGGGAGGGATATGGACCCTTACCTCTTTGGCCACAGTTTTTCTAAAACAGTCGATGGCTCCATTGTAGAGGGGACTGTGGCCCTGGGGAGGTCGGGGCTGTGTCTGCAGGCACACCTACGGAGAGAGAGAAGGAGGGGACAGGATCACAGGCACCTATCCCTGAACTGAAACCCACTGACAGTTCCCACTGCTACAGGGTGTTGGGGCTGGAGGGGCGTAGATATGGGGAGGGGTCAGAGGGAATGGTGATAGGGGGGTGGTGTTGGGCACTAGAGGGGATGCAAGAGCAGGGTAAGTGAGGGGGCTATGAGGGATGAGTGAGGTGGGCATAGGGGATGAGAGGGAGTGGGAGAAAGGATAGGTGTAGGGGACCAGGGGGTAGGAGAGAGGGTTGGACATAGGCGATGAGAGGGGGTGGGAGAGAGGGAGGAGACCAGGGGTATGGGTGAGGAGGGGACCAGGGGTGTGGGAGAATGGGTCAAGAGAGGGAGGGGACCAGGGGAGTGGGAAAGAGGGGTGAGAAAGGGAGGGAATCAGGGGAATGGGAGAGAGGGGGCTTTAGGGAATCAGAGGGGATGGGAGAGAGGGAGGAGTGCAGAGGTCAGAAGGAGTGAAGGTGGGGACTGTAGGGGACCAGAGCCTCATTGGTACAGTATATTGCTACATGTAAGCTGGGGTTATGAAAAATGTTTTTGTTGTTATAATGAACTGCAGGGATATTTTTTATAAAAAAATAAATTTCTGTTGATCCAAAATTTTATAGACAGTAATTTCGAGTCACCCCCCTCTGATGATGTCACCTGGTGCGGTCCGACACCAGTGATGAGATCCACGTATTGCATGCAGGAAGCTTTGCATCTGCCATGTCCCATTCTCCCATCGAGATTTCTGTACTTGATATAACCTTGGACCTATTTGTGGTCAGACATTGCCCAAATGAACATTATGTGGCGTGTGACTGGATCTGGACATAATTATCTAGTATTATAATGTACGAATGTGAGGGAAGTGTTGAATTATGAGAAATATTTGATGTAAGTGTGCACACCGTAGTGTGGAGAAACACTGCTTTGTCCAGTCATAGAGGGTAGATGAATATTTCCCACGGCCCACCACAACATCCACCTGTCCAAAATCCGGGGAGACGTCTCTGGACAGGGGGCCGGACATTCTTCACCCTAGTGCTCCATGGCAGATGCTATCTCACTGGCCTCCACTCAGCTCTGGATCACCCAGACCACGGTAATTCATATGTACGGCTACTCTTCTTCGATTACAGCTCAGTCTTTTATATCATTATTTCCTCAGCAATGGTCCACAAGCTCCTGGGCCTCTGCACCCCCTTCCCCTGTCTGCAACTGGATCCTTGACTTTCTCATTGGAGACCACAGTCATTGTAAATTGGAAACAACGTTTTCTCCTCACTGATCATCAACACGCACACTCCAAGGATGCATGCTTAGCCCACTACTCTACTCGTTATAGATCCACGACTGTGTGGCCTCTAGTTTTTCGATGACACCACAGTCATCGGCAGAATCACAAATGGCAATGAAGAAACATACAGGAGGGAGACAGATCAGCTCGTTGAGCGGTGTAACGACAACAACCTTGCACTCAATGTTTGCAAAACCAAGGAGATGATTATGGACCTCAGGCCTGAAGTCAGGGGAAAACGACCCAGTCCTCATCGAGGCCTCAGTAGAGGAGAGGGTCAAGAATTTCAAATTCCTGGGTGTCAACATCTCCGAGGGTCTGTCCTGGAGTCTCCACATTGATCCAATGACAAAGAAGGTTTGACAGTGGCTAGACATTGTGAGGAGATGGAGGAGATTCGGTACACTGCTGCTGAAGATTCTTATAAACTTCTGCAGGTGTACAGTGGAGAGCATTCTGGCCGGTTGCATCACTGCCTGATATGGAGGCACCAACTCACAGGACAAGAATAAACCCCAGAGGCTTGTGAACTCGGGCACCAGACTTCACTCCATCGAGGACATCGACGTGAGGCGGCATCTTAGAAAAGCAGCCTCTATCCTCAAAGACCCCCACCACCACCCAGGCCATGCCCTCTTCATTCTGCTACCATCAGGGAAAGGCACAGGAGGCTGAAGACCAGCACTCAGCAGCACAAGGACGGCTTATCACCATATACAGCACAGAACAGGCCAGTTTGGCCCTACTAGTCCATGTCGGAACAAATCCTCACCCTCCTAGTCCCACTGACCAGCACCTGGTCCATACCCCTCCAATCCTCTCCCCTCCATGTAATTATCCAGTCTTTCCTTAAATGTAAATAAAGTCCTTGCTTCAACCACCTCTGCTGGAAGTTTATTCCACATCCCAACCACCCTTTGCGTGAAGAAATTTTCCCCCTGCAATCTCAAACCATGGCCTCTGGTTTGAATATCCCCCACTCTTAATTTAAAAAGCCTATCCACGTTGACTCTCTGTCCATCACCACCAGATTCCTGAACGATCAATGAATCACAGACACTGCCCTTAATTTCTCCTATTTTCTTGCATTGTCTAATTATTTTTGAAATGTGGTTTTTAGAAATGTTTGATCCTGTGACGCTGCCACAAGACAACAAATTTTGTGACTTGTTCGTGAAAATAAATTGTGATTCGGAGTGATCCGAGACCAGGATCGAGGGGTGGAACCGCGGTGAGATTCCCACGGAAATGGAGCAGGCCGTGGGGATCATGGAACCTTCCCCACGCACTCAGCACGGAACGGTGTCCCCGTCCCCCGGAAATGGTGTTTGAAGTTTGGTCACGTCGGCTGAGAGAGGAGCTGTCGCTAGGAGACTGGGAAAGGGTAGTCAAACCCATCTCAGCTCTGGGTCTGGCCGGCTCACCAACGTTGGCCCACAACCAACCACCCGAGAGCTGACCTGGATTTTAAACCCAATCTGAATGACAAACTTGTGTTCGCAAACAAAGGGTGGGGGGGAGGGGAGAGGAGAAGGGGGAAGGAGGGGAGAGGAGAAGGGGGAAGGAGGGGAGAGGAGAAGGGGGAAGGAGGGGAGAGGAGAAGGGGGAAGGAGGGGAGAGGAGAAGGGGGAAGGAGGGGAGAGGAGAAGGGGGAAGGAGGGGAGAGGAGAAGGGGGAAGGAGGGGAGAGGAGAAGGGGGAAGGAGGGGAGAGGAGAAGGGGGAAGGAGGGGAGAGGAGAAGGGGGAAGGAGGGGAGAGGAGAAGGGGGAAGGAGGGGAGAGGAGAAGGGGGAAGGAGGGAAGAGGAGAAGGGGGAAGGAGGGGAGAGGAGAAGGGGGAAGGAGGGGAGAGGAGAAGGGGGAAGGAGGGGAGAGGAGAAGGGGGAAGGAGGGGAGAGGAGAAGGGGGAAGGAGGGGAGAGGAGAAGGGGGAAGGAGGGGAGAGGAGAAGGGGGAAGGAGGGGAGAGGAGAAGGGGGAAGGAGGGGAGAGGAGAAGGGGGAAGGAGGGGAGAGGAGAAGGGGGAAGGAGGGGAGAGGAGAAGGGGGAAGGAGGGGAGAGGAGAAGGGGGAAGGAGGGGAGAGGAGAAGGGGGAAGGAGGGGAGAGGAGAAGGGGGAAGGAGGGGAGAGGAGAAGGGGGAAGGAGGGGAGAGGAGAAGGGGGAAGGAGGGGAGAGGAGAAGGGGGAAGGAGGGGAGAGGAGAAGGGGGAAGGAGGGGAGAGAAGGGAGAGGAGAAGGGGGAAGGAGGGGAGAGGAGAAGGGGGAAGGAGAGGAGAAGGGGAAGGAGAGGAGAAGGGGAAGGAGAGGAGAAGGGGAAGGAGAGGAGAAGGGGAAGGAGAGGAGAAGGGGAAGGAGAGGAGAAGGGGAAGGAGAGGAGAAGGGGAAGGAGGGGAGAGAAGGGAGAGGAGAAGGGGGAAGGAGGGGAGAGGAGAAGGGGAAGGAGAGGAGAAGGGGGAAGGAGGGGAGAGGAGAAGGGGAAGGAGAGGAGAAGGGGAAGGAGGGGAGAGGAGAAGGGGGGAGGGGAGAGGAGAATGGGGAAGGGGGAAGGAGGGGAGAGGAGAAGGGGAGTTTATCGTTGGGGGAACGGAACCGGCTGCAGGGATAACGTATGACTAACAAACAACCTGGATTGAGTAATAATGTGGTGGGGATTCGACTTTGGAAGCAAATTAACAATGTCAAAGGGTTTTTACAATGGGATAATGACCCGCAGCAAAGTGTCTCACCATCAGCGACAAGCAGACTGCTCTGGTCCCACACCCTTCCCCACCCCACCCCACTCCACTCCACTCCACTCCACTCCAGTTGCGACCAAGCCTCCTCCCGACTTTCTGGCTGATAAAAAGGTGAAGCCGCAGAAGTTTCTTACTTTGACCGTATCCAGCGGGTGCCCGGCCAGGGTGAGACACACTCCGCCAAACCCTCCAGCCACGAAGTTTCTGAAGGGACTCACGTGTTCTGCCTCACTCATCTCTCCGTCAGGGCACCGTGGAGGAAGGGAGCGAGGCTTCACCACAGAGGCATGGGCAAATCCACCCCTTCCCGCCCCCTTCCCAAGACCCGCCCCCTTCCCAAGACCCGCCCCCTTCCCAAGACCCGCCCCCTTCCCAAGACCCGCCCCCTTCCCAAGACCCGCCCCCTTCCCAAGACCCGCCCCCTTCCCAAGACCCGCCCCCTTCCCAAGACCCGCCCCCTTCCCAAGACCCGCCCCCTTCCCAAGACCCGCCCCCTTCCCAAGACCCGCCCCCTTCCCAAGACCCGCCCCCTTCCCAAGACCCGCCCCCTTCCCAAGACCCGCCCCCTTCCCAAGACCCGCCCCCTTCCCAAGACCCGCCCCCTTCCCAAGACCCGCCCCCTTCCCAAGACCCGCCCCCTTCCCAAGACCCGCCCCCTTCCCAAGACCCGCCCCTCCCTCCAGTCCCAGACCAGCTCCCTCCCTCCAGCCCCAGACACTTACCCTCCAGCCCCAAACCCACTCCATTCACTCCTAAGCCCACCCCCTCCCTCCTGACACAAACCCGCTCCCTCCAGCCCCAGGCACTTACCCTCCAGCCCCAAACCCACTCCATTCACTTCTAAGCCCACCCCTCCCTCCTGCCACAAACCCACTCCCTCCAGCCCCAGATCCACCCCCTCCAGCCCCACACTCACACTCACCCATCCCAGAACTGCCCTCTCCTGTCCCAGACCCACCCCTACCCATCCCAGTCCCACCTCCTCCTGTCCCAGACCTACTCCCTCCTGACTGTCTATGTCTTCGTATTTTAACTTCTAACCTATAATCTCTGTAAATCAGCTCCATGGTCCTGGAGAAACTTGATCTTGTCTTTACTGTGCGAACTGAGTATGAACGACCTGACTTGAATTGACCAGAGATTTTTAGAGCTGTAACATGTCATCATGACTGGTGAACTTAATCCTACGTTTAATGAAGCCCAGCGTCCCGTAGGAACTTCTTAACTATCCTATCAACCTGCGCGGCGACCTTGAGAGATGTCTGGAATAGGATGGGAGGTAGAAGAGTTGGGGGGGGTGTTGGGAGTAGCATTACTGGTCAGCGACTGGTCAGTAACATTACTGGTCAGGGTGAACGCTGCGGAAAATTTTTAAAATTTCCATTAATCTCGAATGGGTTTATATGAGATCTGTTTATCCTTGTTGCTGTGATAGTTCTTGTTGCTTATTCTGTCTTTAGCTGCCAAGCCAATATTTTATAGGTTTTCTCTCCTAATTCTTAATATTTTTGCTTTGTTTTCATATTTTTCTCCATTTCGTATGTTTGCAATGTATATTTTAATTTTTTTTCCTCTGTCAATTCTCTTTTTCTCTAAATCTTCCCTTCTCATTAAATCTTTTTCTATAGTTACTATCTCTTTTTTCCAACTGTTCTATTTCCCGATCATATTCTTTTTAAATCTTAGTCGTGTAACTAATTATTTGTCCTCGAATAAAGGCCTTCATTGCGTCCCATAATATAAATTTGTCTGTTACAGAATTTGCATTTGTCTTGAGATATATTTTAATTTGTTGTTCAATGTATTCTTGAAAATCTTGCCTTTTTAACCTTTTAATAGATGGGTTTAGCCTCCATCTATATGTTTTCTTCAGAATATCCTCTAAAGCAATTGTCAATAACAAGGGTGAGTGGTCTGATAAAAGTCTTGCCTTATATTCGGTCTTTCAAACCCTCCCTTGAATCTGAGCCGACAGCAAGAATATGTCAATCCTAGAATAGGTTTTATGTCTATTTACTTAATATGAACAATCTCTTTCTTTTGGATGTTGTTTTCTCCATAAATCAATTATCTTCATGTCATGCATTGAATTTAAAGTAAAATAAGCTGCTTTATTTTTTGTAGTAGTCTTCCCAGATTTATCTATTGATGGGTCAAGGTTAAAATTAAAGTCTCCCCCTAGTAAAATGTGTCCCTGTGTGTCTGCTATCTTTAAAAAAAAATGTCCCCCATAAATTCCTGGTTATCTTCATTAGGTGCATAAATGTTCAACAGGTTCCAAGATTCTGAATAAATCTGGCGCATCATCATTACGTATCTACCTGCTGGGTCTGTTATTACTTTCTTTATATTAACTGGAAAATTCTCATTAACTAATATACCTACTCCCCTGGCTTTTGAATTGTACGATGATGCCACTACATGACCTACCCAGTCTCTCTTCAGTTTGTGATGTTCTAACTCAGTTCAACACTGCTGGATGCCGTAACACAAAGTTGTAGCCTTTTTTCCAGAGTTGTTTTTGTTAAACTCCCAATGCTTCTTTATTAAAATCTTTATTTGACTATCAAAATATTCCTTATCAACCATCTGTGTTTGTTTTTTACCTTGTACTTTTTCTTGTCTGTCTTAATCTTGTCCTTGATCTTCATTCTCTTGCTCCATTTTTTGGCTGTGTTGATCTTGGTTCTATTGTTGTCTTCTCCGCGACTTCTCCCATTATAGTGTCTTGCTGTTGGTGTCTGTTCCCTTCGGTGTCTTCTTTAGTATGCGTACCATGCACGTGCACTAGCATTTCTTTTTCTTGCTCCGCAAGCCAGCGTTCCAGTCCACCCTGTGGGACATCACCCCCGAGCTGCCTGCTTACCAATGTTATGAGTCCAGAGGACTCCAAAACTTATGCAACACGACAAAGGGTTACTTAAACAAAAGTTGCTTTTAATTATCTTTGAACATGAAAATAGAATCAAACTTAAACTTATCTCTATTGACTTACTTAACCCCCTTGTAATTCTAAGCGCATTTGTGTGTAATGCGAATGTAAGTTCACCAAAGTTGTTTGGTTCACAGTCCAATCTCATTGGTTGCAGGCAATGCTTATGCTGTGTACAGGAGTTAAAATTAATAAAGTTCACCAGGCTTTGGTACTTAACAGGTAAATGGTTACCACTCAGAAGGGTTCTTGTTGGTTTTCAGAGAGAGTTTTTTTTCTTTCCGGTCACCACTGTGGCAGGCTGCAGCAAAGAAAACACAGGCACAATACTGTTTGGGGAAACACAGCTTTATTCCACTCACATAATTATCTAGTTGGCTGCTAGATGTGCTTACAGTGTGATCCCGAGAGGGAGAGAGAGAGAGAGAGCACATGGTCGGGACCTCAGGTTTATACCATGGGTCCTTTGGGCAGATATCATTAGGCCGGGTGCCGTGTCTCTAGTCCACCTGTTGGCCGAGTGATGTATCACAGCGTATCATCACAACCACAGAGCTCCTTTCTGTTCCTCCTATTCCAAGGGAAACACCGGACAGCCAGTCCTCTCCTTTGACCAGGCCGTCTTCCAAAGCTTGCCAGCTTGTTCCTCTGGTACCGATGTCTGTGTCTCTCTCCTCTTTCACTCCCTCCAACTCTAAGAACAAAGCCTCTTTTTCTGCTCTCTGCTTACAAAGATCACATGACCCTCCAGACAGTAAGTTCTGTTTTCCAGACCAAACTGCTACTGCCTGTTGTTATATTTGTTGCCCTTTGTAAATGACAGTCCATCATGAGTCTGAGCACTTGCAAAAGCCCCTGCAATAATTGTGTTATAAAGTGTTTGTGTGTGACCTGCTCTAACAAACTTTCCCAATTTATCTCCCAATCGCCTCTATCTACTCTGTCACACCAGCTTCGCAGCTCAGGCCATCCTCTTCGGAAGAGCTTCTGTTGTGGACTCTTTTTTCAGGTGATTTCTTCACTTCTTCTTTACTTGTCATTGTTGTCTTTTCTTTCTTTGGAACCATCTTCAGGTTCTTCTTATTGTGTTTATCTTGCAAGTTTTTCTATGTTTTACTTCTCAGCTTTGTTTTTCTGCCTTTTTTGCAACTCTCTCTGTGGAAACCATACTCCATCACGTGACCACCTCCACTTTTTGAACCTTCTAATGCGCTCTGGTCAGAGCCTCCCTCCCCACCACTACCACCACACCTGCCACCACCCCTCCCCCTGCTCATGGACATACAAGAAACACACACCTATTTCTTCTACACTTGGTCCTAGGGAGTTGTGGGGGTGGGGGGAGGGAGGGGGTGGGTGACACTAACACTAGTGACGCCACTGATGAGAAGAAGTATGTGGTAGTCCGGGAGAAGCTCGAAGAGGGGCATAAGAAGGCTGTGGCAAGTAGGATTAAGGAGAAGCCCAAGGTGTTCTATGCATATGTGAAAAACAGATAATGGGAATGAGGTGGGGCCACTAAAGGAAGCAACTTGGGACTGGAGGCGAGGGAGGTTGGGGAAGGTCCTAAATGAATTCTTTGCTTTAGTCTACACCAGAGAAAAGGATCTTGGTCAGGGTGAGGCTTGTGTGGTGGACGATGTGAAGATTAATAAAGAAGTGCTGGATTTTTATCAGGATTGATAAGTCTCTGGGTCCGGATGCATTATACCCTAGGTTGCTGTGGGAAATGAGAGGATAGCTTAAATCAGTGGTATGCAACTGTTGGAGAGGATTCTTAAGGACAGGATCTATGAGCATTTGGAGCAGTCTAGTTAAGGATAGTCAGTGTGGCTTTGTGAAGGGAAGGTCATGCCCCACGAGCCTAATGGGATTTTTGAGGAGGTCACAAAAAAAATTGATGAAGGTAGTGTGGCAGGTATTATGTATATGAATTTTAGTAAGGCAACGTTCAGAAAGTGGGGATCAAATCCATACATCCCTCAGTCGCTGCGCAGGTTGACAGAATAGTTAAGAAGGCCAATGGGATGCTGGGCTTCATTTGTCAGGGGTACCTTGATGAAGGGCTCAAGCCCAAAACATTGGTTATGTATCTTTATCTTTGCTAATATAAAGTACCTGCTGAGTTTCTCCAGCATCGTGTTTTTACTTCATTAGTCGGGGGATTGCGTTCAGGAGTCAAGAGGCCATGTTGCAGCTCTACAAATCTCTGGAGGATTGTGTTCAGTTCTGGTCACCTCATTACAGGAAAGATGTGGAAGAGGGGGGGCAGAGGAGATTGATCAGGATGTTGCCTGGGAATCAAGTCTCATGATGCAAGGTTTGCAGAGCTGGGACTTTCCTCTTTGGAGCTGAGAAGGATGAGAGGAGACAATGAAGGCCTCCAAGATTCTGAGAGGCATACATAGGCTGGACGGCCAGGCCTGTTTCCCAGAGCAGGATCAGCTGGAGGACGTCTGTACAAAGTGAAGGGAGGGAAGTTTAGGGGTGTTTTTTTTACTCAGAGAGTAGTGGGGCCCTGGAATGCCTCGCCAGGGGTGGTGGTGGAGGCTGGAACATTAGGGGCATGAAGAGATTTTTAGAAAGACATATGGGTGGGAGAAAGATTAAGGGGTAGGGAGGGTTTGGATTAGGGGGGGGGGGGGTATTTAGCCGGCACAGTATCGTGGGCCGAAGGGCCTGGACACGTCCAACAAACTGACAGAAGAGAAGTTAAACTTTGCAGCTCACACGCTCGGCTCTTCACCTTCTTGCCCTGATCGGGAGGGGAGTGCAATTTCGTGAGCAGAGCAGAACATCTCCCCGCCCATTCCGCCAGGGAACGGCCCCGGCGTTACACAATGCGTCCCTGCGAGCTGCACCCGATTGCGTGCAACGCAAGCCGGCCGGGAGGGGGCAGGGAGAGGACAGCGCCCTGCTCTGAAGCGACGCCCTTCGGAGCCACGTCCCGCGGAACTGGTGCAGCAAGACGAGCGGATCCCACCAACGTGCTGCTGGAAGGGAGGGGAATATCAGCCGGCTCGCTGGCGGGGTACGGCTGCCTCTCTATCCTCCGGCCCTGGAGCCCGGCTTTGTCATCGCAGGCTGGCGAGGAGGGAAGGGCCGATCCGAGGGGAGGTTCCTGCACGGTTACGGTGGCCATGTCGCTGCCGCCGCCCCGTATCCTGCAGCGCTTCACCTGCTCCGGACTCTTGACTGGCTTTGCTCGCCTCTCCTGCCCCCGTCCTTGGCTGGCTGCACTGCAACCTGGGGTCACAACAGTGACTCTCCCCACCCTCTCCCCCGTCTGTCTCTGTCTCGCAGGGATCACAGTAACCCTCTTTCCCCCCCCCTTGTCTGTCTCTCCAGGATCACAGTAATCCTTCCCTCCCCATCTGTCTCTGTCTCCACACCCCCCCCCCCCCCCCCACCACCCTGTCTCCCCGGGATCATGGTAACCCTCTCACCCCCTCTCCCTCTCTCTCCCTGGGGACACAGTAACCTTTTTCTACCCCTCCACTGTCTGTCCGGGATCACAGTGACCCTCTCTCTGTGTCTCCCTTGGATCACAGTTACCCTCTTTCCCCTCCCCCCTCGTCTCCCCAAGATCACAATAACCTTTTCCCACGCCGTCTCTGTCTCTCCAGAATCAGTGTTGCAACTGAGTAACCCTCTCTCTCTCTCTCCACCCTAGGATCACAGCGTTACAGCAGAGAAACTCTCACCCCCCCCCCCCCCTTCAACCTCCACCACAGCGCTGCAGCTGAGAAACTCTAGCACCTCCACCCTGAGATCACAGCGCTGCAGCTGAGAAACTCTCGGCCCCCCATTTTCAGTCATCGTTGGCAGTGGGGAAAATGGACGAGACGTATGATGTGATCGTTCTGGGAACTGGGCTCACGGTGAGTGTCACCCCAAGATGCTTTCCCAAGTGAGCGGGGCCGCCGTGGAGGGGAGGGGGGGATGACCTGGCCCTGAGGATAGCTGACTGTGTCCCACGCATATGTCCCTCTTCCTTGGGGGGAAGGGGGGTGGTTTCTGTGGGGCAAGGTGCACAGGGGTGCAGTACTAATTTTTTTTAGGTGCTGGAGCTCACCAAAAACAGTGACAAAGAGGCGCCTGGAGCGGTGGTGAGCTCCAGCAGTATGAGGCCCCTGAAAGCACACACCAGCCCCAGCTTGGAGATGCAGGTCAAAAGTGAAACACGAACGTCTGCAGATACTGTGGTGGTGGTAAAAACACTCAGGAAACGCTGGAGGAACTCAGCCAGTCTCGAGGGGGAAGATACATCACCAATGTTTTGGGCCTGAGCCCTTCCTCATGGTACAGGAAAAAGCAGGCAGGTGTCTGAATAAAGGCTGGAGACTGACTGGGGCAGACTAGACCAACAAAAGGTGTTCAGTGGTTTTGATAAGAGAGGAGAAAATTGAATTTGGCTTCGTGAAAGGAGAGAGAGTGTGCTGGAGAAAAAGAGACAGAGGTGGAAGGGTGGGGGTGGTGGGTTTAATGGCAACAGGAGAAGTCGATGCCATCCGGTTGGAGGTCATGCTCCTCCAATTTGCGGGTGGTCGCAGTCTGGCAGTGCATGAGACCATGGACAGACATGTAAGCGATGGGATGGGGAATTGAAATGAGTAGCCACTGGGAGATCCACACAGGCAGAGCTGAGGTGCTCAACGAAGCTATCTCAGTCAGTGCCCAGTCGCGTGGGGTCTAAATCCCAGCTGCAACCCTACTACCCCTGCCTCATGGCTGGGGTTCTCCAGGCATGACGCTGGGAAGCCCATGTCCGTATTCCCTGGAGCTGAGGGGGTGACCTGATGGAAGCTTGTATCATCCCTGGACATGGGGTGAAGGTGCAGCAAGACAAGCCCCTGAGTTGTACCCCACTTGGGGTGGTGTGTTCGGCTCTGGACACCTCACCACAGGAAAGATGTGGATGCTGTGGAGAGGGTACAGAGGAGGATTACAAGGAATCTGCCTGGATTAGAGAGCACATCTTGTGAGGATTGTTGAACAACTTGGGTCTTTTCTCCTTGGAGCGATGGAGGATGAGGGGGTGACCTGATAGATTTAGATTTCAGATTTATTGTCAGAGTACATACATGGCATCACACACAACACCTAATAGCCTGAATATGTCTGATCTTGGAAGCTAAGCAGGCTCAGGCCTGGTCACGACTTGGAGAAGTGCTCTAGGTTTCTGTGAGGGGCCCTGGACAAAGTGGAGGCTCTCTACCCACCTTACAGTGGACAAAAGTTGAAGCATTTGCTGCATGTTACATTCTCAATGTAGTATTTCGTGAAAATAATGGGAACTTTACATACAACCCCGAGATTTCTTTTTCCTGTGGGCCAGGCAGAATTACTACTTACTGGCATTGCAAAAAAAGAATTGTACACAACGTACACGTGTAAATAGGTAAAGAAATGTAAACAAACTGCAATGCAGAGAGAAAAAAAAATCAATAAAATGCACGAGTCACAGTCCCTGATTGAGTGTGTCATTGAGGAGTCTGATGTTGGAGGGGGGTAGCAGCTGTCCCTGAACATGGTGGTGTGAGTCTTGTGGCACCTAGACCCTCTTTCCTGATGGATTGCATAATCACGGAGATGCGTTGACAAAATTATTACCCACAGTCCATTTCCTGGAGAAATGATACCAGATCTGGAGGGCATGGGTTGAGTCAAAGGAGTATTGAAGGGCAGCTTTGGGAGTCCAAGGGTGGTTGTGGTCTGTCAGAGTGGGTAGGATCTTGACGTTCAGATTGTTAGGGGAGTTAAGTAGCTGTGATCATGGGCCAAAGGGTCTGTTCTGTGCTGGAATGTTCCAAGGTATTTGGTCAGGAAGAGGGTTTGGAAGGAGATGGACATGGAACACAAAATGCCAAATGGCTGGGCCAAAGGCCCTGTTGCATTCTGCCGGACCTGATGATGACTGTGCTTCGTTCCTGGAACCGGGCTGGCTCTGGAACCATCTTGCCCACATACTGTTGCCCTGAGGCTTTATAAGGCCCTGGTGAGACCTCGCATGGAGTAATGTGAGCAGTTATGGGTTCCTCAATTAAGAAAGGATGTGCTGATGTTGGAGAAGGTTCAGAGGAGGCTCACAAGGATGATTCCGGGGATGAAAGGGTTATGAATTGAGAAGTGTTTGACAGCTCTTGCCCTTTACTCAATTGATGAGAATGAGGGGGACATCTCATTTCGAACATTGAAAGGTGTGGTCAGAGTCGATGTGGAAAGGTTGTTTCCCCACAATGGGAGAATCAAGGACAAGAGGGCATGAGTTCAGGATTGAAGGGCGTCCACTTAGAACAGAGATACAGGGAGAATTTCTTCAGGCAGAGGGTGGTGAATCTGTGGAATTTGTTGTCATGGGTGGTTGTGAAGGCCAGATCATTAGGTGTATTTTGGGTAGAGGATTTTGATTAGCCAGGGCATCAAAGGTTCTGGAGAGAAGGCTGGGCAGTGGGGCTGAGTGGGAGAATGGATCAGCTCATGGTTGAATGGTGAGGTAGACTCGATGGGCTGAATGATCTGTTTCTGCTCTTGTGTCTGATGTTCCTAGTCTGTGATGGGCTGTGAACCTGTGGTTGGGGGTGGGTTATGCACTAGTCTGTGTCCCGATTTGGAATGAAAGATGGCAAAGTTTGATGGGCCCCATCCCCTGGAACTCCCTAGGATTGATTGAGGTTCATTCCACCACTGTGTCCTATGTTAGGGTATTACTAAACCCTTGGGGACAATGATCCACAGGTTTTTGTTTGGGCAGAATATTCCTTTTGGTGGAATCTCCTAGATTAGCATCGGGAATCTTGGCATGTCTGAGGACCAGGTGAGCGCAGCCTTAGTCACCTGGGGGTCTGTGGATCAGTGGGATGCAGCAATCTCTCAGGAGACTCGGAGTATTTGTGTTCAGTTCTAGTCACCTCATTGTAGGAAGGATGTGGAAGTGATGGAGAGGGGGCAGCAGAGATTGACCAGGATGTTGCCTGGATTGGGAAATGTCTTTTGAGAAAAGGTTAGCAGAGCTGGGACCTTTCTCTTTGGAGCATAGGAGAGGAGACTTGATAGAGGTTTCAAGATTCTGAGAGGCATAAATAGGTGGATGGCCAGCACTTGTTTCCCAGGGCAGGAATGGCAAACAGTGCCTGCATCACTGGAGCCTCCCTACATGGTCTGCATAGTCAGGGATCAGTTCCACTCAGGAGAGAGAGCACAGCAAGGCACGAGTCTTAAATTAAATTTGGACAGAGCTCAGTACCAGGCCCTTACAGCCCACAAGCCCATGCTGCTAATTACACCTAGTTGACTACGTTTTGACGGTGGGAGGAAACTGGAGATCCCAGAGGATACCACTCAGACATGGGGAGAATGTACAAACTTCTTACAAACAGCGCGGGATTTGAACTCCTGGTTGAGGGTACTGTTACAGAGTTGTGCTAACCACTACAGGAGCCAACTTGGGAATTCAGCATGTAGGGCATGGGGTTTGGTGCAGGTCAGAGAGGGGGGCAACCTGGATGCCATTGAATGGGAAGCAGGCAGAGGGGCCTCCTCCCTCTGGTGTACGTTCAAAGGTTGGGGGTGGGCGTGTGTTCGTGTGGCATGACCTGTTACACAAGGGTGTGTTCTTGTGCAGAAGAGGTGTGGTCTGGCAGAACTCACAGCAACCCTGGTCACCCAGAGCCCTGGTAGTCCCCTTGCCAATGGAAATGGTTGTGAGGGAGGGTAGTGCAAGCTGGGGGGGTGGGGTGGGGGGGGGGGGTCGAGAACCCGGCAGGGACGGAGAACGGGACTGCTCCCTCCTCGAGTCCTGGTGACCCCACCCACCTATGCCTGAGGAGAGCGTGGTCCAGACCAGAGGGTTGACACCCTCTATCCCCTCCTCGCCCTCCCTCCTCATCTCCTACCCTCTCCTTGCCCTCCACTCCCTCCTTTACTCCCACTCTTAGCCCCACTCCCTCCCTACCTCCTCGGCCTCCCTGCCCCACCTCCTCAGGGTTCAGAAGGCGATGGGTGATGGACTTTGTCTGGGCCCTAACTGCCGGATCCTCGGAACCGGGAATGATCAGAACACTGGAGTGCTGCGGAAGGTGTGGAGTGTGCAGCGCTTGAACGTTCAGTGATCCTCCCTATGGCAGGACCTCGGGCCTCACCTCCACCTCCTGATGACCACCTTTCCTCTGACCCTCCCAGGAATGCATCCTGTCCGGAATCATGTCCGTCAACGGGAAGAAGGTGCTTCACTTGGACCGGAACTCCTACTACGGTGGCGAGAGCGCTTCGCTCACCCCGCTGGAGGAGGTAAGGGGGGTTCTGATGGGGGTGGATATTGTGGAAACAAACCATGGTGAAAGAATGGGGGAGACAGAGGCAGGAATGTTGTCTCTACAGCCTCAAGATTCAGGGAGCAGAACCAGAGAACATTGCAGCACAGAAAACAGTCCCTTTGGCCCTTCTAGTCTGTGCTGCACCATTATTCAGCCTCGTCCCACTGACCTGCACCTAATCCATAGCCCTGCAATACCCGATCCATGTACCTGTCCAAATTCTTCTTAAATGTTAAAATTCAGCCCGCATTCACTACTTCAGTTCATTCCACCCAACCCCCAACTGACTTGATGTTCCCCTTAAACTTCTCCACTTTCTCCTTTAACCCATGTCCTCTGGTTTGTATCTCATCGACCCTCAGTGGGAAAAGCTGACCTACAATTTATCGAAAAGTAGATGAGGAACTGCTTGTGGCACAGGATAGGCCCTTCAATGTAACCATATAACAATTACAGCACAGAAACAGGCCAACTTGGCCCTTCCCGTCCATGCCGAACACTTTCTCCCACCTCACCTCACCAATCTACTCTCAACCCATGACCCTCCAGCTTTTCCCATCCATATACATATCCAACTTCTCCTTCAATGCTACTATTGTGCCTGCCTCCCCCACTTCGTCTGGAAGCTCGTTTCATAAACCCCCCCCCCCTTCTCTGAGTAAAGAAGTTACCTCAAAGCTTTTGCCCCCTAACTCTCAGCTCACGTCCTCTCATTCATATCTCCCCCTTAAAGGAAAAAGCCTTTCCACGTCAACTCTAACGATACCCCTAATAATTTTAATCCCTTCTCAACCTTCGACGCTCCAAAGAATAAAGACGTAACTTTTTTAACCTTTCCCTATAACTTAAACCCTGTAACCCTGGCCACATTCTACTAAATCTTCTCTGCACTCTCTCTAAATTGTTGATATCTTTCCTATACTTTGGTGACCAAAGCTGTACACAATGCTCCGTTTGGCCTCATCAAAGTCTTGTACAATTTTAACACAACATCCCAGCTCCTACACTCAATGTTCTGATTTATAAAGGCCAAAGTAACATAAGCTTCCTCCCCACCCTATCCACGTGACTTCAGCTTCAGGGAACTATGTACCATTATTTCTGGA
The DNA here is from genome assembly GCF_036971445.1 of Narcine bancroftii. Taxonomy (NCBI): domain Eukaryota; kingdom Metazoa; phylum Chordata; class Chondrichthyes; order Torpediniformes; family Narcinidae; genus Narcine; species Narcine bancroftii. The sequence continues at coordinate 330,902,907 of NC_091471.1, forward strand.
TCGCTCTGTTCTACTGCACTCTTCACTGCCTGACCATTTATCATGTATGTCCTATTTTGATTAATCCTATCAAAATGTAACACCTCACACTTATCTGCATTAAACTCTACCTGTCATCTTCCAGCCCACTCTTCTAACTGCCCTAAATCCCTCTGCAAGCTTTGAAACCCTTCTTCACTATCTACAGCTCTGCCTATTTAAGTATCGTCCGCATACTTACTAATCCAATTTCCCAGTCCATCATCCAAATCATTAATCTATTTCACAAACAGTAATCGACCCAATACTGAACCCTGAGGCACACTACTCATCACTGGCTTCCAATCTGACAGTTATCTCTGCCATCTCTCATTTGACCATCGTTGAATCCATTTTACTCTTCTCTCTTTCTCTTTGGGTTGGCTTCGCGGACGAAGATTTATGGAGGGGTAAATGTCCACGTTTGTGGCTGACAAGTCCGATGCGGGACAGGCAGACACGGTTGCAGCAGTTGCAAGGGAAAATTGGTTGGTTGGGGTTGGGTGTTGGGTTTTTCATCCTTTGCCTTTTGTCAGTGAGGTGGGCTCTGCGGTCTTCTTCAAAGGAGGTTGCTGCCTGCCGAACTGTGAGGCGCCAAGATGCACAGTTTGAGGCGATATCAGCCCACTGGCAGTGGTCAATGTGGCAGGCACTAAGAGATTTCTTTAGGCAGTCCTTGTACCTCTTCTTTGGTGCACCTCTGTCACGGTGGCCAGTGGAGAGCTCGCCATATAACACGATCTTGGGAAGGCGATGGTCCTCCATTCTGGAGACGTGACCTACCCAGCGCAGTTGGATCTTCAGCAGTGTGGATTCGATGCTGTCGGCCTCTGCCATCTCGAGTACTTCGATGTTAGGGATGAAGTCGCTCCAATGAATGTTGAGGATGGAGCGGAGACCACGCTGGTGAAAGCGTTCTAGGAGCCGAAGGTGATGCCGGTAGAGGACCCATGATTCGGAGCCGAACAGGAGTGTGGGTATGACAACGGCTCTGTATACGCTAATCTTTGTGAGGTTTTTCAGTTGGTTGTTTTTCCAGATTCTTTTGTGTAATCTTCCAAAGGCGCTATTTGCCTTGGCGAGTCTGTTGTCTATCTCGTTGTCGATCCTTGCATCCGATGAAATGGTGCAGCCGAGATAGGTAAACTGGTTGACTGTTTTGAGTTTTGTGTGCCCGATGGAGATGTGGGGGGGCTGGTAGTCATGGTGGGGAGCTGGCTGATGGAGGACCTCAGTTTTCTTCAGGCTGACTTCCAGGCCAAACATTTTGGCAGTTTCCGCAAAACAGGACGACAAGCGCTGAAGAGCTGGCTCTAAATGGGCAACTAAAGCAGCATCGTCTGCAAAGAGTAGTTCACGGACAAGTTGCTCTTGTGTCTTGGAGTGAGCTTGCAGGCGCCTCAGATTGAAGAGACTGCCATCCATGCGGTACCGGATGTAAACAGCGTCTTCATTGTTGAGGTCATTCATGGCTTGGTTCAGCATCATGCTGAAGAAGATTGAAAAGAGGGTTGGTGCGAGAACGCAGCCTTGCTTCACGCCATTGTTAACGGAGAAGGGTTCAGAGAGCTCATTGCTGTATCTGACCCAACCTTGTTGGTTTTCGTGCAGTTGGATAACCATGTTGAGGAACTCTGGGGGGCATCCGAGGCGCTCTAGTATTTGCCAAAGCCCTTTCCTGCTCACGATGTCGAAGGCTTTGGTGAGGTCAACAAAGGTGATGTAGAGTTCTTTGTTTTGTTCTCTGCACTTTTCTTGGAGCTGTCCGAGGGCAAAGACAGTGCGGCGAAAGCCGCACTGTGATTCTGGGAGAACATTCTCGGCGACACTAGGTATTATTCTATTTAGGAGAATCCTAGTGAAGATTTTGCCTGCAATGGAGAGCAGCGTGATTCCCCTGTAGTTTGAGCAGTCTGATTTCTCGCCTTTGTTTCTGTACAGGGTGATGATGATGGCATCACGAAGGTCCTGAGGCAGCTTTCCTTGGTCCCAGCAGAGCTTGAAAAACTCATGGAGTTTGGCATGCAGAGTTTTGCCGCCAGCCTTCCAGACCTCTGGGGGGGGGGATTCCATCCATACCTGCTGCTTTGCCACTTTTCAGTTGTTCAATCCGTTTTACTACTTCAATGCTAATACCTAATGATTGAACCTTCCCTGAGGAACCTTATTAAAGTCCTTACTAACGTCCATATGTACAACATCCACTGCCTTACCCTTATCAACTTTCCTAGTAACCTCCTCAAAAAAAATAATTCTATAAGGTTTGTCAAACATGATCTTCCCCTCACAAATTCATGTTGATTGTTCCAAATATTTAAATATACCATCTCTAAGAATACTTTCCATGAACTTACCCACCACTGATGTCAAACTTACAGGCCTATAATTACTAGATTTACTCTTTGCACCTTTTTTAAACAATGGAACTACATGAGCTACCCTCCAATCTTCTGGCACTATTCCCATTACTAATGATGTTTTAAATATCTCCATCAAAGCCCGTACTATTTCTATACTAACCTCCTGCTAGGTCCTAGGGAATATCTTGTCAGGGCCAGGAGATTTATTCACCTTTATTTTCCTTAAAAGTGCCAGAACTTCCTCTTCTTTAATCATCGTTGTTTCCATATCTTCCCTACTTATTTCTCTTATTTACACAGATCAGTATTCTTCTCATTAGTAAATACTGAAGAAAAAAACCTGTTCAAAATCTCTCCCATCTCCTTTGGCTCCATGCATAGCCGTCCACTCTCATCTTCTAGGAAATCCATTTTATCCCTCACTATCCTTTTGGTCCTCATATATCTGTAGAAACCTTTTGATTTATTTTCTCCTTACTTGGCAACACAACCTCGTATCTCCTCTTGGTCTTTCTCATTTCCTTAAGATTCTTTTTATATTCTTTCTATTCCTCGAACACCTCATTTACTTCATGCTGTCTATACTTTTTGTACACTTCTCTCTTTCTGAACCATATTTCTAATAACCAAGGGTCCCTAAAATTTTAACCTTTCCTTTCATCTTGACACGAAGCCTTTCTATCCCCTTAAAATTTCACCTTTGAATGTCCTCCATTTTCTTTCGACATCCTTTCCATAAAACAATTTATCCCAGTCCACACCTTCCAAATCCACTCATCTCAAAATTAGCTTTTCTCCAGTCAAAAATCTCAACCCTGGGTCCTGACGTATCTTTTGCCAAACTTCGGCCCACGAGTTTGTGTCAACCCATTTAACTCTTCTCCACACCATCTAAACTTCCCTACCTCACACCTATAGCCCTCTATTTTTTCTGACATCCATGTACCTCAGAGCTTTTTAAATGCCTCAAATGTTCCATCCTCCACCACCATCCCTGGCAATGTATTCCAGGCACCCACAACTCTTGGCGTTTTTAAAAAAAAAAAAAAAATCAACCCTGTACATCTCCCCTAAAATTATTTCCCCTCTTCTCAAACAGATGGCCTCCAAAAGACATAGGAGCAGAAATAGGCTATGAATCACATCGAGTCTGCCCTGCCATTTAATCATGAGCTGATCCATTCTCCCACTGCCCAGCCTTCTCCCCATAACAGTTGATGCCCTGGCTAATCAAGAACTGATTATTCTCTGCCTTAAATACACCCAATGACCCAGCTTCCACAACTGCCTGTGGTAACAAATTCCATATTCACCACTTGCTGGCTGAAGAAATTCTTCCATGTCTCTGTTCTAAGTGGACGCCCTTCAATCCTGAAGTTGTGCCCTCTTGTCCTGGACTCTCCCACCATGGGGAACAACCTTTCTACATCTACTCTGTCCACGCCTTTCAACATTTAAAATATTTCAATGAGATTCTCCCCTCATTCTCCTAAATTCCAATGAGTCCAGGCCAAGAGCCATCAAACGCTCCTCGTATGATAACCCTTTCATTCCCGAAATCATCTTTGTGAACCTCCTCTGAACCCTCTCCAATGTCAGCACATCCTTTCTTCAATGGGGATCCCAAGCCTGCTCACAATATTCCATGTGAGGTCTCACCAGGGCCTTATAAAGCCTCAACATCACATCCCTGCTCTTGTATTCGATTCCTCTTGAAATGAACGGCAGCATCGTGTTTGCCTTCTTCACCCCCAACTCCACCTGCAACTTTACCTTCAGGCTGTTCTGCACGAGGACTCCCAGGTCCCTATGTATCTGGGGATTTTCAATTTTCTCCCCATTTAGAAAACTGTCTGCCTGTTTTTTTGACCAAAGGGGACGACTGTCCACTTTCTGACATTGTATTTCATTTGGCACTTCTCTGCCCGTTCTCCTGATCGAAGTCCTTCTGCAGCCTCTGTGTTTTCTCGACACAACCTGCCCCTTCGATTTGTCTGCAGACTTGGCCACGAAGCTGTTCATTCCATAATTTAAATCATTAATATACAACATAAAAAGAAAAGCTGTTCATTCCATAATCTAAATCATTAATATACAACATAAAAAGAAGGGCAAAAACCAACCCCTGAGGAACATCACTAGCGACCGCTAGCCAAGCTTTGAAACCCTGTATACAGGATTCCTGTATTCTGACTCTGCTTCCTGCCAATCAGCCAATGCTCTCCTCTCGCTAGTATGTTTCCTGTTACACCATGCGCTTTTATCTTGTTCAATAGCCTCATGTGCGACCCCTTGACAAAGGCCTTCTCAAAACCCAAACACACAACATCCACTGTCATCTCCATATCCAGCTGGATGGTCACTTCTTCAGGTTTGTGAAGCCAATCTTTCCCTGAAGGAAAACGTGCTGCCTTTGGCCTGTCATGTCATGTGTCTCCAAGTAATTTGTAACCTCACCCTCCACCATCGACTCCAACACCTTCCCAACCGCTGACAACAGGCAAACTGGTCTAGAATTTCCTTCCAGCTACTCCCTCCCTTCTTGAACAGTGGGGTGACATTTACGATTTTCCAGTCCTCTGGGACCAGGCCAGAATCCATCGATTCCTGGAGGAACATTAGTCCACAGTCTCCATCGCTATCTCTTTCAGGACCCAAGAGTGCATCCATCTGGTCTGGGAGACCATTCACCTTCTCCCTTGAAGTAGTAACTGCACTCACTTCCCTTCCCTGATACCCTTCAACATCCACCACACTGCTGGTGTCTTCCATAGTGAAGACTGTTGCAAAATACTCATTTAGTACCTCTGCCATCTCCTTGTCTCCCATTATTATTTCTCTTTTTTTTAATAATTTTTTATTTTTCACACCATAAATCACATTAACCATGATACACATTTTTTCCTTTTCACACATATACAATGTAATTTTCTCCCCCCCCCCCGCCTCCCTCCTCCCCTCTCACCCTCCCCACCTCCCCCCTCCCGTCCATTTAAGGTATAAAATCTAGGATACATTAAACCAGTCAGACAATGTTGTCATTCAATAAAAATACACCAGAAATTCCACTGAGTCCATTCTTTTCATTTCCTTTTCCTTCCGTTAACTTAGGTAGTGATTGTCCCCGGTAGGTTTTCGCTATTGTGTTTAATATAAGGCTCCCATATTTGTTCGAATATTTCAATATTATTTCTTAAACTATATGTTATTTTTTCTAATGGAATACATTTATTCATTTCTATATACCATTGTTGTATTTTCAAATTATCTTCCAATTTCCAGGTTGACATAATACATTTTTTTGCTACGGCTAGAGCTATCTTAACAAATCTTTTTTGTGCATCCTCCAAATCAATTCCAAATTCTTTGTTTTTTATGCTACTTAGGAGAAAGATCTCTGGATTCTTTGGTATATTGTTTTCTGTTATTTTATTTAATATCTGATTGAGATCTTCCCAAAATTTTTCTACTTTTTCACATGTCCAGATTGCATGAATTGTTCCCATTTCTTTTTTACATCGAAAACATCTATCAGATACTGTTGGGTCCCATTTATTTAACTTTTGAGGTGTAATGTATAGCCTGTGTATCCAGTTATATTGTATCATATGTAACCTCGTATTTATTGTATTTCTCATCGTTCCAGAGCATAACTTCTCCCATGTTTCCTTTTTTATCTTTATATTTAAATCCTGTTCCCATTTTTGTTTAGTTTTACCATTTGTTTCCTCATTCTCCTTTTCTTGCAGTTTAATATACATATTTGTTATAAATCTTTTGATTATCATTGTATCTGTAATCACATATTCAAGGTTACTTGCCTCTGGCAAACTCAAACTGCTTCCTAATTTATCCTTCAAGTAGGATCTCAATTGGTAATATGCCAGTGCTGTATCTTGAGTTATATTGTATTTATCTTTCATTTGTTCAAAGGATAATAATCTATTTCCTGAAAAACAATTTTCTATTCTTTTAATCCCTTTTTTCTCCCATTCTCTAAAGGAAAGGTTATCTATTGTAAAAGGGAGTAACTTGTTTTGCGTCAATATTAGTTTTGGTAATTGATAATTTGTTTTATTTCTTTCTACATGAATCTTCTTCCAAATATTGAGAAGATGATGTAATACTGGAGAACTTCTATGTTGTACCAATTTTTCATCCCATTTATATAATATGTGTTCAGGAGTCTTTTCCCCTATTTTATCTAATTCTAATCTAGTCCAATCTGGCTTTTCCCTTGTTTGATAAAAATCTGATAGGTATCTTAATTGTGCGGCTCTATAATAATTTTTAAAGTTTGGCAGTTGTAAGCCTCCTTGTTTATACCATTCTGTTAATTTATCTAGTGCTATCCTCGGTTTCCCCCCTTTCCATAAAAATTTCCTTATTATTTTCTTTAACTCCTTGAAGAATTTCTCTGTCAGTTGTATTGGCAATGCCTGAAATAAGTATAATATCCTTGGGAAAATGTTAATTTTAATACAGTTTATCCTTCCTATTAGTGTTAATGGTAAATCTTTCCAATGCTCTAAATCATCCTGTAATTTTTTCATTAGTGGATAATAATTGAGTTTATATAGTTGGCCGAGATTTTTGTTTATTTGTACACCTAGGTATCTTATTGCTTGCATTTGCCATCTAAATGGTGATTCTTTCTCAAATTTTGAGAAATCCGCATCATTCATAGGCATTGCTTCACTTTTATTTACGTTGATCTTGTAACCCGACACTTCTCCATATTCCTTCAATTTCTTATATAATTCTTTTATTGATAGTTCTGGTTCTGTTAAGTATACTATAACATCATCCACAAATAAATTGATTTTATATTCCTTGTCTTTTATTTTTATCCCTTTTATATTATTTTCTGTTCTTATCAATTCTGCTAGTGGTTCTATAGCTAACGCAAACAATAAAGGTGATAGTGGGCATCCCTGTCGTGTTGACCTGCTTAAGTTAAATTGCTTTGATACATGTCCATTTACTGTCACTTTCGCTAATTCTCTTCTTTTAGTTGTATCTTCCTTCATTGCTAATTTTTTTTCTATATTTACTATTTCCCTTTCCAACTGCTCTGTTTCCTGATTATAGTCCTTCTTCATCTTGGTTACATAACTTATTATTTGCCCTCTAATGAATGCTTTCATTGCATCCCATAGTATAAACTTATCTTCCACTGATTCCGTATTTATTTCAAAATACATTTTTATTTGTTTTTCAATAAATTCTCTAAAATCCTGCCTTTTAAGTAACATGGGTTTAATCTCCATCTATACATTCTTGGAGGGATGTCCTCTAGTTTTACTGTCAATATTAAGGGTGAAAGGTCCGATAGCATTCTCGCTTTATATTCTGTTTTTCTTACTCTATCTTGCATACTAGCTGATAAAAAAAATAGGTCTATTCTTGAGTATGTTTTATGTCTAGCCGAGTAATATGAATATTCCTTTTCTTTTGGGTGTTGTTTCCTCCATATATCCAAAAGTTGCATTTCTTCCATTGATTTAATTATAAATTTGGTTACTTTGTTCTTTCTGTTAATTTTTTTCCCAGTTTTATCCATATTTGAATCCAAATTCAGGTTGAAATCTCCTCCTATTAATATGTTCCCTTGCGTATTTGCTACCTTCAAAAAGATATCTTGCATAAACTTTTGATCTTCTTCGTTAGGTGAATATACATTGAGTAGATTCCAAAACTCCGAATATATCTGACATTTTATCATTACATATCTCCCTGCTGGATCTATTATTTCCTCTTCTATTTTAAATGGCACATTTTTACTAATTAATATAGCTACTCCTCTTGCTTTTGAATTATACGATGCTGCTGTTACGTGTCCTACCCAATCTCTCTTTAATTTCTTATGCTCCAATTCAGTTAAATGTGTTTCTTGCACAAATGCTATATCAATTTTTTCTTTTTTCAGTAAATTTAGCAGTTTCTTCCTTTTAATTTGGTTATGTATTCCATTAATATTTAAAGTCATATAGTTCAACGTAGCCATTTTATACTTTGTTTATCTTCCATTTCCGTTTCTCCATCATTACTTTTCCTTCTTATCCATTTCTGTTTTCTTGTTTTGAATCCTTTATAAGACAACATTCCTAAAACATCAAACATTTTCCTTATTCTCCTATTTAAAACTCCTTTAGCCCCAATCCCCCCTTCCCTTCCTGAGTTGTCCTTTATCCCTTGTCGGACAACCACATCTCCCCTCTCCATTTGGATTTGCGAATTCACTCGCAAGCGTCAGCTGATTTTGCAGTGACCGTAACACCCCCCTACCCAGCCCCCCCAGAAAAGATTTCACTTTTCATATGTGACAAAGGTCACTCTTTTAATTCCCTCCTTATTCCCTCTATTCCTTTTCCTTCCCTTATTAATTCTTGTCTATACTATCGATATTTTCCTCTAAATACGGATATATTCATGTATGCACATTATACATATACACACATATACCTCTTTACCCACATACATATAAATCGTGGTAATTTTTACTCTTATTACATGTCTTCATCTCTCTGTTTGTTTTGTAGTTGTTCTGCAAATTTCCTTGCTTCCTCTGGATCCGAGAATAGTTTTTTACCATAAGATCGTTTTCGATGTTTTGAACTCCTTCCTCTTCTACAGGAGTTCAAAACTTATGTCTTTTTAGTTCGCAGTCTTTTGTACTCTCGTTACACGTCTTCATCTCTCAGTCAATTTTGTAATTGTTCTGCAAATTTTCGTGCTTCCTCTGGATCCGAGAACAGTCTGTTTTGTTGTCCTGGAATAAATATTTTCAATACCGCTGGATGCTTTAGTATAAATTTATACCCTTTCTTCCATAAAATCGCCTTTGCTGTATTGAACTCCTTTCTCTTCTTCAGGAGTTCAAAACTTATATCTGGATAAATGAAGATTTTTTGCCCTTTGTACTCCAGTGGCTTGTTGCCCTCTCTTACTTTTTCCATTGTCTTCTCCAGTACCTTTTCTCTTGTAGTATATCTTAGGAATTTTACTAAAACAGATCTTGGCTTTTGTTGTGATTGTGGTTTAAAGGCCAATGCTCTATGTGCCCTTTCTATTTCCATTTCTTGCTGTAGTTCTGGACATCCTAGGATCCTAGGGATCCAATCTTTTATAAACTCTCTCATATTCTTGCCTTCTTCATCTTCCTTAAGGCCCACTATCTTTATGTTATTTCTTCTGTTATAATTTTCCATTATATCTATTTTCTGAGCTAACAGTTCTTTTGTCTCTTTAACTTTTTTATTAGATTCCTCTAATTTCTTTTTTAAGTCCTCTACCTCCATTTCTACTGCTGCTTCTCGTTCTTGCACCTTGTCCATTCTTTTTCCCATTTCTGATAAGGTCTTATCTATTTTGTTCATTTTCTCTTCTGTATTGTTTATTCTTCTTCTTAAATCATTAAATTCTTGCGCTTGCCATTCTTTAAATGACTCCATGTATTCTTTAATAAGAGAAAGTATATCCTTTATCTTGCCTTTCCCTTCTTCTTCTATTTCACTGTACTCTTCCTCTTCTTCCTCTGGGTTGGCCATCTGTTGTTTCTTTGTTGCCCTTTTCTTCTCTTCTTTCTTGTTTTCGTTGTCTTCTATGTTCTCCTCTTGCTGCAGGTGTTCTGCAGCTGTCATTGCCGGCTGTGGAGATCGACTCCCCAGCTGGTCACCCCTCCCGTCGGTGTGTTTTTTTTCATGCGCGGTTGCGCACTTTTACTCGACTCAGCGAGCCATTTTTGTAGTCCACTTTCTACCGACCTGAGGGAGCGGGTTTCTCTCTCCACCGCGGGCCTCTTCGAACAGGTAAGGCCTTTTCCTTCATCTTCCGTTGTCTTCTCTTCCTCTCTTCTTACCGTTGGTTTCGACTTTTCTTTTTTCGTCGCCATCTTCTTTCCACCTTTATATTCACTTTACTTTGATTTTTATTTTGTGCCTTTGTGTTTTGCTTTGTTTTTTCCGACTTTTCTGGAGAGGGCTGGAGTTCACCGTCCGGCCACCACTCCATCACGTGACACCCCCCTCCCATTATTATTTTTTCTCCATGACATTTTTTGCCTATATCTAGTCTTGCCTTTGACTCTTCATATTTTAAAAAAAAAAATTTTCACACTATGAACCATATTAACCAAAATACACACAAACATTTCCCTCTTGAATATACACAGTGTCATTTTCTCCCCCTTTTCCCCTCTCCTTTCCCTCCCTCCTTCCCACGCCCCTCCCTACCCACTAAACAATCAACATATACAATACAATAAATCCATTAAACAATGTCATCACCCAATAAAAATAAACAAGAAAATTGTGTTATCTACTTTTACACACTGGGTCAGTTCATTCCGTCGTCTTCTCATTCTGTCATTTAAGGGGTGGAGGTCCACGGTAGGACCTCTCCGTTGTGTTTCATGTACGGTTCCCAAATTTGTTCGAATACTGTGACTTTATTTTTTAAATTATATGTTATTTTTTCCAGTGGAATACATTTATTCATTTCTATGTACCATTGCTGTACTCTCAGGCTCTCTTCTGATTTCCAAGTTGACATTATACATTTTTTTGCTATCACTAAGGTTATCATAATAAATCTTTTTTGTGCTTCATCCAATTTGAGGCCTAGTTCTTTACTTCTTATATTACTTGGAAGAAAGATCTCTGGATTTTTTGGTATGTTGCTTTTTGTGATTTTATTTAGTACCTGATTTAGATCTGCCAAAACTTTTTCACTTTCTCACATGCCCAAATTGCATGTACTGTTGTTCCCGTTTCCTTCTTACAGCGAAAACATCTGTCTGATACTGTTGGGTCCCATTTATTTAACTTTTGGGGCGTGGTGTATAGCCTGTGTAACCAGTTATATTGTATCATGCATAACCTCGTGTTTATTGTATTTCTCATAGTTCCGGAGCATAGCTTTTCCCATTTTTCATTTTTTATCTTTGTTTAGATCTTGTTCCCACTTTTGTTTGGGTTTATAGCTTATTTCATCGTTCTTTTTCTCTTGCAGTTTGATGTACATGTTTGTTATAAATCTTTTAATTATCATTGTGTCTGTAATGACATATTCAAAGCTGCTTCCTTCTGGTAACCTCAGCCTGCTTCCCAATTTGTCCTTCAAGTAGGTTTTCAGTTGGTGGTATGCAAACATTGTACCGTGAGTTAATCCATATTTGTACTTAATTTGTTCAAAAGATCCAGACTCTCCAGTCTCGGACACAATCATAGATCACAGGGATAATCTTACCTAGATTTCTTCTTTTCTTTGGCTTGGCTTCGCGGACGAAGATTTATGGAGGGGCTAAAATGTCCACATTAGCTGCAGGCTCGTTTGTGGCTGACAAGTCCGATGCGGGACAGGCAGACACGGTTGCAGCGGTTGCAAGGGAAAATTGGTTGGTTGGGGTTGGGTGTTGGGTTTTTCCTCCTTTGCCTTTTGTCAATGAGGTGGGCTCTGCAGTCTTCTTCAAAGGAGGTTGCTGCCCGCCGAACTGTGAGGTGCCAAGATGCACGGTTTGAGGCGATAGCAGCCCACTGGCGGTGGTCAATGTGGCAGGAACCAAGAGATTTCTTTAGGCAGTCCTTGTACCTCTTCTTTGGTGCACCTCTGTCACGGTGGCCAGTGGAGAGCTCGCCATATAACACGATCTTGGGAAGGCGATGGTCTTCCATTCTGGAGATGTGACCCACCCACCCAAATAACCAAAAATTGATCCTACAAGGGCCTTCAGTCTATTCAGCTAACTTTGCCAGGCATGATCAGGACAGACCCCCTATGCTAGGATACAATCAGGAATCACAGAGGCAACCTTACCCAGCCTCCACCTTATCCTAAATACACAACAACACAAAATCAATCCCACAAATTATTTCCCAAAAAACAATTTTATATTCTTTTGATCCCTTTTCTCTCCTATTGACTCTTCATATTGTTGAAGAAGCTTTTTGTATTCTCTGATTTGATTTTCTAGCCTATTTCACATTTCATCTTATTCCTTGTTATTTTGTTTCCTTCTGCAAGTTTAAAAATAAGTCCCGATCCTCCATCTTCCCAATAGTTTTTCCTTCCTTCTTCCTCTACTGACCTGCTTATCCTTTCAATACCCTGTGTATTCTTGGACATTCAGCTCCCAATGACATCCATCCTTTGGCTGCGACTCCGTGATGGCTACCACATTGCACCTGCCAGACTGTAGCTGTACAACAAGGTCATCCACGGTATTCCCTGCGGCATGCCTTTACATACAAAGCATTTAGTCCTGTATTTGTTTGGACTCAGTGTCCCTGTTCCATTGAAACTCATCTCTATGGCTGCAATTTTGCCCGATCTGCCTGTCCTTCCAAGCTTCCTTTCCCACTGTTCCTATTTTTGCGCCAACCACCTCTTCACTCTGGCTCCCACCACCCTGCAAGTCTAATTTAAATCCCTCCCCGACACCATTTGCAAACCTTCCTGCCAGGATGTTGGTTCCCCTGCAGTTCAGGTGCAACCCATCCCACTAATACAGGACACTCCTACCCCAGAAATGGGTCCAATGATCCATTGTTGCCCAGTAAGAAAGTTCTGGTTATCCATACTATCTAAAACCCTTGTAATTTTATTTTCTTCCATGGTCATCTCTCATTCTTTTTTGGTCCAAAGAGAAAAGCCCCCAGCACTATCAACCTTGCTTTGAATGTTATGTTCTCTGGTCCAGGAAACATCCTCTACTGAAAATACTCCCTGAAGCATCTAATTCTTTCATAGAAACATAGAAAACTTACAATGCAATACAGGCCCTTCGGCTCAAAGTTGTACCGAACATGTCCCTACCTAAGAAATTAATCGATTTTTCCATATTTTCTAAGCTCCATGTACCTATCCAAAAGTCTCTTAAAGGACCCTATCGTATCCACCCCTACCACCGTTGCCAGCAGCTCATTCCATGCACGCACCACTCTGTTTTAAAAAAAAACGTACCAGTGACATCTCCTCTGTCCCTACTCCCCAGCACCTTAAACCCGTGTCCTCTCGTGGCCACCCTTTCAGCCCTGGGAAAAAGCCTCTGATTATGTACATGACCAATGCCTCTCAGCATCTTAAACACCTCTATCAGGTCACCTCTCATCCTCTGTTGCTCCAAGAAGAAAAGGCCGCATTCACTCCACCTGTTTTCATAAGGCATGTTCCCTAATCTAAGCAATACCCTTTCCATGGCTTCCACCTCCTTCCAGTAGTGAGGTGACCAGAACTGAGTACAGTACTCTAAGTGGGCTCTGTCTAGTGACTTATATAGCTGCAACATTACCTCTAGGCACCCAAGTTCAATTCCATGATTAATGAAGGCCTTCTTGACCAGGGAATCAACCTGCACAGCTGCCTTGAGGTGACTAGAACTGAATACAATTCTCCAAATGTGGCCTCACCAGAGTTTTATAGAGCTGCAACGTTACTTTGCAACTCATGAACTCAGTCATAAGACATAGGAGCAGAAATAGGCCATTCAGCCCATTAAGTCTGTTGTACCATTTAATCATGAGCTGATCTATTTCCCCTCTCAGCCCCACTGGCTGGCCTTTTCCCCATGACCTGGCTAGTCAAGAACCTAAATCTCTGCCTTAAGTACACCCAATGACCCAGCCTCCACAACTGCCTGTGGCAAAAAAATCCACATATTCACCACCCTCTGGCTGAAGAAATTCCTCTGCTGTTCTAAGCGGACGCCCTTCAATCCTGATCTCTTGTCCTTGACTCTCCCACCGTGGGGAAACAACCTTCCCACACCTAATCTGTCCATGCCTTTCAAAAATGTTTCAATGAGACCCCCCCATTCCTCTAAATTCCAACAAGTACAGTCCAAGAACTGTCAAATGCTCCTCTAATTCCCTGTGAACCTCCCTGACTAATGAAAGTCAGCACACTGAACGCCTTCTGAATACTCTTAACTTTCTCCCAAGCATAAGAGGCTGCCTCGTTCAATGTATCTCCTCTATTTTGGATTTGGATTATGGAATAGATGGCTCTGTGGCTAAATTTGCAGATGACATCAAAACAGGTAGTAGGGCAGGCGGTACAAAGGATACTGAAAGACTTTGATCGATCGGGAGATCGGGCAAAGAGGTGGCAGATGCAATACAATGTTGGGAAGTGTATGGTCATGAACTTGGGTGGAAGAAATAGATGGGCTGATTATTATTTAGATGGGGAAGAAAATTCAAAATTCCCAGGTGATGAGGGACTTGGGAGTCCTTGTGCATGATACCCAAAAGGTGAATGTCCAGGTGGTGAAGAGAGCAAATGCATTGTTGGCATAGAAAGGAATAGAATCAGAATCAGGATTTATGGTTATGAATAAGTCAAGAAATTCAGTATTTTGTGGCAGCATCAAAGTGCAAACATACATCTAACCATCTTATGACATCACTATAAAAATAACAGTAACAGGTGCACAAAGCTTGAGGCCGTGTCTGGTTCATTGATCATTCAGGAATCTGATGGCGGAGGGGAACAACCTATCCTTGTGCTCCTGAGGGCTCATCTTCAGGCTCCTGTTCCTTCCCCCCCCCCCGCTCCCCCCCACACCGATGGTAGCAGAGTGAAGAGAGCAAGTAGAGCAGTGGGGTAAGCACACATCCTTGCGGTGCGCCTGTGATGATAATCTGTGAGAAGACGTTGTTTCCAATTTGTAGTGGCAGTGATCTTCTAATGAGAAAGTCAAGGATCCAGTTACAGAGGGGGTTACAGAGGCATAGAGTTTGTAGCTTCCTTACCAGCACTGAGGCAGTAATGGTATTGAAGGCCGAGCTGTAGTTGATGAAGAGCAGCCATATGTATGAGTTGCTGTTTTTGAGGTGATCAAGAGCTGAGTGGAGAGCCAGTGATATTGCATCTGCTGTGGGGTGATTGCAGTGGGTCTAGGCCTTTACTTAGGTACGTGTTAATTCTAGCCATGAACAGCCTCTAGGAGCATTTCACCACAGAAGGTTAGTGCTACTGAGCAGTAGTCATTGAAACATAGTAGCAGATAAGAGAAGGATGTGATGTTGAGACTTTATAAAGCACTGGTGAGACTTCACTTGGAGAACTGGGTACAGTTCAGGGCACCATATTTGAGAAAAGATGTGCTGGCATTGGAGAGGGTTCAGCAAAGATTTACGAGAATGATAGAAGGAATGAAAGGATTAGCAAATGAGGAAAATTTGTTGGCTCTTGGACTGTACATGTTGGAGAACAGAAGGATGGGGGAGGGGCCTCATCGAGGCATTTTGAATGTTGAAAGGCCTCGACAGAGTAGATGTGGTAAGGATGTTTTCCATGGTAGGGGTGTCTGGGACAAGAGGCCACAACTTCAGAGTGAAAGGGTGTCAATTTAAAACAGAGATGTGGAAACATTTCTTCAGCCAGAGGGCGGTGAGTCTGTGGAACTTATTGCCACGGGCGGCGGTGCAAGTGAGGTTGTTGGGTGGATTTAAGGCAGAGGTATTTGATCAGTCAGGGCATTGAGTTTTACGGGGAGAAAGCTGGGGAGTGGGGCTGAGTGGGATGAAGAATCAGCTCATGATTAGAATGGTGGGGGATTCTCGATGGACCATCTTCTGCCTCCATCTTGTGATCTGAGACACAAACAGATTTTTAGGTGGTAGGGAAATGGTCTGGGAAAGAGGGGAGCTGAGCGCAGGGTGACCTCGCCGGGTCAGGTGCACATCCTCATACTGTCGGGAAAGATTGTTTGGGCCAGAGCCAGTTCTGGACATTCTACAAGAGATGGGGTGGTGGCTGAGAACCATGGGCTCTGGCAGGAGTGGGATGGGGTGGGGAGTGACTGGAACAGCTCTGGGAGAGGGGGGAGTCACTGGAACAGCTTGGGATGATGAGGTGGGGAATGACTTGAGGACGTCAGGTGTGGAATTGTGCTTGCATGGGGCTGGGTTGGTGGTGGTGGTGGGTAGAGAGGTCTGTCCCATGTTGCTAGTGTGAATCTTCCTCTCCTCTGCAGCTCTACAAGAGGTTTGGCCTTGAGCATGCTAATAAATCCATGGGACGAGGCAAGGACTGGAACGTGGACTTGATCCCCAAATTCCTGATGGCAAACGGTGAGGGGAATTTCGGGAAGGGGTCATGGGCTAGGACCCATGAGTGGTGGGGCCGGGTGTACATGAGAGAGAGGGTGTGTGTATGTGTGGGAGGTCCATGTTGTGGGAGGGGCCACGTGTATGTGAGTGAGGGCTGCGTTGGAGGGGCTCAATGTACATGCAGGAGGGCCACGTTAAGAGGAGGAGCCACATGTGTGTGTGTGTGTGTGTGTGTGTGTGTGTGTGTGGGAGGGCCATATTGGGGATGGGCCATGTGTATGTGCAGGAGGTCCACGTTGGGGGGGTGTTGCTTTGAAGAGTACGTGTGTACATGCGGGAGGTCTGCATTGGGGGAGGGCTGTGTTGAAGGGGCTAGGTGTACGTGCAGAAGGGCTGTGTTGAAGGGGCTACGTGTATCTGCAGAAGGGCTGTGTTGAAGGGGCTACATGTATGTGCAGAAGGGCAGTGTTGAAGGGGCTACGTGTACGTGCAGAAGGGCTGTGTTGAAGGGGCTACATGTACGTGCAGAAGGGCTTTGTTGAAGGGTGTACATGCAGAAGGACTGTGTTGGAGGGGCTACGTGTACGTGCAGAAAGGCTGTGTAGGAGGGGCTGCATATATGTGCAGGAGGGCTGCGTTGGAGGAGGGGCCGCATGTACGTGCAGGACAGCTGCTTTGAGGGAGGGGCAGGGTTAGGGAGGTTTGCTGGTGGAGGGTCTCACGGTTGAGGAGTCATGTTGGTGAAGGACAGATGTGCTGTTGAAAGATATTCACAGTCTTTGCTCCCCTCTATTCCCACCCCCCCCCCTCCCCCCCCTGTACCCGCAGGCCAGCTGGTGAAGATGTTGATCTACACGGAGGTGACCCGCTACCTAGATTTCAAGGTAGTGGAAGGAAGCTTCGTCTACAAGGGTGGCATGATCTACAAGGTGCCCTCCACGGAATCAGAAGCCCTAGGGAGCAGTGAGTTCCTCCCTCCATTCCTCTCTAATTTCCAGGCGTGTGGCCGAGCTGGGAAGTTTGGAATTGGTGTAAACCCTCTCTGCTCTCCTCCCTCCCCCGCTCTCCTCCCTCCCCCGCACTCCTCCCTCCCCCGCACTCCTCCCTCCCCCGCACTCCTCCCTCCCCCGCACTCCTCCCTCCCCCGCACTCCTCCCTCCCCCGCACTCCTCCCTCCCCCGCACTCCTCCCTCCCCCGCACTCCTCCCTCCCCCGCACTCCTCCCTCCCCCGCACTCCTCCCTCCCCCGCACTCCTCCCTCCCCCGCACTCCTCCCTCCCCCGCACTCCTCCCTCCCCCGCACTCCTCCCTCCCCCGCACTCCTCCCTCCCCCGCACTCCTCCCTCCCCCGCACTCCTCCCTCCCCCGCACTCCTCCCTCCCCCGCACTCCTCCCTCCCCCGCACTCCTCCCTCCCCCGCACTCCTCCCTCCCCCGCACTCCTCCCTCCCCCGCACTCCTCCCTCCCCCGCACTCCTCCCTCCCCCGCACTCCTCCCTCCCCCGCACTCCTCCCTCCCCCGCACTCCTCCCTCCCCCGCACTCCTCCCTCCCCCGCACTCCTCCCTCCCCCGCACTCCTCCCTCCCCCGCACTCCTCCCTCCCCCGCACTCCTCCCTCCCCCGCACTCCTCCCTCCCCCGCACTCCTCCCTCCCCCGCACTCCTCCCTCCCCCGCACTCCTCCCTCCCCGCACTCCTCCCTCCCCGCACTCCTCCCTCCCCCGCACTCCTCCCTCCCCCGCACTCCTCCCTCCCCCGCACTCCTCCCTCCCCCGCACTCCTCCCTCCCCCGCACTCCTCCCTCCCCCGCACTCCTCCCTCCCCCGCACTCCTCCCTCCCCCGCACTCCTCCCCTCCCCCCGCTCTCCTCCCCTCCCCCCGCTCTCCTCCCCTCCCCCCGCTCTCCTCCCCTCCCCCCGCTCTCCTCCCCTCCCCCCGCTCTCCTCCCCTCCCCCCGCTCTCCTCCCCTCCCCCCGCTCTCCTCCCCTCCCCCCGCTCTCCTCCCCTCCCCCCGCTCTCCTCCCCTCCCCCCGCTCTCCTCCCCTCCCCCGCTCTCCTCCCCTCCCCCCGCTCTCCTCCCCTCCCCCCCCGCTCTCCTCCCCCTCCCCCCCCGCTCTCCTCCCCCTCCCCCCCGCTCTACTCCCCCTCCCCCCCGCTCTCCTCCCCCTCCCCCCCGCTCTCCTCCCCCTCCCCCCGCTCTCCTCCCCCTACCCCCGCTCTCCTCCCCCTCCCCCCGCTCTCCTCCCCTCCCCCGCTCTCCTCCCCTCCCCCGCTCTCCTCCCCTCCCCCGCTCTCCTCCCCTCCCCCCGCTCTCCTCCCCCTCCCCCCGCTCTCCTCCCCCTCCCCCCGCTCTCCTCCCCCTCCCCCCGCTCTCCTCCCCCTCCCCCCGCTCTCCTCCCCCTCCCCCCGCTCTCCTCCCCCTCCCCCCGCTCTCCTCCCCCTCCCCCCGCTCTCCTCCCCCTCCCCCCGCTCTCCTCCCCCTCCCCCCGCTCTCCTCCCCCTCCCCCCGCTCTCCTCCCCCTCCCCCCGCTCTCCTCCCCCTCCCCCCGCTCTCCTCCCCCTCCCCCCGCTCTCCTCCCCCTCCCCCCGCTCTCCTCCCCCTCCCCCCCCTGCTCCCTTCTCCCCCCCCTCTCTCTCTCTCTCTCTCTCTCTCTCTCTCTCTCTCTCTCTCTCTCTCTCTTCCCCCCCCCCCCCCACCGTTCTTCCAGACAGACAATTCAAGATTGTTTGGGGTCAAAGGGGGAATTGAGGATAGGGGAAGTTCTGGGTGCTTCGATAGTTTATGACTGGAAAGAGGAATTGGGTTTGGACTCCCATCCTCCCCTAGACCCCATGTGACAGATGAGAAAGCAAAGTTCTGTCTATGTTCCCAAGAACCTGCACCAACCCATCTCCTTGAGAAGGGGACACCCCTTTCCTTGAGCTCCTGGTCCTGTACACAGACCCTGCAGTGGGGGATGCAGACCTTCCTTGTCCAACCCTCCCCCAGTCTTTGGGTTTGCACAGAGGAGCACAGGAGCTAAACAGACCCACATTCCCAATGGTTCCAGATCCTCACCACTTTCAACCCCTCTGTCACCCATCTATAAACCCCCCAAGATCCCTTCCCCAGCTTCCAAACACACTCGGTGATTCATCATCCCCCTAAAAAAATGATCCTCACCACTCTATAAATCCCCAGTAATCCATCCCCCTCACCACTCTATATACCCCCAGTAATCCTTCCCCCTCACCACTCTATAAGCCCCCAGTGATCAGTCCTCTCACCTCTCTATAAGCCCCCAGTAATCCATCCCCTCCCACTCAATAAACCCTCAGTGATCAGTTCTCTCACTGCTCCATAAGCCCCCAGTGATCAGTCCTCTCACCTCTCTATAAGCCCCGTGATCCATCCGCTCCCCATCTTTCAATCCCCAGTGATCCGTCCCCTCCCACTCTATAAACCCCCAGTAATCCATCCCCCTCACCAATAAACACTCAGTGATCAGTCCTCTCACCTCTCTATAAACCCCCAGTGATCTGTCCCCTCCTCCTCCATAAACCCTGAGTGATTTGTCCCCTCACCACTGTATAAACCCCCAGTGATCCATCTGCTCACCACTGTATAAACTCCCAGTGATTGTCCCCTCTATAAACCCCTAGTGATCAGTCCCCTCCCCCTCTATAAACCCCATGATTCATCCCCTCCCACTGTATAAACCCCCAGTAAGCCATCCCCTCCCACTGTATAAACCCCCAGAGATCAGTCCCCTCCCCCCCTCCATAAACCCCTAGTGATTCATCTCTCCCACTGTATAAACCCCCAAGGAGAGCCAGTCAGCGGGAGATTGGGAGCTGGTCAATGGGAGGGGAGGAGCTGGTCAGCGGGAGATGGGATGATAATCAGGAAGGGGACAGTCGGTGGCTGTGGGGGGAAGTCGGTCATCAGAAGTGGGGGGAGCAGGCCAGCAGTGGGGGGGGGGGGCAGTGGAGCCAGACCTTGGGAATGGATGAGCATTCACTGGTAGTGGAGTGGATGGAGCCAGTTTGTGGAGGATCCAGTCAGCAGGAAGAGGGGTCTTGTCCAGAGAGAGATGGGCTGAGTGGCCTTGCATATCTATGACCTTGCCTCTCATGTTACATCTCCATCCCCCAGAACTCATGGGCATGTTTGAAAAGCGGCGTTTCTGCAAGTTCCTGATGTTCATTGCCTCCTACGAGGAAGATAACCCAAAGACCCACGAGGGCATACATCCTGTCAGCACAACCATGCGGGAAGTGTACAAGAAGTTCGACCTGGGTCAGGATGTCATCGACTTCACAGGACATGCTTTGGCACTCCACAGAACAGATGAGTAGGTGGCCTTGTAACCCCCAGAAATGGTAACCCCCTCCGGTCCCTGATACCCCTCCCTGTCTCTGTAACCCACTCTGGTCCCCCACAACACTCCCTGTCTCTGTAATCCTCTTCAGTCCCCTACACCTTTCCCTGTTTCTGTAACCTCCTTTGGTCCCCTACACCCCTCTCTGTCTCTGTAACCCCCCTCCTGTCCCCTACACTCCTACCTGTCTCTGTTACCCCTTCCACTCCCTACACCTGTTGTCCGTGGCACTGTGCTGCCCCAGTCTTGGGAGGAGGTGTCCCTTCTGTTTTTTTTTAAATTTTTTATTTTTCACACCATAAATCACATTAGCCATGATACACACTTTTTTCCTTTTCACACATATACAGAGACATTTTCTCCCCCCTACCTCCCTCCTCCCAACCCACCCTCCCCACCCCCCCCCCCTCCCATCCATTTAAGGTATTCAATCTAGGATACATTAAACCAGTCAGACAATGTTGTCACTCAACAAAAATACACCAGAAATTCTACTGAGTCCATTCTTTTCTTTCCTTCTCCTTCCATCAACTTAGGTAATGATTGTCCCCGGTAGGTTTTCGCTATTGTATTTAATGTAAGGCTCCCATATTTGTTCGAATATTTCAATATTATTTCTTAAACTATATGTTATTTTTTCTAATGGAATACATTTATTCATTTCTATATACCATTGTTGTATTTTCAAATTATCTTCCAATTTCCAGGTTGACATAATACATTTTTTTGCGACGGCTAGAGCTATCTTAACAAATCTTTTTTGTGCATCCTCCAAATCAATTCCAAATTCTTTGTTTTTTATGTTACTTAGGAGAAAGATCTCTGGATTCTTTGGTATATTGTTTTCTGTTATTTTATTTAATATCTGATTGAGATCTTCCCAAAATTTTTCTACTTTCTCACATGTCCAGATTGCATGAATTGTTGTTCCCATTTCTTTTTTACATCGAAAACATCTATCAGATACTGTGGGTCCCATTTATTTAACTTTTGAGGTGTAATGTATAGTATGTGTATCCAGTTATATTGTATCATACGTAGCCTCGTATTTATTGTATTTCTCATCGTTCCAGAACATAATTTCTCCCATGTTTCCTTTTTTATCTTTATATTTAAATCTTGTTCCCATTTTTGTTTAGTTTTACCATTTGTTTCCTCATTCTCCTTTTCTTGCAGTTTAATATACATATTTGTTCTAAATCTTTTGATTATCATTGTATCTGTAATCACATATTCAAGGTTACTTGCCTCTGGCAAACTCAAACTGCTTCCTAATTTATCCTTCAAGTAGGATCTCAATTGGTAATATGCCAGCGCTGTATCTCCAGTTATATTGTACTTATCTTTCATTTGTTCAAAGGATAATAATCTATTTCCTGAAAAACAATTTTCTATTCTTTTAATCCCTTTTTTTTCCCATTCTCTAAAGGAAAGGTTATCTATTGTAAAAGGGAGTAACTTGTTTTGCGTCAATATTAGTTTTGGTAATTGATAATTTGTTTTATTTCTTTCTACATGAATCTTCTTCCAAATATTGAGGAGATGATGTAATACTGGAGAACTTCTATGTTGTACCAATTTTTCATCCCATTTATATAATATGTGTTCAGGTATCTTTTCCCCTATTTTATCTAATCCCAATCTCGTCCAGTCTAGTTTTTCCCTTGTTTGATAAAAATCTGATAGGTATCTTAATTGTGCTGCTCTATAATAATTTTTAAAGTTTGGCAGTTGTAAGCCTCCTTGTTTATATCATTCTGTTAATTTATCTAGTGCTATCCTCGGTTTCCCCCCTCTCCATAAAAATTTCCTTATTATTTTCTTTAACTCCTTGAAGAATTTTTCTGTCAGTTGTATTGGCAATGCCTGAAATAAGTATAATATCCTTGGAAAAATGTTCATTTTAATACAGTTTATCCTTCCTATTAGTGTTAGTGGTAAATCTTTCCAATGCTCTAAATCGTCCTGTAATTTTTTCATTAGTGGATAATAATTGAGTTTATATAGTTGGCTGAGATTTTTGTTTATTTGTACACCTAGGTATCTTATTGCTTGCATTTGCCATTTAAATGGTGATTCCTTCTTAAATTTTGAGAAATCCGCATTATTCATAGGCATTGCTTCACTTTTATTTACGTTTATCTTGTAACCCGACACTTCTCCATATTCCTTCAATTTCTTATATAATTCTTTTATTGATAGTTCTGGTTCTGTTAAGTACACTATAACATCATCCGCAAATAGACTGATTTTATATTCCCTGTCTTTTATTTTTATTCCTTTTATATTATTATCTATTCTTATCAATTCTGCTAGTGGTTCTATAGCTAGCGCAAACAATAAAGGTGATAGTGGGCATCCCTGCCGTGTTGACCTGCTTAAGTTAAATTGCTTTGATACATGTCCATTTACTGTCACTTTCGCTAATGGTCCCTTATATAATGCTTTAATCCAATTAATATACTTCTCCGGTAAACTGAATTTTTGCAATACTTTGAACAAATAATTCCATTCTACTCTGTCAAAGGCCTTCTCTGCGTCTAAAGCAACTGCTACTGTTGGCGCTTTATTCCCTTCTACTGCATGAATTAAGTTAATAAATTTACAAATATTGTCTGTTGTGCGTCTTTTTTTGATAAATCCAGTTTGGTCTAGATTTACCATTTTCGGTACATACTCTGCTAATCTGTTTGCTAATAATTTAGCTATTATCTTATAATCTGTGTTAAGTAAAGATATTGGTCTATATGACACTGGTGAAAGTGGATCTTTCCCTTGCTTTTACATGAATCTGGTAAGCTTTGTGTTTCATCAATCTGGTTGATTACATCTAGGAGGGGCGGAATTAATAAGTCTTTAAATGTTTTGTAGAATTCTATTGGGAATCCATCCTCTCCTGGTGTCTTATTATTTGGTAATTTTTTTATTATCTCTTGTATTTCTACTATTCCAAATGGTTCTGTTAATTTATTGTGTTCCTCTATTTGTAGTTTTGGTAGTTCAATTTTAGTCAGAAATTCATCTATTTTCCCTTCTTTCCCTTCATTTTCAGTTCGGTATAATTGTTCATAGAATTCTCTAAAGTTTTCCTTAATTTCTTCTGGATTATATGTAATTTGTTTGTCTTTTTTCCTTGATGCCAATACCATTTTCTTAGCTTGTTTTGTCTTAAGCTGCCATGCTAGAATTTTGTTTGTTTTTTCCCCTAGTTCATAATATTTCTGTTTTGTCTTCATTATGTTCTTCTCCACCTTATATGTTTGTAGTGTTTCATATTTTATTTTTTTATCTGCCAATTCTCTTCTTTTAGTTGTATCTTCCTTCATTGCTAATTCTTTTTCTATATTTACTATTTCCCTTTCCAACTGCTCTGTTTCCTGATTGTAGTCCTTCTTCATCTTGGTTACATAACTTATTATTTGCCCTCTGATGAACGCTTTCATTGCGTCCCATAGTGTAAACTTATCTTTCACTGATTCTATATTTATTTCAAAATACATTTTAATTTGTCTTTAAATGAATTCTCTAAAATCCTGCCTTTTAAGTAGCATGGAATTTAATCTCCATCTATACATTCTTGGAGGGATGTCCTCTAACTCTATTGTCAATATCAAGGGTGAATGGTCTGATAATATTCTAGCTTTATATTCTGTTTTTCTTACTCTATCTTGCATACGAGCTGATAACAAAAATAGGTCTATTCTTGAGTATGTTTTATGTCTAGCCGAGTAATATGAATATTCCTTTTCATTTGGGTGTTGTTTCCTCCATATATCCAAAAGTTGCATTCTTCCATCGATTTAATTATAAATTTGGTTACTTTATTCTTTCTGTTAATTTTTTTCCCAGTTTTGTCCATATTTGAATCCAAATTCAGGTTGAAATCCCCTCCTGTTAATATGTTCCCTTGCGTATCTGCTATCTTCAAAAAAATATCTTGCATAAACTTTTGATCTTCTTCGTTAGGTGAATTGAGTAGATTCCAAAACTCCGAATATATCTGACATTTTATCATTACAGTGAAGCAAGATGGTCCCAAGCTGGCAAAGAGTGAGAACAAAGAGCACATAGCATCTTTATAGTGTTGGAGGGACAAGCCCACATCATTTACTGGGGGCCAATAACTCAGTGGCAGGAGGGTTAATCTAATTCCAACAGCCAATGGCCCAAGGCCAAGTACAAGCAGGCTGGAGAGTGGAGTCCAGGTAATTTACATGTGGCCAACAGCAAGGTATGCACTAATGGGTGGGGCAGAACCAAACCTTGATTGGCAGCTGGTGTGTCCTCTGACTAGGTAGCGGGCAGTGCTGTCACATGATGGCCACAGCCCTACCCAATACACCAGGGGACTGAGTTCAAGAGTTGTGAGATAACGTTGCAGCTGTATAAAACTCGTTGGACCCCATGGAACATTGCATTCAGTTCGTGCTGAGGAGATTGACCAGGATATGGCCTTCTCTCCATCGGAGAGACTGGGCGCAGATTGGGATATCGCTTTGCTGAGCACTTTTGCTCCTTCTGCATTAGTGACAGAGGCCAACCATTTCAATTCTGTTTCCCACTCCCACACTCACATGTCTGTCCATGGCCTGATGTACTGTCCCACCAAGATCTCCCACAAATTGGAGGAACATTTGATTTTCTGTCTGGGCACACTCCAGCCGAATGGCATTAACATCAACCTGTCCAGTTTCTGCTAATCTGATTTCCCCTTTCCAGTTCTCCTCCCTCCCTTTCCCCGTCTATTTCACCAGCCATCCCTCCTTGATCGATGCTGTCCCTTCCCTCCCTCCTCCTGCCTCTGCGATCACCCCTACCCCCAACTTTTTTTATTCGAATACCTGCCAACATGTTTCCGTGAAGGACTCAAGCCTGAAATGTTCGGTTATGTATTTTTACCTTTGCTATATTAAGAACGCTGCTGAGTTTTTTAAACATTAAAGCACTGTACAGGCCCTCTGGCCCTCAAGGTTTTAAAGACCCTTAATGTTTCAGCCTCTACCACCACTTCTGGTAAGGCATTCCAGGCCTCAACAACTCTGTGTATAAAAAAACAATTACCCCTGATGTCTCCTCTATACCTCCCTCCCTTAATTTTATATTATGTCCTCTCGTGGTTGTTAGTCCCACCCTGGGAAATGGGCACTAGTCATCCACCCTATCTATACCTCTCAGAATCTTGTAGACCTTGATCTAGTCCCCTCTCATCCTATGCTCCAAAGAGAAAAGGCCCAACTTTGCAAACCTTGCCTCATAAGACATGCCCTCCGATCCAGGCCACATCCTGGTCAATTTCCTCTGTACCCTCTCCATAGCTTCCACATCCTTCCTATAATGAGGTGACCAGAACTGGACACAATACTCCAAATGTGGTCTCTCCAGAGATGCATAAAGCTGCAACATGACTTCTCTACTCTTATATACAATCCCCCCTAACAATGAAGCCCAGAATCCCAAATTATCTATCATCCTTGAGGGATGTACGGACACAAACCCCAAGATCCCTCTGTTCATCCATGCTCTTAATTAACCAACTGTTAACCCTGTACTCAGCTTTACAATTTTTCTGGCCAAAATGCATCATCTCACATTTGTCCAGATTGAACTCCATCTGCCATTTTGCTGCCCATCACTGCGTCCTCTCTACATACTCTTGCAAACTCTGACAACCGTCAACTCCATCTACAGTTCCTCCAATCTTTGTGTCATCCGCAAACTTACTCACCCAACCTTCTGTATCATCATCCAGATCATTTATAAAAATCACGGGAACTGATCCCTGTGGCACTCCACTAGTCACTGCACTCCACGCTGAGTACCTCCCTTCCACCACTACTCTCTGTCTTCTTCCTTCCAGCATTGTACTGGACAAGGATGTTGCCTGGATTGGAGAACGCGTCATATGGAGCAATTTTGACAGTGAGGGCTTTTCTCTTTGGACTGACAAAGCATCAAAGGGTCTACGAGATTACGAGAGGCTTAGATAGGGTGGACAGCTGGCAACTGTGTAAGGTGAGGGGAGGAATGCTTAGGGGAGACATTGAAATCCAGTGGACCCAATATCCTCTTACACCGAGGTGGTGGTGGTGCCAGGAATGCATTGCCAGGGGTGGTAGTGGAACCTGGTACAATAGGGACATTTAAAAGACTCTTAGACAGGCATGTGAGTAACGGGTGTGACTTGTAGGCTCATGGCCTGTACTGTGCTGTGATGTTTGATGTTCTTTGAGATTGAGACTGGAGGTAGACAGGAGGTCGAGGCTCTGTCCCAGGAAAGAACCAGGGGTGTGATGGGATTGAAAGGCAGAACTGGTTTGAAGGTCCATCTGGCCCTGGCAGACCATAGAACATTACAGCCCTTCGGCCCTTCCAATCTGAGCTGAACTGTTGTTCTGGCTTATCCTACTGACTGCACCCTGCATACCCACCCCACCCCCATCCATGTGCAGGTGCTCTCCTAGTTATGATTTTTCTAAGTTATGATGGTCCGAATCCACTTTCAATTTCGAATTCCGATCTGTTCCCACACTTGCGATATGCGGTGTTCTACTCTCTCGCGATGCTGGGACTTCTGGTTTGTATCTCACCGACCTTCAAACACTCTTCATGTCCAGTGTACATTAAAGGTTTTTTAAGTGTGGAATAAAGGTATTCAAAAGTTAATTATAACAAATGGTAGGTGCGGTTTTCTTTTTCGACTTACAATGGGTTTGTCAGAATGTAACCTCATTGTTTTTTTTGGTAATTTTTTTTATTGCACTTTAAATATTCAGTGACATTTTCTCTTTTTTCCCCATCTCTCCCTTCCCCCTTCCCACCCCCTCCAAAAACAGTAAATATTGAACATATAAAATACAATAAAACAATATCTTTATACAAAAGGAATACAAACAAAAAAGACGTATCATCTACTTATTCACATTAAATCTGATCGTGTTCATCTTCTTATCATTTTAGGTGGTGGTGGTCCAAGGCCTGCTCTTTCTGTTATGTTCCATATATGGTTCCTAGGTTTCCCCAATCATTATAACTTTGTCTTTTAAATTATGTGATTTTTTTTTTCTCCCAATGGGATACATTTAAACTTGGTTATATGTTCCATTAATGTTTATTGTTATTTAGTCCAACGTGGCCATCTTATATCTTTATTTTCACTTCTTTTCTGTCTCTTCACCACCTCCATCCCTTTTTTCCATTACTGTTTTTTAAGTTTTCCTTTTTAATCTCAATATATGACAATGCACTTAAGACATGAAATACCCCAACAATCCCCACAAGCAATAACCCTTTAACCCAAAATGAACCTCTCCTCCTTGGGTTGCCTCCTGTCCCTTGACAGCAACCAAACTCCCCTTTCCATTCGGTTTGCAAACTTACTCGCAAGTGTCAACCGATTTTGCAGTGACCCTATTCACCCCCCCCCACAGACCCCCCCAGAGAACACTATTTTCCTATACTTATAATAAAGCTCTTTTTCCTTTTTCCCCTTATCCATCTTTATATATACATTATCTTTACTTTATATTTATTAAATATTTTTGTATATTTTCTTGCTGTTCATCCTTCTTGTCACTCCTCCTCCTCTCTTCTGTCCTGCAAATGTTCAGCAAATTCTTGGGCTTTCTTTGGGTCCGAGTACAGTCTATTTCGTTCCCCAGGAATGAATATTTTTAGTACCGCTGGATGTCTTAATATAAAGTTATACCCTTTCTTCCATAAGATTGTTTTCGCCATGTTAAATTCTTCCTCTTCTTTAAAAGTTCGAAGCTTATGTCCGGCTAAAAAAAAAATATTTTTTGTCTCCTCTATTCCAATGCCTTATTGTCTTCTCTAACCTTCTTTCTTGCCTACTCCAGTATGTTTTCTCTTGTTGTATGTCTTAGAAATTTTACCAATATGGATCTCGGTTTTTAATGTGGTGGCAGTTTTGGTACTAGCGCTCTATGCGCCCTTTCGATTTCTATTTCTTCATGTGAGTCTGTTATTCCCAGCACCTTTGGGATCCATCCTTTTATAAATTCCTTCATATCTGACCTTTTGCCTTCTTTCAGCCCCACTATTTTTATGTTGTTTCGCCTACTGTAGTTTTCCAATACGTCAGTTTTTTGTGACAATAAATCTTCTGACCCTAATTTTTTTTTCGCTCTCTTCCAACTTCCCTCTTCCCTCATTTACCTCCATTTCTACTCTTTCCCTATTTCAGTCATGACCAACTCTAAGCTTTGCATTCTGTCTTCAGCTCTTTTCATTTTTCTATTGATTGAACTAAATTCTAATGATCGCCATTCTTTTTTTTAAAATTTTTTTATTTTTTATTTTTCACACCATAAACCACATTGACCATGATACATACTTTTTCCTTTTCAAATATATACAGTGCCATATTCTCCCCCCCCCTCCCATCCCACCCTCCCTACCACCCCCCCCGTCCATTTAAAGTACAGAATCTAAGATACATTAAACCAGTCAAACAATGTTGTCATTCAATAAAAATAAACAAGAAATTCCACTGAGTCAATTCTTTTCATTTCCTTCTCCTTTCGTTAATTTAGGTAGTGAATGTCCCCGGTAGGTTTTCTCTATTGTGTTTCATGTAAGGCTCCCATATTTGTTCAAATATTTCTATATTATTTCTTAAACTATATGTTATTTTTTCTAATGGAATACATTTATTCATTTCTATATACCATTGTTGTATTTTCAAATTATCTTCCAATTTCCAGGTTGACATAATACATTTTTTTGCTACAGCTAGAGCTATCGTAACAAATCTTTTTTGTGCACCATCCAAATCAATTCCAAATTCTTTGTTTTTTATGTTACTTAGGAGGAAGATCTCTGGATTTTTTGGTATATTGTTTTCTGTAATTTTATTTAATATTTGGTTTAGATTTTCCCAAAATTTTTCTACTTTCTCACATGTCCAGATTGCATGAATTGTTGTTCCCATTTCTTTTTAACATCGAAAACATCTGTCAGATACTGTTGGGTCCCATTTATTTAACTTTTGAGGTGTAATGTATAGCCTGTGTATCCAGTTATATTATATCATACGTAACCTCGTATTTATTGTATTTCTCATCGTTCCAGAACATAACTTCTCCCATGTTTCCTTTTTTATCTTTATATTTAAATCTTGTTCCCATTTTTGTTTAGTTTTACCATTTGTTTCCTCATTCTCCTTTTCTTGCAGTTTAATATACATATTTGTTATAAATCTTTTGATAATCATTGTATCTGTAATCACATATTCAAAGTTACTTCCCTCTGGTAAACTCAGACTGCTTCCTAATTTGTCCTTCAAGTAGGATCTCAATTGGTAATATGCCAGCACTGTATCTTGAGTTATATTGTATTTATCTTTCATTTGTTCAAAGGATAATAATCTATTTCCTTTTTATCCCTTTTTTCTCCCATTCTCTAAAGGAAAGGTTATCTATTGTAAAAGGGAGTAACTTATTTTGCGTCAATATTAGTTTTGGTAATTGATCATTTGTTTTATTCCTTTCTACATGAATCTTTTTCCAAATATTGAGTAGATGATGTAATACTGGAGAACTTCTATGTTGTACCAATTTTTCATCCCATTTATATAATATGTGTTCAGGTATCTTTTCCCCTATTTTATCTAATTCTAATCTAGTCCAATCTGGCTTTTCCCTTGTTTGATAAAAATCTGATAGGTATCTTAATTGTGCGGCTCTATAATAATTTTTAAAGTTTGGCAGTTGTAAGCTTCCTTGTTTATACCATTCTGTTAATTTCTCTAGTGCTATCCTTGGTTTCCCCCCTTTCCATAAAAATTTCCTTATTATTTTCTTTAACTCCTTGAAGAATTTCTCTGTCAAGTGTATTGGCAATGCCTGAAATAGGTATAATATCCTTGGGAAAATGTTCATTTTAATACAGTTTATCCTTCCTATTAGTGTTAACGGTAAATCTTTCCAATGCTCTAAATCGTCCTGTAATTTTTTCATTAGTGGATAATAATTGAGTTTATATAGATGGCCGAGATTTTTATTTATTTGTATACCAAGGTATCTTATTGCTTGCATTTGCCATCTGAATGGTGATTCCTTCTTAAATTTTGAGAAATCCGCATTATTCATTGGCATTGCTTCACTTTTATTTACGTTAATCTTGTAACCCGACACTTGTCCATATTCCTTCAATTTCTTTTATAATTCTTTTATTGATAGTTCTGGTTCTGTTAAGTATACTATAACATCATCCGCAAATAAACTGATTTTATATTCCTTGTCTTTTATTTTTATCCCTTTTATATTATTTTCTGTTCTTATCAATTCTGCTAGTGGTTCTATAGCTAACGCGAACAATAAGGGTGATAGTGGGCATCCCTGCCGTGTTGACCTGCTTAAGTTAAATTGCTTCGATATATATCCATTTACTGTCACTTTCGCCAATGGTCCCTTATATAATGCTTTAATCCAATTAATATACTTCTCTGGTAAACTGAATTTTTGCAATACTTTGAATAAATAATTCCATTCAACTCTGTCAAAGGCCTTCTCTGCATCTAAAGCAACTGCTACTGTTGGCGCTTTACTCCCTTCTACCGCATGAATTAAGTTAATAAATTTACAAATATTGTCTGTTATGCGTCTTTTTTTAATAAATCCAGTTTGGTCTAGATTTACCATTTTCAGTACATACTCTGCTAATCTGTTTGCTAATAGTTTAGCTATTATTTTAATCTGTGTTAAGTAAAGATATTGGTCTATATGACACTGGTGCAAGTGGATCTTTCCCTTGCTTTAGTATTACTGTCTGATGGAGGACCTCCATCAGCCAGCTCCCCACCATGACTACCAGCCCCCGCACATCTCCATCGGGCACACAAAATTCAAAACGGTCAACCAGTTTACCTATCTCGGCTGCACCATTTCATCAGATGCAAGGATCGACAACGAGATAGACAACAGACTCGCCAAGGCAAATAGCGCCTTTGGAAGACTACACAAAAGAGTCTGGAAAAACAACCAACTGAAAAACCTCACAAAGATAAGCGTTTACGGAGCTGTTGTCATACCTACACTCCTGTTCGGCTCCGAATCATGGGTCCTCTACCGGCATCACCTACGGCTCCTAGAACGCTTCCACCAGCGTTGCCTCCACTCCATCCTCAACATTCATTGGAGCGCTTTCATCCCTAACGTCGAGTGTACTCGAGATGGCAGAGGTCGACAGCATCGAGTCCACGCTGCTGAAGATCCAGCTGCGCTGGGTGGGTCACGTCTCCAGAATGGAGGACCATCACCTTCCCAAGATCGTGTTATATGGCGAGCTCTCCACTGGCCACTGTGACAGAGGTGCACCAAAGAAAAGGTACAAGGACTGCCTAAAGAAATCTCTTGGTGCCTGCCACATTGACCACCGCCAGTGGGCTGATATCGCCTCAAACCGTGCATCTTGGCGCCTCACAGTTTGGCGGGCAGCAACCTCCTTTGAAGAAGACAGCAGAGCCCACCTCACTGACAAAAGGCAAAGGATTAAAAACCCAACACCCAATCCCAACCAACCAATTTTCCGCTGCAACCGTGTCTGTCTGTCCCGCATCGGACTTGTCAGCCACAAACGAGCCTGCAGCTGATGTGGACATTTACCCCCTCAATAAATCTTTGTCCATGAAGCCAAGCCAAAGAAGGAGTATTACTGTAATTATTGCTGTTTTACATGAATCTGGTAAGCTTTGTGTTTCATCAATCTGGTTTATTACTTCCAGGAGGGGAGGAATTAATAAATCTTTAAATGTTTTATAGAATTCTATTGGGAATCCATCCTCTCCTGGTGTTTTATTATTTGGTAATTTTTTAATTATCTCTTGTATTTCTACTATTTCAAATGGTTCTGTTAATTTATTTTGTTCCTCTATTTGTAATTTTGGTAGTTCAATTTTAGTTAAATACTCATCTATTTTCCTTTCTTTCCCTTCGTTTTCAGTTTGGAAAAATTGTTCATAGAATTCTCTAAAGTTTTCCTTGATCTCCTTTGGATTATATGTGATTTGTTTGTCTTTTTTCCTTGATGCCAATACCATTTTCTTAGCTTGTTCTGTCTTAAGCTGCCATGCTAGAATTTTGTGTGTTTTTTCCCCTAGTTCAAAATATTTCTGTTTTGTCTTCATTATGTTCTTCTCCACCTTTTATGTTTGTAGTATTTCATATTTTATTTTTTTATCTGCCAATTCTCTTCTTTTAGTTGTATCTTCTTTCATTGCTAATTCTTTTTCTATATTTACTATTTCCCTTTCCAACTGCTCTGTTTCCTGATTATTGTCCTTCTTGATCTTGGTGACATAACTTATTATTTGCCCTCTAATTAATGCTTTCATTGCATCCCATAGTATAAACTTATCTTTCACTGATTCCGTATTTATTTCAAAATACATTTTAATTTGTCTTTAAATGAATTCTCTAAAATCCTGCCTTTTGAGTAGCATGGAGTTTAATCTCCATCTATACATTCTTGGAGGGATGTCCTCTAACTTTATTGTCAATATTAAGGGTGAATGGTCTGATAATATTCTACCTTTATATTCTGTTTTTCTTATTCTATCTTGCATACGAGCTGATAACAAAAATAGGTCTATTCTTTTTTTTTAATTTTTTATTTTTCACACCATAAATCACATTAACCATGGTACACACTTTTTCCTTTTCACACATATACAGTGCCATTTTCTCCCTCCCCCCTCCCTCCTCCCATCCCACCCTCCCTACCTCCCCCCTCCCGTCCATTTAAGGTATACAATCTAGGATACATTTAACCAGTCAGACAATGTTGTCATTCAATAAAAATACACCAGAAATTCTACTGAGTCCATTCTTTTCATTTCCTTTTCCTTCCGTTAACTTTGGTAATGATTGTCCCCGGTAGGTTTTCGCTATTGTATTTAATGTAAGGCTCCCATATTTGTTCAAATATTTCAATATTATTTCTTAAACTATATGTTATTTTTTCTAATGGAATACATTTATTCATTTCTATATACCATTGTTGTATTTTCAAATTATCTTCCAATTTCCAGGTTGACATAATACATTTTTTTGCTACAGCTAGAGCTATCTTAACAAATCTTTTTCATCCCATTTATATAATATGTGTTCAGGTATCTTTTCCCCTATTTTATCTAATTCTAATCTAGTCCAATCTGGCTTTTCCCTTGTTTGATAAAAATCTGATAGGTATCTTAATTGTGCGGCTCTATAATAATTTTTAAAGTTTGGCAGTTGTAAGCCTCCTTGTTTATACCATTCTGTTAATTTATCTAGTGCTATCCTCGGTTTCCCCCCTCTCCATAAAAATTTCCTTATTATTTTCTTCAACTCCTTGAAGAAGTTTTCTGTCAGTTGTATTGGCAATGCCTGAAATAAGTATAATATCCTTGGAAAAATGTTCATTTTAATACAGTTTATCCTTCCTATTAGTGTTAGTGGTAAATCTTTCCAATGCTCTAAATCGTCCTGTAATTTTTTCATTAGTGGATAATAATTGAGTTTATATAGTTGGCCGAGATTTTTGTTTATTTGTAGACCTAGGTATCTTATTGCTTGCATTTGCCATTTAAATGGTGATTCCTTCTTAAATTTTGAGAAATCCGCATTATTCATAGGCATTGCTTCACTTTTATTTACGTTTATCTTGTAACCCGACACTTCTCCATATTCCTTCAATTTCTCATATAATTCTTTTATTGATAGTTCTGGTTCTGTTAAGTACACTATAACATCATCCGCAAATAGACTGATTTTATATTCCCTGTCTTTTATTTTTATTCCTTTTATATTATTATCTATTCTTATCAATTCTGCTAGTGGTTCTATAGCTAGCGCAAACAATAAAGGTGATAGTGGGCATCCCTGCCGTGTTGACCTGCTTAAGTTAAATTGCTTTGATACATGTCCATTTACTGTCACTTTCGCTAATGGTCCCTTATATAATGCTTTAATCCAATTAATATACTTCTCCGGTAAACTGAATTTTTGCAATACTTTGAACAAATAATTCCATTCTACTCTGTCAAAGGCCTTCTCTGCGTCTAAAGCAACTGCTACTGTTGGCGCTTTATTCCCTTCTACTGCATGAATTAAGTTAATAAATTTACAAATATTGTCTGTTGTGCGTCTTTTTTTGATAAATCCAGTTTGGTCTAGATTTACCATTTTCGGTACATACTCTGCTAATCTGTTTGCTAATAATTTAGCTATTATCTTATAATCTGTGTTAAGTAAAGATATTGGTCTATATGACGCTGGTGTGAGTGGATCTTTCCCTTCCTTTAGTATTTCTGTAATTATTGCTGTTTTACATGAATCTGGTAAGCTTTGTGTTTCATCAATCTGGTTGATTACTTCCAGGAGGGGCGAAATTAATAAGTCTTTAAATGTTTTATAAAATTCTATTGGGAATCCATCCTCTCCTGGTGTCTTATTATTTGGTAATTTTTTTATTATCTCTTGTATTTCTACTATTCCAAATGGCTCTGTTAATTTATTTTGTTCCTCTATTTGTAGTTTTGGTAGTTCAATTTTAGTCAAAAATTCATCTATTTTCCCTTCTTTCCCTTCGTTTTCAGTTCGGTATAATTGTTCATAGAATTCTCTAAAGTTTTCCTTAATTTCTTTTGGATTATATGTAATTTGTTTGTCTTTTTTCCTTGATGCCAATACCATTTTCTTAGCTTGTTCTGTCTTAAGCTGCCATGCTAGGATTTTGTGTGTTTTTTCACCTAGTTCATAATATTTCTGTTTTGTCTTCATTATATTTTTCTCCACCTTATATGTTTGTAGTGTTTCATATTTTATTTTTTTATCCGCCAATTCTCTTCTTTTAGTTGTATCTTCCTTCATTGCTAATTTTTTTTCTATATTTACTATTTCCCTTTCCAACTGCTCTGTTTCCTGATTATAGTCCTTCTTCAATTTGGTTACATAACTTATTATTTGCCCTCTAATGAATGCTTTCATTGCATCCCATAGTATAAACTTATCTTCCACTGATTCTGTATTTACTTCAAAATACATTTTTAATTGTTTTTCAATAAATTCTCTAAAATCCTGTCTTTTAAGTAGCATGGGGTTTAATCTCCATCTATACATTCTTGGAGGGATGACCTCTAGCTTTACTGTCAATATTAAGGGTGAATGGTCCGATAGTATTCTAGCTTTATATTCTGTTTTTTTTACTCTATCTTGCATACGAGCTGATAACAAAAATAGGTCTATTCTTGAGTATGTTTTATGGCTACCCGAGTAATATGAATATTCCTTTTCATTTGGGTGTTGTTTCCTCCATATATCCAAAAGTTGCATTCTTCCATCGATTTAATTATAAATTTGGTTACTTTATTCTTTCTGTTAATTTTTTTCCCAGTTTTGTCCATATTTGAATCCAAATTCAGGTTGAAATCCCCTCCTGTTAATATGTTCCCTTGCGTATCTGCTATCTTCAAAAAAATATCTTGCATAAACTTTTGATCTTCTTCGTTATGTGAATATACATTGAGTAGATTCCAAAACTCCGAATATATCTGAAATTTTATCATTACATATCTCCCTGCTGGATCTATTATTTCCTCTTCTATTTTACTTGGCACATTTTTACTAATTAATATAGCTACTCCTCTTGCTTTTGAATTATACGACGCTGCTGTTACGTGTCCTACCCAATCTCTCTTTAATTTCTTGTGGTCCGATTCAGTTAAATGTGTTTCTTGCACAAATGCTATATCAATTTTTTCTTTTTTCAGTAAATTTAGCAGTTTCTTCCTTTTAATTTGGTTATGTATTCCGTTAATATTTAAAGTCATATAGTTCAGCGTAGCCATTTCATACTTTGTTTCTCCATCATCAGCTTTCCTTCTTATCCATTTCTGCTTTCTTGTTTTGAACACTTTATAAGACAACATTTCTAAAACATCAAACATTTTCCTTATTCTCCTATTTAAAACTTCTCTAACCCCATTCTCCCCTCCCCCTCCTGAGTTGCCCTTTTTCCCTTGTCGGACAACCACATCTCCCCTCTCCATTTGGATTTGCGAATTCACTCGCAAACGTCAACTGATTTTGTAGTGACCGTAACTCCTCCCAACCCAGCCCCCCCCAGAAAAGATTTCAATTTTCATATGTAACAAAGGTCACTCTTTCAATTCCCTCCTTATTCCCTCTATTCCCTTTCCCTCCCTTATTAATTCTTGTCTATACTCTATATATTTTCCTCTAAATACGGATATATTCATGTATGCACACTATATATATATATATACACACATATACCCCTATACACACATACATATAGATTGTGGTCATTTTTACTCTCATTACATGTCTTCATCTCTGCTTGTTTTGTAGTTGTTCTGCAAATTTCCTTGCTTCGTCTGGATCCGAGAATAGTCTGTTTTGTTTCCCTGGAATAACTATTTTAAGTACCGCTGGGTACTTTAACATAAATTTATATCCTTTTTTCCATAAGATCGTTTTTGCTGTATTGAACTCCTTCCTCTTCTTCAGGAGTTCAAAACTTATGTCTGGATAGAAAAAAATTTTTTGACCTTTGTATTCCAGTGGCTTTTTGTCTTCTCTTATTTTCTTCATTGCTTTCTCCAATATATTTTCTCTTGTTGTATATCTTAGGAATTTTACTAAAATGGATCTTGGTTTTTGTTGTGGCTGTGGTTTAGGGGCTAATGTTCTATGTGCCCTTTCTATTTCCATTTCTTCCTGTAATTCTGGTCTTCCTCGGACCGTGGGGATCTAATCTTTTATAAATTCTCTCATATTCTTGCCTTCTTCATCTTCCTTAAGGCCCACTATCTTTATATTATTTCTTCTATTATAATTTTCCATTCTATCTATCTTCTCAGCTAACAGCTCCTGTGTCTCTTTAACTTTTTATTAGATTCTTCTAATTTCTCTTTTAAGTCTTCTACTTCCATTTCTACAATTGTTTCTCGTTCTTCCATATTTTCCACTCTTTTTCCTATCTCTGACATGGCCATTTCCATTTTATTCATTCTTTCTTCTGCATTCTTAATTCTTCTTTTTATCTCATCAAATTCTTGTAATTGCCATTCTTTCACTGATTCCATATATTCTTTAAAAAAAGATACATCCATTGTCTTGCCTTTCTCTTCTTCTTCCACTTCTTTCTGTTCTTCTTCTTCTTCTTCCTCTGGATTGACCATCTGTTGTTTCCTTGTTTTCTTTTTACCATTTTCTTTCTTGTTGTCGTTATTGTCTGTGTTCTGCACCTGCTGCTGTGCTGCAGGTGTCTCTCTCAGCTGTGGAGATCGACTCCGCAGCTGTTCCCCCCTCCCGTAAGTGTGTTTTTTTTCATGCGCATCGCGCATGCGCGGTTGCGCACTTTTACTCGGCTCTGCGAGCCATTTTTGTAGTCCCGAGCTCGGGACTTCCACTGACCTGAGGGAGCGGGCTTCTCTCTCCGCGGCGGGCCTCTTCGGACGGGTAAGGCCTTCACCTTCTTCTTCCGACATTCTTTTTTCCTCTTTTCTTCCCGTTGTTTTCGACTTTTCTCTCTTCGCTGCCATTTTCTTCTCACCTTTATTTTTACTTTATTATAAATTTTAATCTTGTACCTTTGTGCTTTGTGTGTTTTTTTAACTTTTCG
Organism: Narcine bancroftii; assembly: GCF_036971445.1. NCBI lineage: Eukaryota > Metazoa > Chordata > Chondrichthyes > Torpediniformes > Narcinidae > Narcine > Narcine bancroftii. The sequence goes on from NC_091471.1 coordinate 330,941,345, forward strand.
GGAGAGGGCTGGAATTCCCTGACCGGCCACTACTCCATCACGTGACTCCTGATAGCCATTCTTTTAATGACTCATTTGTTCTTCGAAAAAGGCTTTATCTAAATTTTGTTCTTCTATTTTGCCTTCTACTTTCCTTTGAAATTCTTGGTGGTTTTCATCTATGTTTGTGTCGTCTTCTTCTCTTCTCTGTATCTATGTATCTTCATCCTTCTCTGGTGAGCTGCTTTTATATCCTTGCTGGGCCTCCAGCTGGTGTGTCTCCCGTTGTTGGGCTTCCTGCTGCAGGCCGACCCGCTGCTGGGTCTCCTGCTGCGTCGTCCCCCTAGCAGTCGCCCCGTTGGCGCTCATCCTCTTCTTGCCCTTCGTTCTCTTTCTCACCATTCTTTTCTTCTTTACTTCCCCCAGCCGAAAGCCCCAATACTGTGCGTCTCTCAGCTGGCCACTCCTCAGCTGAGTCCCCCTCTCGTTGGCGATGACCTTTTCTTTTACTTGCACACTGCGCATGCACAACTCTTCGCGCATGTGGAGTTACGCACCTCTTCTTGGCTCTGAGAGCCATTTTTGAAGTCTGCCGGTAGGGAGGACACCACTCCTCTGGGGACTAACCAACACCGGAGATCGGCCGCACCTCTCCACGGTGGCTCTCTACTCCGATGTGCAGGTAAGGCCTTCTTCTTTCTTCTCCAGTGATTTTCCTTCTTCCCTTTTCTTTGTTTTTTTTTCCCTTTTGGGTGCCATCTTCTGTCTCTTCTCTGTAACTTTATCTTTCTCTTCCTGTATTTTATGTTTATTGAACTCTGTTTTTTCACACTCTTTTTTCTTTTCTCTGGAGAGGGCTGTTTCCACCCGACCAACCACTACTCCATCATGTGACTCCCTTCCAACCTTATTATAAGTTGAGGAGCACCTGTACCTGTCCACATTGAGCCTGCATTCACCATTTCAGCTGTTGGCTCATTCCAAGCTCCTCTTTCACCCTTAACCCCGACCACTAGTTTCTATCTCACCTCAACTCTGTGGAAAAACCTTACTTGCCTATGGGAGGGAGCCCTGACAGGAACTGGTGCATTGGAAGAAGATCTATCAGCTGACAGGACTGTCCCTGTGTCTCTGCAGTTATCTGGACCTACCTTGCATGGAAACCATCAACCGCATCAAGTTGTACAGTGAGTCCCTGGCCCGATATGGCAATAGCCCCTACTTGTACCCTCTCTATGGCTTGGGGGAGCTCCCACAAGGATTCTGCAGGTAAGGGTGTGGTGGAGGCTGAGAACCTCCTCTATCTCCTGCATGGGGTGAGCTTCACAAGAGGCACTGCAGAATACTGGTTGAGGGTCTTTGCCAACTAGCTCAAAACAGTCCCTAGTCTCCCATACAGAGCAGATGGCTTGGGGCTGCATGGTCTGCTGATGCCAGCCTCTGATTGTGGCAAAATATTCTGTGACTGTCTGGACGGAGAGCTGGTAGGGAAGGGAGCTGCGCTGGGCGTCAGGGCAGGTATAGAGGACACTGAAACATAAGAAATAGGAGCAGGAGTCGGCCATCCAGCCCATCAAGCCTGCTCTGCTGTTCAATGTGGTTGTGGCTGATCTGATGATCATCTTCACCGACCTGCCTTTTCCCCACATCCCTTAATTCCCCTTACGATGTAAAAATCTATTAAGCCTTGTCTTAAATATAGTTACTAAGGTCGCCTCCACTGCTTCAATGGGCAGTGAATTCCACAGATTTCCCACCCCCTGGGAAAAGCAGTTCCTCCTCATCTCTGTCCTAAATCCATTACCTTGGATCTTGAGGCTCTGTCCCCTAGTTTTGGTCTCCCCCCACCACTGGAAACAACTTTCATAATTTTATACCTTTATATAATAGAGACTCTTCACACCATCACTGGGGTTGCGGGAACAAGGGAGAGGAACATGGACTGAGTACAACAGCAGTGGGAGGAGCAGTGAGTCACGACACATGGATTGGGAACTCGACAATGGGAAGGGGGGGACGCAGGACATGTTTGACTGTGATCTGGACATTGGCTGGAATAGAACAGGGATGTTCAGAAGGGAGCAGGCATCGGGGAGAGATATGCTAGGGGGGTGCTGAGGTGAATTGTCCTGAAGGTTGGTTGTCGAGGATGTAACATGGCAATATAAGAAATGATTGGGATTTGATTCTCCCATCCTTCTTCCCCCTATCTTTCTCTCTCCCTCTCTCCTCACCCCTTTCTCCATTCCTCCCCTCTCTCTGCTCCTTCCTCCTCCCCATTCTCCCTCTGCTCTGACCCCCACTCCACCCCTCCCTCCCTGTTCTCCCTCCAATTCTCCTCCTAACCCCCCACTCTACACCCCTTCCTGTTGTCCCTCCCCTCCTACCCCACTACTCCCTGACCTCCCCATTCTCTCTCTGTTCCTCCCCTACCCTCCCTCTGCTCACACCTCCCCACCCCCATCCCAGGCTGAGTGCGATTTACGGAGGAATCTACATGTTGAACAGGCCAGTGGACGAGCTGTTGATGAAGAACAACCAGGTGGTGGGCATCCGGTCGGAGGGTGAGGTAACGGCTCCTCTTACGGACAGTCCCGAACCACAACGCGGTGTGGGGCTGATCTGGAGGGGGAGGGTTCCCCAAGAGGTCCATGCCTGAGGTCTCCCTGGGCTGCTGGGGAGGCCAGCGGGCTTCTGAAACCTGCATGGCAGGAAGTGATGGACGGGAGGGTCACGTTCAGGTTCAAACGCGCTGCCCCCATCCCCCCCCCAAACTCCCTGCAGACCTCCCCCGACACAGGGTGGGATGATTATTGTGGCCTGCCCTTTGATCCAACCTGACTCCTGTCCCCTGACCCAGCCTGACTGTGTCTTGGTGCCAGCCAGGGTCTTGTGGGATCTTGAGCCGAAACAGAACATAGAAACCTACAGCCTTCGGCCCACAGTGTTGTGCTGACCCAATAACCTCCTCTGACAACTGCTTAGAATTTCCCTTCTGCTGCATGTCTCTATTTAATGGTCTCTTCAGACTCTATTGTCCCTGCCGGCAGTGCATTCCATACACCCACATCTCTCTGAGTGAAGAATTTTCCTTCCACATCCCCCCGTACGTACTTCCAAACACCTATGCCCCCTTGTGTTAGACATTTCAGCCTTGGGGAGAAGGCCTCTGGCCGTTCACACGATCAATGTCTCTCATCATCTTCTCCACCTCTATCAGGTCACCCCCCCCCCCAACCTCCATCGCTTCAAGGAGAAAAGACCAAGTTCACTCATCCTATCCTTGTCAGGCATTCTCTTTGATCCTTGCAAATCTCTTCTCCGCCTACACTATAGCACCCACATCCTTCCCGTAACAAGGTGGCCAGATCTGAACACAATGTTCCAATTGGGGGTCTGACTATGGTCTTGTCCAGCTGCAATGTTATCTCACAGCTCTTGAACTCAATCCCATGGTTAATGAAGACCAACACACCATACGCCTTCTGAACAACGCTATCAACCTGTGCAGCAGCTTTGCGTGGCTTGTGGACATGGACCCCAACATCTCTCAGTTCATCAATGATGCTCAGGGCCCTCCCATAAACACTGGATTCTGTCTACAAAGTTGACTGACCAAAATCAACTACTTCACACGTTTCTGGGTTAAACTCCATCTGCCACTTCTCAGCCCACTTCTGCATTCTATCAGTGTCCCTCTGTAACCTCTGCCAACCCTCCAAACTACCTACAGCACCACCACTTAACCCGGGGCAGGTGGGTGGTAGGGGGAGCGGGATAGGTGGGTGCAAGGGGTTTACTGAAAGAGGACCCCCGAGGGGCACCTTTGTCACACAGACAGTGCTGGGGTTGTGGGTTCCACTGGCCAGATGGAAGTGGTAACCTTGGGCGACATTTAAACTGAGATATGATTGGAAAGGGCTTGAGAGATCAAATAGATGGGCCGAAGGGACTGGTTCCCTGCTGCAGTATTCTATGAAAGAATGCTAAAAGCAGGGAAATGGAACTGGCTGGGCTGACTGGATAAGATGGACCGAATGGCCTGCTTCCCTGTTGTGCTACTTCGTGGAAATGGGCTATGCTCAGGGAAATGGAACTAGTTGGGCTGACATGGATAAGATAGGCGGATGGGCCTGTACCCCTTCAATGGGTCCCCATGAAGGTCTGGTGCCTCACTTCACCCTCCCTGTCCCACAGGTCGCCAACTGCAAGCAGCTGATCTGTGACCCCAGCTATGTGCCCAACCTCGTGAAGAAGGTAGGGCAGGTCATCCGGCTCATCTGCATCCTCAGTCACCCCATTCCCAACACCAACAATGCCAATTCCTGCCAGATCATCATTCCGCAGAACCAGGTCAACAGGAAATCCGGTAGGCTGTGACTGGGTGCGACTCCCAGGACCCCTTCCTTCCATGCTGGAGGTGGGGGCTGGTGGGGGAGGGTGGAGAGTGAGGGTTGGGTCCTTGCTGGGAGAGTGAGGGTTGGGTCCTTGCTGGGAGAGTGAGGGTTGGGTCCTTGCTGGGAGAGTGAGGGTTGGGTCCTTGCTGGGAGAGTGAGGGTTGGGTCCTTGCTGGGATTGTCCATGGCATTGGGTGACACCCCAGCCAGAGATGTTTAAACGGAGGTGGGGGGGGAAGAGGAGGGACTGGAAACGGAGGGGCGGGAGCAGAGGAGCTGGAAACGGTGGGACTGGAAATGGAGGGGCGGGAGTGGAGGGACTGGAAATGGAGAAGATGGGAGCAGAGGGACGGGAGCGTGAGCGGAGGGGCTGGATATGGAGGGGTGGGAGTGGAGAGGCTGGAAACAGGGAGCAGAGTGGCGGGTGCAGAAGGGCTGGAAAAGGAGGGGCAGGAGCGGAGGGGCTGGATATGGAGGGGTGGGAGTGGAGATGCTGGAAACGGAGCAGAGGGCTGGGTGCAGAAGGGCTGGAAACGGAGGGGCTGGATGTGGAGGGGCGGGAGCGAAAGGGATGGAAACTGGTGGAGCAGAAGGGCTGGAAACGGGGGGGGGGGGGCAAAGGGGGGGCGGAAGGGTTGGAACCGGAGGGGGGTGGGAGGAGGAGAAGGGGAAGGAGGAGGAGAGGGGGGACGAGTTGGGAGCAGGCGGCGGATGGGTTCTGGGATGAGGGGATTCCCGTGATGATTGAGGGGTGGGTTGATGTGGGGTGGAGTTCAGAAGACGCAGGATCGAGGGTCTTGGGGGTGAGGGGATGTTTCCTCTCATGTTGGTGTCCAGGGAGCGAAGGGGTACCCTCTGGTGAATGCAGAGAGGGAGAACGACTGTGAGGACCTGGTCCCAAGACTCGGTTTGTCCAAGATGGGACATGCATGTGTTAGGGTAGAGCACTGAGGAGTGTGGTAGAACAGAGGGATCTGGGAATATACAAGATTCACAACTATTTTTATGGTCATGTCATAAAACTGATATTACATGGAATTTCCTTTAGTGTCCCAAAAGGCAGACAGATTCGCCATCAGCAGAAATTACGCAGTGCCCCTTACAACCAGAGAAAGCCAAGCAAAAGAGAATCTCCCTGCCCACTCCCCCAACACCCCAAGTCATGGGAACCCTCTGTGAACCTGCGGTGTGAAGAAGTCGGCCCAGGAATTTTAAACAGGTCTACAGCCCTACCTCATAGGAAATGTTCCTTGATCACACTCTCCCAAAAGGTCAAGCAGAGGAAACCTCGTGATGTCAGTATTTGTGTACTGTATCATGTAGGTGATTAAAAAGTGAAAAGATATCTACCTCCTGAAACAGCGGCTGCTTTGGCCTGTCTTGACGGCAGCACAATGTGGGATGAATGGTCATCCTTGTTAACCATAATCCCTCACACAGCTGGATTTCGCAGAGTAGTTCCAGCCGCGTGAGGGACTATGGGAAACAAAGTCGGCCATTCATCCAGCATTGTACCCTATCGCGACATGCTGAAGCGGCTTAAAGTGCTGGGGGTGGGGTAGGGTAGGCGGGTGAGTGAACCTGATGGGGTGGGAGGGAGCAGGGCGGTGGGATCAGTGTGGGGGCTGGTGACGGGCTGTCAGTGGGGGTAATGGGGTGGTGGGATTAGTGTGGGGTGGGCCGTCGGGGGGGCATAGTGGGATGGTGGGATCAGTGTGGGGACTGTCAGAAGATTCTCCAGGCAGCCAGCCATCGGTTCCCACACCGATCCCACCTCCCCAATCCCAATGAACGAACGATGAAATGGATACAGTGAATTCCTGACTTGTGTCCATTTCGAGATTCGACTGGTCAGTCACAATGGAACTGGGACATATGTCGGCAAGTATCTGTATAGCAAAGGTACTAGGCCTGAAACGTTGGTTCTGTATCTTTATCTTTGCTACATAAAGTACGCTGACCTGCTGGTTTCTCCAGCATCGTGTTTTTACTTCATAAATCAAAGTATTGAGTACAGGAGCTGGGATGTTATGGTAAAGTTGTATAAGACGTTGGTGAGGCCAAATTTGGAGCATTGTGTGCAGTTTTGGTCACTGTACTACAGGACAGGTATTTGTAAGAGTGAGTGCAGAGATTTACAAATAAAGTTAAAGGTTCCATTACTAATTGGAGAATGAGGGGGGGTTTGATAGAAGAACAGACAATTATTGATGGTTATGTATGGTGTAAATGCAAGCAGGCTTTTCCCACTGAGGATGGGTGAGACAAGAACGAGAGGGCATGGGTGAAAGGTGAGATGTTTAGGGGAAACTTCTTCACATGGAGTGTGGAGATGGTTTGGAATGATCAGCCAGCAGAAGGTGAATCTAGCTCAATTCCGACATTCAAGAGAAATTTGGACAGGTACATGAGTGAGAGGGGTATGGTCTGGGAGCAGATCATTGGGACTAGAATGAAGAATTGTTTGGCATGACTAAATGGGCCTGTTTCTGTGCTTTAGCGTTCCATGGAGTTTGAGGTTAAATCCTCAGTGTGGAGGGTGTGGAAGGTTCAGCTCTCTCTCTCTCTCTCTCTCTCTCCCTCCCTCCAGATATTTATGTCTGCTTGATGTCCTGCGCACACAACGTCGCAGCCCAAGGGAAGTACATCGCCATTGTCAGCACCACAGTGGAAACAGCTCAACCTGAGCAGGAGATTGAACCTGCCCTTGAGCTCCTCACACCCATCGACCAGAAGTGAGGTCTAGGGATGGGAGAGGGGAGCAGTGGTTGGGGGGGGGGGGGGGTGGGGGGAAGCATGGGGTAGAGCAGAATGTCCTTGCCCACTGCTGAGGATCAAGGCTCCTTGCTCAGGGGCGTGGGAAGTAACCAGACTCACCTGCAGGTGGGGCAGAGGGACCCAGGAGGTCTTGGAGGCTGGGGTCGAATCCTGGAGCAGGGAGGTGGGGGCACTACCCTCTGTGAAATGGGAGAAGGGGTTTCTCAGATCTGGGGCACTGCAGACACAGGCTGGTCAGGCCTTGAACAACGTGGCGGCCCATCGACATAGAATGATACTGCCCAGGAATAGGCCCTTCTGCCCACCACCTCTGGCTGACTTCTGACTTTTCACTTTCCCCACCCCCTGCCCAGGTTTGTCATCATCAGTGACCTGTATGAACCCCTGGATGATGGATCCGAGAGTCAGGTGAGACCCCATGCCTGGAGGTAGGGGTGGTCTATCTCTAGTCTGCATCCTTCTCGCCCTCCGCACCCCGCCCCCCCGTCTCACCTTCTAACTGTAACCCATGTCCTTGATTGTATCACGGTTTGACTCTGGGGTAAAGATTCCGTCTGTCTTTGATCATTTTATAAATCTCTCCAAGTTATGAAATGCTCTAGTGAACTCAACCCAGGTTTGTCCAACTTTTTGCCAGAGCTGGTTCCCTCTAATGCAGGCAATGTCCCGGTCAACCTCTTCTGTCCCCTGTCCAAAACCTCTACGTCCTTCCTATCATGGGGCAACCAGAATTGCACAGAGGATTCCAAGTTTAGTCTCTCCAAAGTTTTAAATCATTGCAGCATAACCTCCACATTCTTCAACTCAATGCCCCACCCTTGCAGGCAAGCACACCAAACACCTTCTTTACCCCCCCCCCCCCCCCCTCCCCCAGTTACTTGTGCGGCCACTTCCAAGGAGAGATGGTCCTGGACAGCCAGATTCCACTGCGCATCAAAGAGCCAGGCCATTAACACCTGGCAAGTTCCCTGGAAATTTGACCTCCCACATGCAACACATCACTTGTGTTCAGATTAAACACCAGCTGTCATTTCTCTGCCCATATCTGTAACTATCTTGTACCCTTCGATAGCCCTCACTACTGTTCACAACTCCACTGCAAACTTGCTAACCCACTAACTACTTTTTTTCCCCCTCCCAAGTCATCCAAGTCATTTATACATATCACAAACAACACCAATCCATGTGGAGCATGGCTAGTCACAGGCCTGCAGCTCTCAGAACACTCTCCCACCATAACCTTTTATATACCAGATGATCAACTCCCCTGGGATCCCATGCATCTGGACCTTCTGCTCCATCCATGAGGGACCTTGTCAAAACACCTTACTGACAACGTCCAGATCTTTACATCTCTCAATCAAATCAGCAAGGATGTCTCAGTGTCCACACACACCAACACATCTGTAGCCTCCTGCATTGCCAAATTAAGGCCACCTGCAAATTGGAGGAACAATGCCTTCTATTCAGTCTGGGCACTCTCCAATCCAACGGCATTAACAGAAATTTTGATCGATTTCGTTAAACCCCCCACCGAATCTCTCTGTCTCCCGCCCGTTCCTTTCATTCATAGAGCTACATTTTTGCCACATCACCTGAGCATTTACTCTTCTACCCTTCCACTGTATTCACCCATGAGTCACACGTCATTACTTCATGACTCCTGAACTCAATACCCCCCGACTAATGAAGAAGCCCAGCGTCCCATAGGCCTTCTTAACTATCTGTCCTGCGTAAACTTGTACCTCTCACTTTGTTCGTTTTAGATTGGTCACAGTGTTCGAGCTACCGAAAGAAAATAGACACCCACACCAAGAGCAGTTCAGTGTATACGAATGTTTATTACAAATTCAAAAGTTGATTTCAAAGTACAATATCCTAGCTCTTCCCAATTATACTTATCAACACCTGGACTGGTCCCAACTGCCGAAGCGAGGCAATGACTGCACACTTGTCGGGGCGCTGGTAGCAGCTTCTCCACCTCCCTCGACCGGGACGTTAGCTGAACTCTAGAAGTTCTTCTTGCTGAGAGATGTTGACACCTCTTGGAGAGTCTCAAACTTCAGCAGTGGGACCATGGCTTATATTACCCAAAAACTGCTTACCCAAGCACCTATTCCCAGCACAGCAAGAAAGATAAGCGAGCAAGCTAGCATGCTAGGCTTCTATCAAATAACGTAATTTTCAGCTTATCACTTTGAATACAATGGTGTATTTTGCATCAAGGCTAGGCCTCTGACAGTCTGTGACCAAAACAAGCTGGAAGATTAAATGTTCTTGGTACATAGATGTCCTTTCGTCAGATAACTGATTCTCTGGCCCCTCGGTGGAATTAAGCTTCTGTCTGCTGATTCTAAAAAACAAGCAGGTTCTCAGCCTTGCAGAAGCAAAGGCTGCAAAAGTAAAAAACTCAGTTTAAATCTTCCATTACACTATCGTATCAACCTGCGCAGCAACCTTGAGGAATGTATAGATTTGGACCCCAAGGTCCCTCTGTTCCTCCACCCTGTTAAGTAACCGACCATTAACCTTGTACTCGGCTTTCTGGTTTGTACTTCCAAAATGCATCACCTCACTCTGATCTGGACTGAACTCCATCTGCCATTTCTCCGCCCAACTCTGCATCCTATCCATATCCTGTTGTAACCTACGACAACCTTCAGCTCCATCCACAACTCCTCCAAACTTTGTGTCATCCATAAACTTACTGACCCATTCCTCTCCTCCTTCATCCAGTTCATTTACAAAAATCGCAAAGAGCAGGGGTCCCAGAACAGATCCCTGCGGCACTCCATTCGTCACTGACCTGTGAGCTCCTCCCCCATCCTTTCCTCCATCCTCTCCGCCCCCTCACCTTTTTATTCTGGCACCTGTCTGCTTTTGCTTGTACCTTGACGAAGGGGTCAGGCCTGAAACGTTGGTTTCCCCTTTAATTCCTATTTGACCTGTTGAGCTTCTCCAGCACTTTTGTGTATCGCACCATAACTCCAGCAGGATTTTCCTGTTCAACTTCAATCAACTCTCAAACGTGCCCCGTGTGAACAGTTGTAGGCCCAGCACTGACCCCTGCGGCACCCTGCTCATCACTGACAACCAACCAGGAAAATATTCCTGTACCCCAACTCTCTGCTTTCTGTTGATTCACCAATCCTCTAACCATGCTAATACATCACCCCAACTCTATCTTGTTATGTCTTTTATGTGATACAGATTGAACGTCTATTATCCGGAAACTCCCGTGGTCTGGCACGTTTTGAATCTGCCACCATTAGTTTCATTTCCTTACAGACAGTGCAGGGCTTGAACCCCAGACCCGATCACTGGTGCTGTTCAGGTTGAATCTGTCACCGTTAGTACAAATGCCTTATAGACAGCGTGGGGATCGAACCCCAGTTCCGATCGCTGGTGCTGTTCAGGTTGAATCTGCCGCCATTAGTACCAATTCCTTACAGACAGCACAGGGCTTGAACCCCAGTCCCAATTACTGGTGCTGTAAAGGTTGAATCTGCCACTGTTAGAACAAACCCCTTGCAAAGTAGGACTTGAACCCTGGCCCCAATTGCTGGCGCTGTTCAGGTTGAATCTGCCGCCGTTAGTACCAACTCCTTACAGACAGCACAGGGCTTGAACCCCAGTCCCAATCACTGGTGCTGTAAAGGTTGAATCTGCCACTGTTAGAACAAACCCCTTACAGACAGCGTGAGACTTGAACCCCAGTCCCGATCACTGGCGCTATTCAGGTTGAATCTGCCGCTGTTAGTACAAACCCCTTACAGACAGCGTGGGACTTTAACCCTGGTCCTGATCACTGCGACTGCAGATTATTTCCTGTTTTAAGCTACATTCTACCTTTCATATGTTTACATTGAGGATTCCCTTAGGGTTCAATTTCAGTTTTCGGCATTTTCTGTGGTCTGGCAATAGCCAGGTCTCAATGACATGGATCCAAGTAAAGAACATTGGCTTTTCCAAATGTGCATAATGCCTGAACATATGTGTTGTTCCCAAGTTCCCCTCCCACTGATGTGAGGTTCACTGGTCTGATAATTTCCTGCATTATCCCCCCCATTTCCCTTCTTGCACTAAAGTGCCACATTGCCCACTCTCCTGTCCTTCTGGGACCTCAACTGCTGCTCAAGGGGGTCCAAGGATCTTTGCCAAGGCCCCAGCAGTCTCTTCACTCGCCTCTTTCAGTATCCTGCGACCTGTTCCATCGGTCCACCCTTATCGCCTTCAACCTTCCTCTTGAAACCCAGCACCTCCCCTTCCTCATCAAAATGCCCCCTCACCCCACCCTGCACATGAGGATTCTCCACATTGTGCTGCCTCTCATGGCCCTCCACACCTTTCTTACTCGATGTCGATGTACACTACAAATCCAATGAACACCTTTTGATGGTCTGGACCCCACCCCCTGCCATTCTTCAGTCTCTATACTGACGCCTTCCTGTTCTTTACTCACACCTGAGGAAGGGCTCAGTCCCGAAATGTCGGTGATCTATCTTTACCTCCTGTGTACACTGCAAGATCGGCCGAGTTCCTCCAGTGTTTACTGTGTGTGTTTTAGTGCACTTCCTCTGCCTCCAGTCCCTCTTTCCCTCCTTTCTCTCCTCAGTTTTAAATGCCTTGGGATTCTCCTCACTCATGGGTCCTCTTTTGGCTGCTGGACGGATTCTATATCACCTCTCCATTTTCTGGCAGATCTTCATCTCGCAGTCATACGACGCCACCACTCACTTCGAAACAACCTGCAATGACATCAAGGACATCTACAGGCGCATGACGGGCACCGACCTCGACGGTGAGATCATGAAGCGCAAGCAGAACGACGTCTTTGGAGAGGACGAGCTGCAGCAGCAACAGACCTGTACCTGAGCAAGGCCCCAGTCCCACACTCTCCCCCGTCTCTGGGTAACCGGGGTGGGGGAGGGGGGTGGGGAGAGAGAGTGCGAGGCCCCTCCATCCCCTTGATGGAGCTCGTGGCTTGAAGCGCCAGCCCCAACCACCCCCCAATCCCTGGCACCCCCTCCCTTGTGTAATTCAGCAGGTTCAGCTGCAAGCTCCCCCCACTCCTTGCTCCCCCTCACACATCTGAGGGACACCCAATACTTCAATAAAGAAGCAATGCCCATCTTCCACACCCACATGTCTCGCCTGGTTTGTGTGTTGGGGGGGTGGGGTGGAGGGTTGGGAATCTGCTCAATTGGGGGAGTACAGAGGCATTGCTTCCACAGAGATCCAGCTGAAAGCAGCAGTCTCGGCCCCTGACCCTGACCTCCCTGCCTCTGCCACTTGCCCTGGTGCAGGCAGCAGGCCCAGGGAAATACCAGGGCCAACACCCTTCCCTTGTGTCTCACCCCTCTTTTCCCCACCCCCCACTAAGACCCTTCTCCCCCCTCCTCAGTCCCATCCCTCTCCCCTCCCTGAGACCCACATCCTCCCCCTATCCCCTCTCTCCTCCCTTCTGTCCCACACCCACCCCCCCCCCCCCACCCAAGTTCCCCTCTTGCCTGAATCCCATCCCTTCCCCCCCTCACCCACACCCCTCTGCCTGGGTTCCACACCACCCTGAGACACTCCCAATCCCCCTTGTCCAGAAGACATAGGAGCAGAACTAGACCATTCAGCCACTGTCCGGCCTTCTCCCCATAACCTTTGATGCCCTGGCTAATGTGCCTTGGCTAATCAAGAACCTGTCTTCCAATCTCTGCCTTAAATCCACCCAATGACCCGGCCTCTACACCTGCCTATAGTAACAAATTCCACAGATTCACCGCCCTCTGGTTGAAGAAATGCTTTCACATCTCTGTTCAATCCTGAAGTTGTGCCCTTGTCCTCAACTTTCCCACCATAGGGAAACAACTTTTCTACATCTACTCTGTCCACGCCTTTCAATGTTTGAAATGTTTCAGAGACCCCCCCCCCAATTCCTCCAAATTCCAACGAGTACAGGCCAAGAGACGTCAAATGCTCCTCATATGATAACCCTTCCATTCCTGGAATCGTCCCAGTGAACTCTCTCCAAGGAGTCTTTCCCCCCCCCTCCTCTGTGCCCCCTTCCGTCCCTCACCCCCTCCCTGTATTCTAATTTTTTAAAAAAATTTAGACATACACAGTAACAGCCCACTTCAACCCACGAGTCTGTACTGCCCAATTTATACCCCATTAACCTACATCTCTGGTACGTTTTGAATGGTGGGAGGGAACTGGAGTCCCCGGGGAAAACCCACGCAGAGATGGGGAGAACGTACAAACTCCTTACAGATAGCGCAGGATTATATTTTTGAATCTGTTTGCCATCTTCCCAATGTTAATGAAATGTCTGATTTCCAAGTGACACTGATACATTTCCTTACTATCTATCACCAGAGCTAATTTAACAAATTTCAACTGAAAATCTGATAAACGTAGTTTAGAAGTTATGTTTTCAAAATTCCCCATCAAAAATAATTCAGGAATCAACGGAAAAACAACACCTGAAACCTGTTGCCAAAACTTGCTAACAGAAATCCAGAAAAATTTAACTTTTGAACAAGACCATGTAGACTGAATAGAAGTTCCGATATCTTCACCACATCTAAAACATTGATCTGATATGTTCGATTGCAATCTATTGAATTTCTGAGGCGTAATATATAACTGATGTAAAAAAATTAAACTGAAATAATCTATATCTTGCGTTAATTGTATTAGGCATAACCTCTTTACGTAAATGTTGCCAAATTTGTTGATCTATCAATATATTTAAATTTTGTTCCCATCTTTCTCTCGACAATTTAGGTGCTTTTTCTTGTAATTTCATATATGCTATTGAAATAAACTTTTTGATCATTCCATCAACAATCAACTGTTCTCAATCTATAGGGTCTTTTAATGCCATATCTGGTCATAATTTCTCTCTTAAATAAGCTCTCAATTGAAAATAACAAGAAAAGAGTATTATGTGGGATATCCTACTTACTTTTTAACTGATGAAGTGACATCAATCTACCACTCTCATAACAATACCCTATTTTAGAAATTCCTTTGGTATACCAGATTTTTTTTTTAAAGTTATATTTTGAAAAAATATGAGGATTAATTAATAACAAAAGACTTCCATCATTTTCTAACTTAACCTTGTTCCAAACATTAATCAATAATGTTTCAATAATGGAGCGTCCCATTTAGAAATAAAATTCCTCAGGTATTCTTTTCCAATCTTGTTTAACTCAATGTCTTCCTGTGACGGGTTAATATTTCCAAATAAAGGAGGCAAGGAATTATAAATAATTCCTTTGAATCCTCCAGACCAGAGAAGTCCTCCCTTAAAAATATATAATGCTTTCTTGCAAAGTGTTTCTGAGCATTTCCTAGAGCAATCCAATTCAATATATGTATTTTAGTAATTTAGATGTTTTTAAAGTTACTATTTTTAGTGGATGGGTAGAAGAGGTTGGGAGGGAGGGCTTAGTTAGGGTTTGTAGGTGTTTTCTTTATATAAATCAATTAATATGTATTTAATCAATAACTTTGTAATAATGTGATACAGTTTTAATTTGTTATCTATGTTGATCTTAAATAAAATATTCAAAATAAAAGACAACGCGGGATTCGAACCTCGGTCCTGATTGCTGGAGCTGTAAAGACGTGGCACTAACCATTATTCTATACACCCGTGTGTGTGCTACAAGGTACAGACTGCAGAATTATAATAAGAAGATCAGTGAGGGCAATGTGGGAGTACTGTCAGGGGGTCCATTCAGGAGCCTGACAGCTGTGTGAAAGCAACTGTCTTAATCCGATTCTCCCAATGGGAGAAGTAAGTATGTCAAGATTATTGTCATGGAACATGTAAGATTTAGATAAAATTGCCTTCTGCCTGCCGTAATGCAGACAAAGTTGCCATTAATGTTGCCCGGTGCTCATTGCAATAAAGAGAAGCAGAAGAGAGTCCCTTCAGAGACACCAAGTGCCTGTGGATTCGCATCCAGTGCACCCGCAACCACCCAAACTCCTGTTTGATCAATCCTGAGCTCCAGATCTGAACCTCTGACCCAATGAAGAAGCCTTCAGCTCCCGAGGCCCCTGGGGGGGGTGTCTTCTCTCTCTCAGCATCCTCTTGAATCCCATTGTCCGGGAGGTGGGTGTTGCCTGCCTTTTCCCAGGCAGTGGGAGATGGCCGTAGAGCCCATGATGGGGGTAGGAAGAAGGGGGGGGGGGTGGAATGTGGTTCGCAGGATGTTCTGAGCTGCATTTGCCACCTGCAGCCTCCAACTTCAAGCAGAGCAGTTCCAGTCCCACGCTATGATGCATCAGTAGGCCTTGCTCTCCACGGGGAACGTGGATTGCTGAGGTGACGGAAGTTTTGGGTGGGAGGGGGGCACATCCTGAACGTCCTCAGTCTTCAAAGTAAGCTGAGGCATCAGAACTTTCTGAACCATGCTCATCCTAGGTCAGATTGGAAATATTTATTACAAACAACTTGTCCTTATGGCCATTGATGTGGACGTAAGTGTTGACCCTTCTCCTTAAGTCAACGATCATCTCCATCATTAATGTTGAAGGAGAGGTGGTGATCTTGCAGCCAATTTAGTGTGGAGGAAACATGGAGGCTGAATTACTTGAGTAAAACACGAAAGTCTGGAGACACCATGTTTGAAGTAAAAACACAACGCTGAAGAAACTCAGCTGGTCAGAATGGTAACAGGCTCTTCTAGCCCATGAGTCCATACCATCCAATTACTCCCAATTAATCTGCAACCCCCACACATTTTGAATGGTGGGACCCCTGGGGGTCAGGACCCCGGTCCCGATCGCTAGCGCTGTAATAGCGCTGCCCTGACCTCTACGCTAACAAAGATTGCCAACGTTTCAGGCTCAAGCCCTTCGCCAAGGCAGGCGCCTGAATAAAACGGGAAGCCCTCCTGCTTCTAAATCCATGAGTCCCTAAACATCTTCGGTGACCTTCCCCTATCCCAAGTCTGACAGCCTCTTGCTATCGATTTTGTGCTCTGTCCGCATCAGCGGCCAACCATTTCAATTCCACGCCCCACTCTTCACAGCCTTCAGCACGGCCAAACCAAGACCACCCATGAATTGGTGGGGCAACACCTAATATTTCGTCTCCAACCGGATGACATCAACATAGACTTCTCCAATTTCTGCCAGCCCTCCCCATTCTCTCTCCCTTCCCCGTCCCTCTGTCTCCTTTCCTCCAGCTCTCCACCCCGTCCTCCCTCCCCAGCTTGCTGCTGTGCCCTCCCTTTCTCCACCTGTCCCCTCTTGCTTGTGCTTCCCTTCCCCCACCATTTTGTTTGGATACCGGCTGATATTTTCCTCATGATGAAGGGCTCAAGCTGAAACATCTTTATCTTTGCTTTATAAAGGACACAGTTTGACCTGCTGAGTTTCTCCAGTATTGTGATCTTACACCTTTCTCTAGTTCACTTGCACACTCTCTCTCTTTCAGAGCCAAAATCAATTTTCACCTTTCCTCTTATCCAGTGAACACCTTTTGTCTGTTGGTCTGGACTCCTCTCCTTTCCCATTCCTCTGTCTTTCTCTCCCCACTCTTTATTCAGACACCTGCCTACTTTTTGCTTTTACCTTGAAGAGAAGTTCAGCCCCGAAATGTCAGTGATATATCTTTACCTCCTATGGACGCTGCGAGACCGGCTGAGGGAAGGGAGGTAAGGGAGCTCCACACTGTGGGAAGTGTGCTGAGGGAGCTCCACACTGTGGGAAAGGCGGTGAGGGAGCTCCGTGCTGTGGGAAGGGTGGTGAGGGAGTGCCACACTGTGGGAAAGGCGGTGAGGGAGCTCCGTGCTGTGGGAAGGGTGGTGAGGGAGCTCCACTGTGGGAAGGGTGGTGAGGGAGCTCCACACTGTGGGAAGTGCGGTGAGGGAGCTCCGTGCTGTGGGAAGGGTGGTGAGGGAGCTCCACACTGTGGGAAGGGCGGTGAGGGAGTTCCGTGCTGTGGGAAGGGCGGTGAGGGAGCTCCACACTGTGGGAAGGGCGGTGAGGGAGTTCCGTGCTATGGGAAGGGTGTTGAGGGAGCTCCGTGCTGTGGGAAGGGTGGTGAGGGAATGCCACACTGTGGGAATGGCGGTGAGGGAGCTCCGTGCTGTGGGAAGGGTGGTGAGGGAGCTCCACACTGTGGGAAGGGCGGTGAGGGAGCTCCACACTGTGGGAAGGGCGGTGAGGAAGTTCCGTGCTGTGGGAAGGGTGGTGAGGGAGCTCCACACTGTGGGAAGGGCAGAGAGGGAGCTCCGTGCTGTGGAAAGGGTGGTGAGGGAGCTTCACACTGTGGGAGGGGTGGTGGAGTGATCTTCCCATCATGGGTGGGCTGCTGAGGGAGCGCCTCACACCCAGCAGTCTTTGCGTGGCTCGCCTCGCGGACACGACGCGGGACGGCGTTTGAAATGCTCGTGCGCGAAGGCGGTTGCCGTCCGCCGAGCCGCGCCGGCATCCGTCCCGGTGAATCAGTGCGCCTGCGCCGTGACGACTGGGGGACGCGGTACCAACCCCGCCCTTTTATAGCCGCCGGCCCTGAGGGTCCTGCGCGCTGTTTTGGTTGCCGGCACCGGCATTCAGCGCGCTTGCGCCGAGGGCTGTGGCGGGTGTTTTCCGTCAGCGGAGCGAGCGAGGGTTTCGGCGGCGGCGGCGGCAGCGCCGCCCAGGGCGAGCGGCATGGCGCAGTATAAGGGGGCGGCCAGCGAGGCCGGACGAGCCATGCAGCTGATGAAGAAGCGGGAGAAGCAACGCGAACAGTTGCAACAACTCAAGCAGAAGATTGCTGAGGTCAAGATGGCGGCTCTTAAAGGGGCCGCGTCCCCACCTTGAGGGGGAGTGAGAGTGGGGATAGGGAGGTGGTGGAGCAGAGAGAGGGGTGGAGGGGTTGGAAGGGGAGATGGGGTGGGAGAATGAAGGGGTGGAGGAATAGGGGATTGGAAGGAGAAGGGAGAGGGGTGGATGGAAGGGGTGGGGGAGAGGGGGAAGTTTTGGATAGAGGAGTAGGAGCAAATTGGGAGGGGGAGTGTTGCAGTATAGGAAAGAGAACAGGAAGAGGGGGTCAGTGAACACGAGATGGGGACACGAGCAGAGTGGATCACTGCAGGAGAGGAGAGGGAGGGAGATAGGAAGGGGAAAGGGTACAGGAGCAGGTGGAGCAAGTGGTCAGGTAATGGGAAATGGGGAGGTGAGGAAAGGGGGATCAATGGAAGTGGGATAAGGGAGTGTTAGTGCAGGGGGCATGAGTGTAGGGATAGACAATAGACAATAGGAGCTGGAGTAGGCCCTTCAGCCTATCGAGCCAGTACCGCCATTTTACAGATCATGGCTGATCACTACCATCAGTACCCCTTTCCAGCCTTATCCCCATAACTCCTTTGCCCACTAGAGTCTTATCTAACTCTCTTTTGAACATAATCAGTGAATCTGCCTCTACCACCCTCTGTGGCAGAGCATTCCACAGATTCGCCCTTCTCTGGGTAAAAAAATGTTTTCTCATCTCCGTCCTAAAGGGCCTACCCTGTATTCTTAAACTATGCCCTCTAGTCCTCGTCTCCCCCATCATTGGGAACAAGTAATCCGACTTCACCCTGTCTATCCCCCTGATAATTTTGTATACCTCAATCATGTCCCCCCTCATCCTTCTAAACTCCATCGGATACAAGTCCAGTTTTTCTAGCCTTTCAGCATATGTCAACCCCGTCATCCCTGGAACTAACCTTGTAAATCTGCGCTGCACACCCTCTATAGCTAGTATGTCCTTCCTCAAAATTGGAGACCAGAACTGGACGCAATACTCCAGTTGGGGTCTCACCAGGGCCCTGTACAACTGCAGAAGGGTGTCTCTGTTCCTATACTCCAATCCCCTCTTTATGAAAGCCACATGCCATTTGCCTTCTTCACAGCTTTCTGAACCTGCATGCTAGTCTTCAGTGACTGGTGAACAAGTACTCCCAGATCTATTTGCTCCTCCCCACTCCCTAGCTTGTCTCCATTTAAATAATACTCAGCTTTCCTATTGCTGTGAGTGGCAGTGGGACAAAGAGGTGGTGGGGGCATGGAAGGAAATTAGGTTGAGGAGTACAATGGGCAATAAGTGGGGAGGGAAGGAATGGGCAGTGAGGGAAGAGGAAATGCAGTGAGGTAGGGGAGGACGGGCAGAGTAGCAGTGGATGGAGTTTCTCCTAGAAATGGGAAAGGTGCAGGATCATTACAGATCAAAAATAGAGGATGTTATTAAAATGGGAAACTCACAACTGTAGCTGACAGGGTTAGTCAAAGCCAATGTGTAGGCAAAAGAAGGAAGCAAAAACTACTGGGAAGATGGAGGATCAGGAAGTCTTTTAAAATTTGCAGAAGGTAAAAAAGTAAGGAAGGAGAAGATGAAGTGTAAAGTAGGCTAGAAAATCAAATCAGAGAATACAAAAAGCTTCAACGGTATGAAGAGTCAGAGAGGCAAGATTAGATAGAGGAAAAAAAATGTGGAGAAATAATAACGGGAGACAAGGAGATGGCAGAGGTACTAAATGAGTATTTTACATCAGTGTTCACAGTGGAAGACACCAACAGTGTGACGGATGTCAAAGGGTATCAGGGAAGGGAAGTGAGTGCAGTTACTACTTCGAGGGAGAAGGAGAATGGTCTCCCAGACCAGATGGATGCACCCTCGGGTCCTGAAAGAGGCAGCGGTGGAGATTGTGGAGCTGTTGGTAATGATCCTCCAGGAATTGATGGATTTTGGCCTGGTCCCAGAGGACCAGAAAGTTGTAAATGTCACCCCATTGTTCAAGAAGGGAGGAAGGCAGAAGGGAGGAAGGCAGCAGGAAGGAAATTCTAGACCAGTTAGCCTGATATCAGTGGTTGGGAAGGTGTTGGAGTCGATGGTCGAGGGTGAGGTTACAGAGTACTTGGAGACTCATGACAGGACGGCCAAAGTCAGCACAGTTTCCTTCAGGGAAAGACTGGCTTCATAAACCTGTTGGAACACTTTGAGGAAGTGACAAGCCAGCTGGATATGGAAGATGCTGTGGATGTTGTGTGTTTGGGTTTTCAGAAGGCCTTTGACAAGGGGCCGTACATGAGGCTACTGAACAAGATAGGAGCGCATGGTGTAACAGGAAACATATTAGCAAGGGGAGAGTATTGGCTGATTGGCAGGAAGCAGAGAGTCGGAATACAAGAATCATATTCGAATTGTCTGGTGGTCGCTAGTGATGTTCCACAGGGGTTGGTGTTGTGGCCCTTCTTTTTATGTGATTTATTAATGATTTAGATTATGGAAGGAACGGCTTCGTGGCCAAGTCTGCAGACAATACGAAGGTAGGTGAAGGGGCAGGTTGTGTTGAGGAAACACGGAGGCTATAGAAGGACCGATCAGGACAACGGGCAGAGAAGTGGCAAATGAAATACAATGTTGGAAAGTGGACGGTTGTGCATTTTGGTAGATAAAATAAATGGGTGGACTGTTTTCTAAATGGGGAGAAAATTGAAAATCCCCAAATGTAAAGGGACCAGGGAGTCCTTGTGCAGGACGGCTTGAAGGTAAAGTTGCAGGTTGAGTTGGGAGGGGATCGGTCAACCAAGGTAAATTCATTGACTAATGGTGCTTTTGTCGGGTGTTTTAGGAGAACCTGGTGAAATCCAACATTGACAAGAAGTTCTCGACTCACTATGATGCAGTGGAGGCAGAACTCAAATCCAGCACAGTGGGTGAGGCTTGGGGAATGAGGGAGGGAGGGCTTCCAGTGTCAGAATTGTTATCACGGGACCATCCTGTCTCACACCCCTGGGGTCAAATGCAAAATGAAACCCACTCTCACCTGTCTCATCACACACTCCCTAGGGGAACACAGACAGAAACTCCCTCTACAATGATCTCATCACACATTCCCGGGGTCAGACAGAGTGAGCTCCCTCCGCACCATCCAGACATAGAATGAAGCTCTCTCCCCACCGTCCCATCACACATTCCCAGGGTCAGACACAGAGAAGCTCCCTTCACACTGTCCCATTACATACTCCTGGGGTCAGACAGAATGAAGTTCCCTCCACACTGTCCCATCAAACACTCATGGGGTCAGACACAGAGTGAAGCTCCCTCTGCACCGTCCCAACACACACTCCCGCGGTCAGATCCAGAACGAAGCTTCCTTTGCACCCTTCCATCACAGACTCCTGGGGTCAGACATGGAGTAAAGCTCCTTCCACACCATCCCATCATACAGTCCCGGGGATGGGTGAGGGACAGATCAGGGCTTTGCTCCCTGAACTATGGTGCTTGTCAGAGCCTCCCAACAGAGCTTGCTTTGCAGAATAGTGATGTTTTCGCTTGATTTTGTTGACAGGGTTGGTGACCCTGAATGACATGAAGGCAAAGCAAGAGGCTCTTGTGAAGGAGCGGGAGAAGCAGCTGGCGAAAAAGGAACAATCGAAGGAGTTGCTGCTGTGAGTGTTGGATGTGGAGTGATGGTCTCTGTGGCTGGATGAGGTGGCACTGATTTCTGGCAGGAAAGGTGGGTGGCGAGCTCAGTCCTCATCACACACAGCAGGGTAACAGGTCTTTCAGCCCACACTCATCATCTTCCCTATGGTTTTGTCCCTTCGACTCACTGGGAATATTGTTTTCAGATAGACCACAAGACATAGGAGCAGAAGTAGGCTATTCAGCCCATCGAATCTGACCCACCATTCAATCATGAGCTGATCCATTTTTCCACTCAGTCCCACTGCTCAGCCTTCTCTCCGTAACCTTTGATGCCCTGGCTAATCCATAACCTCTACCTTAAATACACCCAATGATCCATCCTTCACAACCGCCTGTGGCAATAAATTCCACAGATTCACTGCCTTCTGGCTGAAGAAGTTCGTCTGCATCTCTGTTCTAAGTGGGGCACTCTTCAATCCTGAAATTGTGCCCTCTTGTCCAAGACTTTCCCACCATGGGGAAACAACCTTTCTACATCTACTCTTTCCACGCCTTTCAACATGTTTTTTTTTTTTTTTTTTTTGAGAACAAAGAACATTTATTACAACAACAATGCAAAGTTGGGTGCTTCCCCTTACCCTGGGAATACACCCCTTTCAACATGTTTCAATGAGAATCCACCTCATTTTCTGTCAATTCCCACGAGTCCAGGCCAAGAGCCGTCAAACGCTTCTCTTATGATAACCCTTTTATTCCCAAAATTATCCTTGTGAATCTCCTCTGAACCCTCTCCAACGTCAGCACATCCTTTCTTAAATGAAGAGCCCAAAACTGCTCACAATGCACACCAAGCCTCAACAGCACATCCCTGCTCTTATATTCTATTCCTCTTGAAATGAACGCCAGCATTGCGTTTGCCTTCTTTACCACTGACTCCACCTGCAAGTTTACCTTCAGGCCGTCCTGCATGAGGAAATGATAGAGGAACTAAATTAATATTTTGTATTATTCTTCGGTGTGGAAGACACTTGCAGCATACCAGATGTCAAAGGGTATCTGGTCACCTCACCTCAGGAAAGATGTGGATGCTGTGGAGCGTTGGGGTACAAGGATTTTTTTCTGGTTGACAGTCAGTGGTGAGTGGGGTGCTGCAGGAGTCGGTGTTGGACCCCCAACTGTTCATGTTGTATACATTAATGATTTGGAAGAGGGGACAGAGTGCAGTGTGTATCTACATTTGAGTGCAAAAGCAAATGGTGCAGAGGATACGGAGTGTCCTCAGAGAGATAGATAGGTTCAGTGAGTGGGCAGGGGTCTGGCAGATGGATTACAATGTTGGTAAACGTGAGGTTATCCACTTTAGAAGGAAGAATGGAAGATTTAAACAGCAAGCTATTGCAGCATGCTGCCGTGAAGAAGGACTTGGAAATGCTGGTGCATGAATCACAAAAGGTTGGTTTGCAGCAGGCTGTCGAGAAGGCCAATGGAACGTTGGCCTTCATTGCTTTAGGAATTGAGTTTAGGAGCAGGGAGGTTCTGCTGTAACTACAAGGTCTTGGTGAGGCTACATCTGGAGAACTGTGTACAGTTCTGGTCTCCTGACTTGAGGAAGGATCTTCTGGCTTTGGAGGCGGCACACAGGCGTCTGGGACTGGACTCGCTGGAATTTAGATGAATGAGAGGGGATCTAATAGAAACATATACAATTATGAAAGGCATGTATCAGATAGAGGTGGGTAAGTTGTTCCCATTGGTGGGGGAAACCTGAAGTAGGGGACATTGCCTCAAGATCCAGGGAGTAGGTTTAGGATGGGGATGAGGAGGATCTGCTTTTCCCAGAGGGTGGGGAATCTGGAATTCACTGCCCATTGAAGCAGTGAAGGCGACCTCAGTAAATATATTTAAGACAAGGTTGGATAGATTTTTACATCGTTAGGGAATTAAGGGATATGGGGAAAAAGCAGGTCAATGGAGATGATCATTAGATCAGCTATGATCTTATTGAATGGCAGAGCAGGATCGATGGGCCAGATGGCCTGCTCCTGTTTCTGATGAGAGGGTGCAGAGGAGATTTTCAAGGATGCTGCCCGGCAGCGGCCTCGAGGGGTTGCAGATTCTGGGGAAGCAGAGGACCAGCAAATGGGGAGACCATTCCCCCCCACCCTGTCTGAGAAGGAGAAGCAGAGGAGACAACCTATGGGATAGTGATCACGGCGGCGGACCAGCGTGGAGTTCTGCAGCTGAAGAACACACAGGCAGTGGGCCATTGGTGATTTGAGGCAAGGTACCCACATGGGCTGTGGGCCACTGTGGTCAAGGGACTCGTACCAGTCTGTAGACTTGACGGAGGTTGGTTGGGGGGAGGGGGTGCCACGTACTGGAACTGAGATGCGGGGGGCTTCCTGATCGGGTCAGAGATGTACATCTGGAGCTCAGGTAGCTGATGGTTTGGACTGCACTCTGTGTGTCTGGAACCTGCGGGAGTCCTCGAGGTGAATCCATGGACACTCTGACCCTGGGGATGTCTCTCTTTTGCTTCTCTTTCTCTGGCTGTAAGGGGTGCCGGGCAATTTCTGCTGATAGCAAATCTTTTCTGCCTTATGATAGATGAAAGGAAATTTCATGTGATGAAGGAAAACTTGGGGTGGGGGGAGGGAAGGAACCTCCATGACTGCAGCATCCCTGTAGTTGTGTTGATCAGCAGTAGGGGGTAGCAGGGGACAGGAGAACAAGCAGGCAAGGCGAAAGACACAAACGTGCCAGAGAAACTCAGCAGGTCGTGCACCTTTTGCAGGGCTTTATGCTCGGGGGCATTGGTGTCCACATACCAGACCATGATGAAGCCAATCAGCACTTTCCACCACACCTCTGTAGAAATTTGCCAGGATTCCCAATGTCACACCAAACCTCTGCAAACTCCTGAGGAAATAGAAGTGCTGATGTGCCTTTGGTGTGTTGGGTCCAGGAAGGATCCTCCTTTTCCACTGGCATCCCAGTTAATTGGCCAGGCAGTGCCCCAGGATAGACAGCCCTTTGTGCCGTTTCCACTGGGCCACCCTTAACCGAGACACTAGTTGCTTTTCCACTGAACACAACTCATGCCCCGGGAATCGGAGTGTTCTACCTTCAACAGGAAATGGGTGACTTTCTGCCATCCCTTTTCCACTAGCTTTATCAGCAAACACCAGGGATATGAGTAGGGGTCAAGGCAGTTAATCCTTAGCGTGAAATGACGTCATTTGATGCCGGTGTTTGGACAGCATTCCTTTTCCACTTGACCTTGTCCCAGTAAATTCCCCATTAATTCCTGAGACAGGGTGCCAATGGAAAAGGGGCTAGTGACTCCCAAGAACTTAAATTTGCTCACCCTCTCCACCTCTGATCCCCCAATGATCATTGGATTGTAGTCCTCTGGTTTTCCCTTCTGGAAGTCAACAGCCAGCTCCTTGGTGTTGGTAACATTGAGGGCATGGTTGTTGTTGGTGCACCATTCAATCTCTTTCCTGTCTGCTGATTCATCACCTTTCTTTATACAACCCACTACCATGATATCCTCAGCGAGTTTGATGGTGGTATTGCTGTTGTACTTGGCCACACAGTCGTAGGTGTACAGCGAGTAGAGCAGGGGGATAAGAACTCAGCCCTGTGGTTCTCCGGTACTGATGGAGATTGTGGAGTAGAGCAGGGGGATAAGACCCCAGCCCTGTGGTTCACAGGTACTGATGGAGATTGTGGAGTAGAGCAGGGGGATAAGACCTCAGCCCTGTGGTTCTCCAGTGCTGATGGAGATTGTGGAGGAGATGTTCTTATTGATCCTCACGGATTGTGGTTTAGAGTTGAGGAAATCCAGGATCCAATGACACAGTGGAGTGTTTAGCATGTTATTGTTTATTCAGTTGCCTTGCTGTTGTGGGTGATCATGTCTCTCCTGTCGTCATGATCGAGACCCTCTGAATTGTAGTTGTTCCCTGTTCTCCTACGGTGAAGGCTCCATCTTTGAGCTGAGACTCTAGTTGACGTTGAGTTCATGATTTCACAGGAGAAAAAATACTTAAGGGGTTCTCCATTGCCTTCTTCAGTTGCAATGTCCACGCTGGAAGGGTAACCCTGGCCATTAATCTGCAGATTCACCTGCTCAGCATTTTTCATTTTCCAACCATCAATTCCATTTTGTAGAATCTGCTTGTAAAAAAAGAACCCTCCATCGTCTGCAATTCACAGCTTCATGTGATCCTGATGGGGAGGCTAAACAGGTAGTGCACCTTGCCCTAGGGTAACCTGTAGGTTATTGGACGGAAGGAACCCTTTACACCTCCTTTTACTGAGCAATTGCGCAGCACCAACGCCGGCTAAGCGCTTGTAATTCTGAGATAAAAACACAACAAGGGTTGCCATTTGCAGAAAAGTTTTCCAGTAGACCCTCTTAAAGTGTGTTTGATTTTTCTCCTATTCAATAAATAAACTGATATCCTTCGTCCATTGTGTAGTAGAAGGACCCCTGTCAGGCTTCCAGTGTACTGTGCTGTCAGAAGGATGTTTGGACAGGTCCGTGGAGGAAAGGTGTGGGCAGGCACAGCCGAGGTGGGCTGAAGGACCGTTCTCGGACACGGTGGGGGTTCTGGATCCCTCCCACTGAAACTTTGCCAGGTTCCCCTCCCAAAGTTGTCATGAGGTTTCTTGTCATTTACATTTTGCACCATGTGGGCATTTACATTGTATGAGGTCCATCTGGCCCAAAAGCCCTGCTTGCTGCAGCTGAACAGGTGCTTGGTGAAAGGAGACAACTCCAAACGTCCAGTTCGGAGAGAGAGATCCTCAGTATTCACAGTTACCGTCAGCACGAGAACCAAATGTGGCACCTTAACAGTGCAGGCAGGCCCTTTTCTGGTGTGAGAGGAACGTCTGATCAGGGCAGTGAGGGAAGGTCGAGGAGCCCAATCGTCTTGGGAAATAGTTTTACATAGAACACTCCATCACGATACAGGCCCACGACCCAAGATGTTGTGCCAACCAATATAAACTTACTCCGCAGTCTCACCCAGTGGTTTCAACCTTCCCTTCCCATTCACATCCCACCTGAACTAATCCCTTACTGATCACAGAGCACCTACAGTAAAGGGATTACTTCAAGTGGGATTAGAGTGGAAAGAAAAAGGTTAAAAACCACTGCTCTAACCCTTCAATCTTTCCAACATCTGCCCACCTGTTCCAGGAGTCCTTTGAATATCCCCATTGTACCAGCCTCCTCTACCACTCCCAGCATTGCATTCCAGACACCCACTACTCCCTCTGTACCTCTGATGTCTCCCCTAAACTTCTATCCCCTCACCTTGTACACAGAGAACCAAAGAACAGAAGCAGGTTCCTTCAGCCCCTCAAGTCTGTGCCCGAACCATTTTTTTTGCCTTGTCCCACTAATTTGCATCCAGTCCATTGCTTTCCAGACCTCTCTCATCCGTGTACATGTCCAAATGTTAAAATCGAGTGCGCATTCACCACATCAGCTCATTCCGCACTCCCACCACTCTCTTTATGAAGATGTTCTCCCATAATGTTCCACCTAAACTTTCCCCTTTCAATCTCAACCCACATCCTCTAGTTCGTATCTCACCGACCCTCAGTGGTTAAAGCCGACCTACATTTATAATGTCAATCCCCCAGTGATACACCAGCTGTATTTGCCATTTCTAATGGGATAAATCAGGCTGTATACTAGTCCCAGTCTTGATCAATTTGTTCTTCACTTGCATGTTGCCATGTGCTGTCCAAGGTCTGGAGGAGGGATTGTACATCAGGTATCAACTGGACAGCTCTCTCTTAGACTGTCTCCTCTTGAACACACGGATTAAGTGCCTCCACACAGTCATTCAAGAAACGTCTTTTGCTGACTGCGCTCTTGGCATACAAATTTGCTGAACAATTTTTCAGATGCTGCTAAGCTTTTTGGCCTGACCATCTTCCTGAACAAGACTGAAGTACTCCATCGGTCTGTGCCAAACACCAACACCATAGAACCAAAAATCACTGTTGACGGCACCCAGCTGACAAATGTAAACTGTGTAGCAGCTGCTGCACACAAAAAACACCACTAGACTTGGTAGGGTTTCCAGTAGAACTGTTTATTTGAATTTTGTGCCCGCCCTTTTAAAGCCAACGTTAGTTCCGCCCCGCGCAGCAGTGACATCATCACGTGGCCTGGGGCGCGAGCAGTGGCCTAAGCCACGAGGCAGTGAGCAAGTCCTGACTGCGCCATCTTCTGCAGCTGCCCTGCCAGCGCACCGGTACAAAGAGGGCCGGTTCGCTCACAGAGATGTAGACTGCCACACAACACCCTCCCCCCAGAACCGGCTTACACGTCCCACCGCTTGGGCGGTCGGACCCTCCGTTTGGGTTGTGCCGTTTGGACGGGCTGGCTCAAGTCCATGTGTGCTGACTTTAGCCGGTCGACAGTGAAAAGTTCCTCCCTGCCCCCAATGTCCAGAGTAAAGGCTTTTCCCGATCGGTGGAGGACTTTGTATGGGCGCTGCAGGGGGGGGCTGGGTACAGGCCTCGCCGGATGAACACGAACTCCGTTGAGTCCAGCTGTTTAGGGACATTCGCCGAGTCCTTGCTGTGGTGGGTTGGTGGTGGGGGTGTTAACGAGGTGAGCTTGCTGCAGAGGTCCGCGAGTAGTGTCAAGGTTTCACCTCCCAGCTCGGCGTCTGCTCCGAGAAACTCCCCTGGCAGCGACAGTGGTGCACTGTAGACGAGCTCTGCAGATGAGACTTGGGAGGTCTTCTTTCAGAGCTGTTTGAATGCCAAGCAGGACCCACGGCAGTTTGTCTGCCCAGTTGGGTCCTCTCAACCACACCATGAAAGCCGCCTTGAGGTGTCAGTGTAAAAGTTCTACAAGTCCTTTCGCATGGGGATGATAGGCCATTGTGTGGTGGACCTGGATCTCCAAGCAGTTCGCCAGATACGCCCAAAGGACGGAGGTGAACCGAGTGCCCCTGTTTCTGGTAATGTGGGCTAGGATGCTGAAACATGCAACCCAGTTCGTAAGCAGGGCTCTGGCGCAGGACTCAGCTGAAATGTCCTTGAGGGGGATGGCTTCCGGCCACCTCATCGTCTTGTCGATCACGGTCAGGAGGTAGCGGGCATCCCTGGACGCCGGTAGGGGGGGCCACTATGTTGACATGGATATGATCAAACTTCCTGGCTGGCGGGTCGAAGTGCTGTATCGGAGCTCTGACATGGCACTGAATTTGCTTGGCAATGCATCTGGGCCCACTTGTTTCTTTGACCTGTGCCAGATGAAGCTTTCCGCTACCATGTGCACTGTCATCTTGACCAAGGGATGGGCCAGGTTGTGGATTGCCTGGAATGCCTCCTGCCTCCACTGTGGGGGCACTATCAGTTGTGGAAAGCCTGTCAAGATATCGCTCAGGACCGTGTCGTGGCTGACCGGCAGCTTCAGGTCCTGGAAGTGCAGGCCAATGATAGCAGTTCGGAAGGCCTTTGATCTTTGTCCTCCCTCTGGGCCTGAGCTAATTGGGCATAGTTCAGGCCAGGGGATAAGTTGTGGATGGTCGGTCTGGAAAGCGCATCGGCAACGACATTGTCCTTACCAGCCCGGTGTCGGATGTCGGTAGTGAACTCCAAGATATAGGAAAGGTGTCGTTGCTGGCGTGCTGAGCAGGGGTTTGTGGTCCGTGAAAGCACTGAACGGTCTGCCCTCCAGGAAGTAGCAAAAGTGCCTGATCGCGAGGTACAAGGCCTGTACTTCAACTCAGATGGTCGGAGGTGGCAGCTGAAGAATGCCAGGGGTGCCACTACCCGTTGACCTCTTGCTCTAGGATTCCCCCGATGGCCGTGGTGGACGCGTCCACAGAGAATGCTGAGTGGGGGTCAGGTCAGGGGTGGGCCAGTAGCGTAGTGCTCACGAGGGTGACCTTGGTGTGGGTAAAGACTGACTCGGCCTCTTTCAACCACTCGAGTGTCTTTTGTTTAGAGGCGATCATGGCGAACAGTGGGCGCATTATACGTGCGGCCCCCAGGATGAAGCGGTGGTAGAAGTTGACCATCCCAGTGAACTCCTGCAGGTCCTTGAGAGTGTCCGGCCTGGGGAACTGTTTTATGTCCCTGATTTTGTCCTGCGACGGTGCTGCCCCATCTGTGGTGATGGTATGGCCAAAAAACTGTAGCGACTCTTTCCCAAATTGACATTTGGCCATGTTGACAGTCAGGCCAAATTCAGCCAGGCTGAACAGTGTGCGGAGGTGGGTCTTGTGGTCGTTGTGATCTCAACTGGCAATGAGGATGTCGTCAAGATAGATGAACACGAAGTCCAAGTCTCTGCCCACTGCGTCCATGAACTGCTGGAAGGTTTTGGCCTCGTTCTTCAGGCCAAAAGGCATCTGAAGGAATTCAAACAGGCCGAACGGGGTGATGATGGTGGTCTTGCCAATGTCATCAGGGTGTATGAGGATCTGGTAGTAGCCCCTGACTAAGTCGACTTTGGAGAACATCTTGCCGCCGTGCAAGTTGGCCATGAAGTCCTGGATGTGGCGGATGGGGTAGTGATCAGGTGTAGTCACGTCGTTGAGCCGGCGGTAGTCCCCACACGGGCGCCAACCCCCAGAGGACTTGGGGACCATGTGCAGGGAGATGCCCAGGGGCTGTCTGACCTGCGGACAATGCCAAGCTCCTGGAGGCAGGAGAACTCCTCTTTCGTCATCTGCAGCTTCTCTGGCAGCAGTCATCTGGCCTTGGTGTGGAGCAATGTGGTGGCGGTCACCATGCTTTGGCATGGAGGTGGTGAACTCTGGCTGTGAGATGGTAGGGAACCTGTTGAGAATACGGGAGTACTTGTCTTTGGGTGTGCAGACGGTTGCTATCCCTGGCCTGTGCGCGTGGACGGCTCGAGACGTAGGGTCTGGAAGGTACGGGTATGCACGAGCTTCTTGCCCTTCAAGTCAACCAGCAGGATGTGCACCCGAAGGAAGTTGGCTCCTAACAAAGCAGTTCTCACGTTGGCAGGTAGGAACTTCCAACGGTATTTCTCCTGCCCGAGGTGTATCTGAAGGTCTTAATATTAGTGCCGTTCGCTGCCTGCAGGGTCGGCCCTCATGCTCTCGTGTGGGTCTCAAGGGCAGTCGGGGGCAGCATGCTCAACTCTGTTCCGGTGTCTACCAGGAAACACCGACCGTTGGTCTTGTCCACCACGTGTAGGAGTCTGTTCGTATGGCCAGGCATCGCAGCCATCAGTGGCAGCTGGCCCGATCGTTTCTCTAGTACAAGCAGGGATGGCGGGATTTGGGAGCTTGTGCTCCCCAGCATTGGTGATAGAAGCACCAGGTTGACTGGTGCTCTACGGTTTTTTGTCTGGGGGCATGCTGTGGTCGGCTGGGTACAGGGTGGGCGACCTGGTTCATAGTGGCCTCGATCTCTCTTCGTCCGCCACAGCACGTTGGTGCGGGCTACAACCTTCCTGGGGTCTGAAAAGTCCTTGTCCGCTAGTAGAAGCTGTATGTCCTCCGGCATTTGTTCAAGAAAAGCTTGCTCAAACATCAGGCAGGGTTTGTGATCTTCTGCCGGTGCGAGCAGACGGGGCTCTGTCCCCCAGGCCATTGAGGTGCATCAGCCTGGTTGCGTGCTGCCAACAGGAGTGCCCGAATGTGCTGAGGAGGGTTTTGAGGGTGATGTACTTGCCCTCCTTGGGAGGATCGTGGATCAGATTATCCACTCTGGCTGTCATTTCTTCATTGAGGACACTCACCGCATGGTAGAACATGGTGGAGTCTGAGGTGATCTGCCGGAGTCGAAATTGAGCCTCCGCCTGCCCGAACCATATGCAGGGCTGGTGGGTCCAGAAGGGAGGGAGCTTCACTGAGATGGTGCTGATTGCTGATGAGTCCATGTTTGGAGACCAGATATGGTCTGGGCTCGTCGGGATCACCAATGTAACGGCTGCTACGCACAGAAAACACCACTAGACTTGGTGGTGTTTCCAGTAGAACTGTTTATTTGAACTTTACGCGCGGCTCTTTAAGGCCAATGTGAGTTCCACCCCGCACAGCGGTGACGTCATCATGTGGCCTGGGGCGTGAGCAGTGGCCTAAGCCATGAGGCAGTGAGCAAGCCCTGACGGCGCCATCTTCTGCAGATGCCCCCCCCCCCCCCCAGCGTGGTGGAACAAACGGGGCCGGTTCCACAACAGCTTCAAATACTTGGGGAGCATCATCTTGAGTGATGGGTCTTAGGACAAAGAAATTGGCTCCAGGATCAGCAAGGCTGCACACCAGAGTGCCCAATCAACACAAAGTCTGCATCTCCACAAAGCTGGACGTCTAATATGGATGTGAGACCTGGACTCTGTACTGATGTCACATCAAACAACTGGAGAAATTCCACATGCACACACTCCATTCCATCCTTGGCAAGACTGTGTCTCCAATCTGGAGGTCCACCAGCACTAGTCCCTGATCATCAGAGCCCAGCTGTGGTGGGTGGGACACGTCATCGGAATAGACGACCATCGAAGGCTTCGTCAGCTGTTCTATGGTGAACTGAAGACTGACCGGAAGGAGACCTCAAGGTCGTCCATGCAAGCGCTAGAAAGACACTGACCAAGAAACCCTACACTACTGTGGCCTCCAGCCAAGAGAACTAGAAGCTGTGGGTCCTGACATGTCCTGTGGTATGAAGCCTGCTCCAGTTTCTAAGACAGGCGCTGCCAAACACTGGTGGAGAACCATGAACGGCGTCACAAAGCAGCAGCCACAGTTATTACAACGGACTTCATTGTGCTAGACTGTGCCTCCAGACTGCGACTGCAAAGTCACCTTGGTGTCCACAGATGAATTGCACAACAGCGTGTCTTCTTCGAACTGAAGGGCGACTAATAGCAACAAAACCCTCATAATTTTAAATACCCCTCTCAAATCTCCTCTCATTCTTCTATGCTCCTTACCTGTTTCACCTTTCCCTGTAACTCAGTTCCAGAAGTTCAAGTAAACCTTCTCTGCACTCTTTCAGCTTACTGATATCTTTCTTGTAGTTTGGTGACCAAATTCAGCCTCACCAGCGTCTTGTACAACTTTACCATAACATCTCAACTCTGTACTCAATACTTTGATTTATGAATCTTGCACAACTTTACCATAACATCCCAACTCTGTACTCAATACTTTGATTTATGAAGGCCAATATGTCAAAAGCTCTTTTCAACCTTTTCCACCTGTGATGCCACTTTCAGGGAATTATGTCTCTGTATTCCCAGATCCCTCTGTTCTTCCACACTCCTCAGTACCCAACCATTTACAGTGTACGTCCTTTCTTGGTTTGACCTTCCAAAATGTAACACGTCTGCGTTAAATTCCATCTGTGTGTCCTCAGGTACTTTCTACTGTTGCATCTTGGTGAAAAAGATGCTGGCTGTCCACCCTTGCATAAGTCACCTCTCATCCTTCTACGTACCAGAAAGAAAAGTCCCAGCTCTGCTAATCTTTCCTGATAAGACTTAGTTTCCATTCCAGGTAACATCCTGGTTAATCTCCTTTGCCCCCTCTCCATAGCTTCCACATCCTTCCTGTAATGAGGTGGCCAGAACTGAACACAATATTCTTAGTGTGGTCTTGTTCTTGAACCCTGAGGTGCTGGTGTCAGACTTCTGTACTCCCTTCCCCAAGGTTGCAGTGAGGAGAATCCTCATACAGTCCCTGGGCGCAGTGCCGGTGATGGGTGGGCAGCTGTGTTGGAGACTGTTGACAATGGAAACTTGCTTGTGGAAGAGCTGGCCGTCTGGAAGGAGTGATGCTTGTCTCTACGCTCCCGAGCCACCTCAGCACTGGCAGAGTGCAATCAACCCATGGGGATCTCCCAATAGGGAGTGTACAGAGTGGGAACTGAGGACAGGCCTCATATCAGTGATCAGATGGGGGAGAGACTGTCCTGCGGATGGCAGCGAGGATGTTTCTCCATGACCATCACCCCCTTTTATATTGCCAGTGGGCAGTTCAGGATCTCAGATTGATTGAACCCTCCCTGGCACAGAGCTAACTCTTCACCGAACTCCCTCCGCACAGCCCCATCCCACAGGTCGGAGGCCCCTCACCACTCCTCCCGTAGGTTGGAGCCCTCTCACCGCCCCTTCTGTGTCGCAGAGCTCCCTCCTCACTGCCCCTCCCACAGCACGGAGCTCCCTCCTCACTGCCCCTCCATTGGGACGAAGCTCCCTCGCTGCCCCTGCCACCTTTGCTCCACCTCCATGCGATCACCCCACTGTGTGTCAGGTTCTGGCCGTGCTCTCTGGGGGGGTTGAAGCAGTCATGTTCCCACTATGAATGTTCACCCTGTCTCCACCAACAGGAAGCTGGAGAAGCAGAAGGAAAGGGAACGGAAGAAGGAGGAGAAGAGGAAGATTGCCAGTTTGTCCTTCACCCTAGAAGAGGAGGAGGCAGAGGAGGACGAGGGTGAGGAGCTGGGAGAGGAGATCAAAAGTGAGGATGAGGACCTGATCATTGGTGAGTAAACAGGTACTATATTGAGAGGGGGTGGTGAGGGAGCTCTTCTCCATGTGATGGGCAGTGAGGGATCTCTGCCCTGTGGGAAGACCAGTGAGGGAACTCCTCTGGAATGAAACGGGAATGGACAGGGAGGTGAGGGGACAGGGCGGGACACATCCTTCAGCCTCTCTGTGACCTTGTCCTTCACTTCCAGAGGTTCCGGCGAAGAAGAGGAAACTCGGGAAAAACCCGGATGTGGATACTAGCTTCCTGCCAGACCGGGATCGTGAGGTGACGCAGTCCACTCCAGAATCCCCGTCGTTTTTCCCTGCCCCTCATCTCCTCTCCCCTGCTTCCTTTCCCCTTCTCCCAGTGCCGCCACTCCCTTAGCATTGGCTCCCCCCACCTCCCTCCTCTGTCCTCATGGGAGTTCTCTCCTCACCCTCAGGCGGAGCTCCCTTGTCTGTCCCCGTACTCCAGGAGATGCTCCCTCCTCCATTCCCTGCCTGTGTTGGAGCTCTGTCCTCCAACCCCACCCTCAGGAGGAGATCCCTCCTCCATCCCTTCCCCCAGGAGATGCTCTCTCCTCCATTCCCTCCCTCCATCCCCTCCCTCAGAGGGAGCTCTCTCTGTCGTGAGCAATCCCTCCTCTGTGGGTGGAGCATTGGGGGAGTCCCTCTCCGAGCAGAGAATACCATGAAGTTAGGGGTTCTCCCCTGGTGATAGGGCGGTGATGAGGTAGGGGGCAGTGGGGGAGAGTGATGGAGCTCCACGAGGGGGTGTCAGTCCATGGGTTGGGTGGTGAAGCATCCCCTTTTCATGAGGGGCAGTTCCATGGGCTTTGGGGTGAGTTCTCCCCAATGACGGGGAAGAGTGGTGAGACATCTAAATTTATCAATTCAGATTTTACATTTTAAAATTTAGATGTGCAGCATGGTTACAGACCATTTTGGCCCACGAATCTGTGCTGCCCAATTTACACCCCATTAACCTGCACCCCCCAGAACATTTTGAATGGTGGGAGGAAACCAGAGTCCCCGGGGAAAGCCCATGCAGACATGGGGAGAACATACAAACTCCTTACAGACAGCTCAAGATTTGAAGTCCGGTCCCGGTCACTGGCGCTGAGAAGGCGTTGTGCCTACCGCTGTCAGTAACCTCGGCCCTGTGTTGCCTATGCAGGAGGAGGAGAACCGGCTGCGGGAAGAGCTGCGGCAGGAGTGGGCCAACAAACAGGAGAAGATCAAAGGTGATGCTGTGGGGGGATAGGCACTGCTGTGAGGGGAGCGAGCACCGGCGCGCCCGGCACGAGAGAACCCGCCCTCGCCAGGATTCCACACCATCCAGTAGAGCACTGACACCACTTCCTGTTGCCTAGGGCTCCCGGCAGCCTGCGGTCACTACATAGAGGCTGGAAGAGCTCTGCATAGCTGGGGTGAGGGGGGGGGGAAGAAACGGGAGGTCAGCTGGGTCACAACACCCCAGTTTTGTCTCTGTCTCACATCACTTGCACAGCCCCCCTCATCCCATTTCATATTTGTCAGTTCTATGGCCAGTTCTGGGCACCCAGCCAAAGGAAGAACAGCACATTTCAAGGGGTGCAGAGGAGATACTCCAGGATAGAATCAAGAACATTCCAGGAAAGCACAGGCCCTTCAGCCCACAATGTTGTGCTTGCCCTTCTGAACCTACTCCACAACAATCTCACCCTTCCCCACCTCACACCCGTAAACCTCTATTTATTTATTTATATGCTTGGCTGTGAGATCCTATTGTACAAAAGAGAATGGAAATTGATTAAAATATATCTCTGCAAGGATTTGATCAAGGCATTTAACATGGTCCCCAGTTGTAGGCTCACTCAGAAAGCCATGATGCGTTGGATCCAAGGCTGTCTGGATTTGGAATTTGCCCGCAGAAAGCAGAGGGTAGTTGCAGACGGAACATGTTCCGCCTGGAGGTCAGTGACTGGTAGCGTTCTGCTGGGATCTGTTCTTGGACCCCACTCTGACAAAATAGCCTGAATACACCTGAAATTGTCTGATCACTGAAGCTCAGCAGGCTCATGCCTGTTCAGTACTTGGAGGGGAGACTGCCTAGGAACACTGGGTGCTTTAGGTTTCTGTGAGGGGTGGTCAAAACAGCGACTCTCTGTCGGCTTTACCAATTAGTGGTAATTTTGATGCACCTGCAGGAAAAAGAATCTCAGGGTTGTATGTAACATGTACGTACTCCTGACAATAAATCTGATAAACAAAACAATCAGTTTTATCGGGGGTGGGGGGGGAGGCCAACATTACCTCACAACTCTTGAACTCAATCCCAGCATCCCAGAGGTCTTCGTAATTATCCTATCAGCCTGTGGCAACCTTGAGGGGTGTACAGAGTTGGATCCCAAGGTCCCTCTGTTCATACACACGGTTAAGTATCTGACCATTAACCTTGTATTCAGCCTTCTGGTTAGTCCTTCCAAAATGTATCACCTCTCTCTAGACTGAACTCCATCTGCCACTTCTCCACCTGATTTTGCGTCCTGCGACAACTTCTACAAAATAGGGCGCACGGCCTCATGGGCCGGAATGGTCTGTTACTGTAGATGAAAGTGAACGAATTTCATGTACGTGACATTCTCAGTGTAGTGCAGGTGCCTAACCTTTTATCCGGGATCGTTGGGACCGAACACCTTCTGTTGTTCGGGGTCTTCTGGATTTCGGAATCATTTTAAAATGGCAGTCACTTTAAGCAAATATGATGTTTCAAAATAGCACAAAACAGCAGGTGCGGGGTGTTAAATAAATTTAGAGAAATAACATCCTTAATATCACCAGCATTTTTTTTATTTTAAAATAAAACTGGCTCAAATCCCTGTCCCCGTGGGCTCCTTTTCTTACCTTTGGAGGAAAGGTGACTCTCAGACCCCAACACCTGGTGGGGGAGATGCAGGCAGTAGCCGGCTCAATGCCAGAGCAGTGGCCATCTTCACCAGAGCAGTTCCAGCTGCAGGGGGGATTGTGGGTAAGGAAGGTGGCCATTGCTCCCGCGTTGAGCCATCACCAGCCGTTGCTGCGAGTGAACTCCGGGCTTGGCAGCACTGCACCCCTGCTGCCATTTTGGGAGTTGGATGGGGGAAGGTTGGGAGGGTTGATGGATGGCAGGAGGCCAGGAGCAAGGCAGTCGGGCATTTTCATTACCGATAAAAGTGCTGGATTTTGGAAGTTGCTGGAGTTCAGAATCCTGGATAAAAGGTTAGGCACCTGTATTATGTGACTTATTACTGGAACCGTGACCTTTATTTTAGAAATAACGTGGATGAATTGGTTTGAGGATGGGTCAGTAGGTTTCAAGATGGACACAGAGGTGTCGTGAATAAATTTAAATTTAGACATCCATCACAGTAACAGGCTGTTCTGGCCCATGAGGCTGTGTGGTGTGTCCTATTTTGTAGAAGGTTGTTGTAGGAAGCAGAGTTGGGCAGGGAAGTGGCAAGTGGAGTTCAGTCTGGATTAGTGTGAGGTGAAGCAGGAACAGAGGGACCTTGGGGTCCAAATCCATACATCCCTCAAGGTCGCTACGCAGGTTGCTAGGATAGTTATGAAGGATTGAGTTCAAGAATTGTGGGGTAATTTTCTCCCCGATTAAAACTGATTATGTTTTATCAGATTTATTGTCCGAGTATGTACATGACATCACATACAACCTTGAGATTCCTTTTACCTGCGGGCATGGCAGAATTGCCACTAATTAGGAGTGCAAAAATAAATTGTACACAGCATAAACATGTAAACAAAGAAATGTGAACAGATTACACGTAAACAAACTGACTCCAATTCAAAGAGTGCAAAAAGAAAATCAATAAAGTGCACAAGGGTGCACTTTAAATGAACCTCTAATTGAGTTTGTCATTGAGGAGTCTGATGGTGAAGGGGTAGCAGCTGTTCCTGAACCTGGTGTGTGTGTCTTGTGGCCCCTAGACCTCTTTCCTTTATGGCAGCAGTGAGAACAGAGCGTGCTGGGCAGTGTGGATCCTTGATGATCGCTGCTGCTCCCTGACAGCAGTGTTGCCTGTAAATTTTCCTGATTTTGGGGAGGGTTTTGCCTGTGATGCCCTCAGTTGCATCCACTACCTTTTGCAATGCTTTCCACTCAGGGGTATTGGTGTCCCCATACCAGACCATGATGCAACCGGTTAGACCATAATTAAGAGTAATGTAGTCAGTTCTGGTCACCTCATTACAGGAAGAATGTGGAAGCTGTGGAGAGGGTGCAGAGGAGATTGACTAGGATGCTGCCTGGATTGGAGAATAAGTCTCATAAGCAGAGCTGGGACTTTACACTTTAGAGTGTAGAAGGATGAGAGGAGGCATACAAAATTATGAAGAGCTTAGAAAGGGTGGACAGGTAGCACCTTTCTCTGGGGCAACAACAGCAAACATCTGTTCAAGGTGAGGGAGAAAGTTTTGGGGTGAGATTACTTTACAAAGGGAGTGGTGGGTGCTTGGAATATATTGCCGGGGTGGTGGGGGCTGGTACATTAGGGCCATTTAAAAGACTGAGACAGGCATATGGATGTTAGAAAAGTAGAGGGTTACAGGTGTGAGGTAGGGAAGGATGAGATTGTTGTGGAGTAGGTTGATATGGGTCAGAACAACATTGTGGGTCAAATGGCCAGCGCAGTGTTCTTCTTACACTTCCATGTGCCTGTTCAGCAGCCTCTCCCATACATCCATCATGTCTACTCCCACCACTTAACCTGCCAGCCCATTCCCACAACCCACAACTCCCTGTGTGAAAAAAACTTCCTTTAAGCACAGCACCACCCTCCCCCCCCCTCAAAATCTGAGGGCATGTCCTCCTGGAGTTCATTTATTCCCACAGTATAAACATCCTGACACCACCACATACGGCTGTAGGCATTCTGACCCCCAAGAATGTGGTGGGACAGTGCGGAGGGAGCTTCACTCTGTGTCTGACCCTGGGAGCGTGTGAGGGGACGGTGTGGAGGGAGTTTCACTCTGTGTCTGACACTGGGAGGGTGTGATGCGACCATGGAGGGAGCTTCACTCCGTGTCTGACCCCAGGAAGGTGTGATGGGACGTTGCGGAGGGAGCTTCACTCCGTGTCTGACCCTGGGAGGGTATGATGGGACGGTGAGGAGGGGCCTTCTCTCCGTGTCTGACCTCCAGAGCATTCTGACATTCAGTAGGCTGCAGGCATTCTGTGGGATTCAATGGCCTCTGAGGAAGGAGACCAGACTGGTATTGGCTTTGGGAAGGGGCCGGAGATCCCACAGGGTGGAGCCTGTGGGAAGGTGGGCTAGGTCTGTCTGAGAGCAGAATGTCCGCACTGTGCTGTGTCAGCCTCCGGTCCCTCAGCTTTTGCACTTCAAAGACCACTCACGTCTGCAATATTAATCTCAGACAGCTAATGGCCCTGGCATTCTGCTTTGTTCCACTCACCGCCACTTCTTTGATGTGGTGCTGCCTTCATTTTGAAGGAGCATTTCCTTCAGTCAGATAAAGGAGAGCAACAGGAAACTTCTATTTTGGGTTCTTAATGCAAGTACTCAACACCTCGGCACTGCCAATCTTCTATCCGGTCAAACTCTCCCAAGGCAAGAGTAACACCGGGTGAAGCTCTCTTTCATCGTGCATTCTTATCCCATTGCACATTCCCATATTACAGGGTCAGACACTGAGTGAAATTCTCCCAATGTCCTGTCACACACTCCGGGATCAGACGTAGAGTGAAGTTCCCTCTGCAGCATCCTATCACACACTCCCCAGGGCCAGATACAGAGTGAAGGTCCCCTCGCACCATCCCGTCACGCACTCCTTGGATCAGACACGGAGTGAAGCTACCTCCGCACCGTCCCGTCACACACTTCCAGGGTCAGACGCAGGGTGAATCTCCCTCTACACCGTCCCATCACACACTCCTGGGGTCAGACGTAGAGTGAAGCTCCCTCTGCACTGTCCCATTGCATACTCCCAGGCAGGGGCAGTGAAGGAAGGACGGTGAGTCTGTATTTATATATTTGCTGATTGAACGAAGTAATTCACAGTTTTATTTCAGGTGAAGAGATTGAAATAACCTTCAGCTACTGGGATGGCTCAGGACATCGGCGCACAGTGAAGGTGAGATATGACCACTTGCTGCTGCCCTGTTTCATCCACCCTCCCTATTCACTTATCCGAGCCTCACCCGACTCCCTAGAAACGCTCCCCTCACCTCTCTCTATCAGCCTCTCTCTGGATCTTCTCTCCCTGTATCCTCTCCTCGATCTTCACCATCCATCCCTCTCTGTGCACCGTTGAGAGAGGAAGCATTTGTTCAGAGGGTCAAATGAGGGCTTGGTCAGACAGGGAGTGGGTGTTCGGAAAGAGAGGGGTGTTCAGAGGGAGTGAGTGGCGTTCGGAGGGTGCAAAGGGTGTTCGGGTAGAAGGAGGACCTTGGGTGGGATGTTCAGAGGGAGGGATTTTCAGAAGGAGTTGGGGTGTTTGGAGGGGAGGAAAGGGGGTTTGGGTGAGGGATGTTTGGAGGGTGGCAGGGAGTGTTTGGGTTGAGGTAGGGGTTTTGGGTGAGGGGTGTTTGGATGAGGGGTGTTTGGAGGGTGGCAGGGAGTATTGGGGTTGAGGGAGGTGGTTTGAGTGAGGTGTTTGGAGGGTGGCAGGGAGTGTGTTGGGGAAGGGAGGGTGGTTTTGAGGAGGGGGAAGGTTTCAGAGGGAGACGGGGATGTTCGGGGGTGGGGTGTTCAGACGGAGGGGTTATATGGATTGGGGACCATTTGAGCAGCCAATTTCTCCTGGAGATTCCAGGTGTCCTGACTCACCCAGGCAGTTTGGGGGGGGTGGGGGGCAGCGCAGTCCTGACGTGGATCACTGGGAGAAGCTGGGATGCAAGACGGTTCAGCCCCTTGCATGACTTCCCAGTCAGGTGGTGATCTGTTCCCCTCTGCCCACAGATGAAGAAAGGCAACACAATCCAACAATTCCTTCAGAAGGGGCTGGAGATACTGCGGAAAGATTTCAGCGAACTGCGGTATGATCAGTGTCAGAATTCGTTCCCCAGCTCACCACACATTTTCACCGGGGTTGGTCCACACTGGGACCACTGTCTCCGTGTCCCAGGGTCGGATCACACTGGGACCACTGACTCTGTGTCCCAGGGTCGGATCACACTGGGACCACTGACTCTGTGTCCCAGGGTCGGATCACTCTGGGTCCATTGTCTCTGTGTCCCAGGGTCGGATCACACTGGGACCACTGACTCTGTGTCCCAGGGTCGGATCACTCTGGGTCCATTGTCTCTGTGTCCCAGGGTCGGATCACACTGGGTCCACTATCTTTTTTGAAAATTTTATTTATAAACAATAATAAATCATACAATCGAATACATAATATTCATCAAGTATTCATACATAAAACACCCCCGAACCCTATTCTCCCCCTACCCCTATCCACCCAACTCCCCTTGAAACTACCCCAGAAAAAAAGAGAAAGAAGAAGAGGAGATCTATAACAATTCCATTCAATTATTTGCCATGGATTGGGACCACACCACCAATGTATGGGGAAAAAAATATTAAATAATTTAGTCAACATTCACCATCTCTGCGCCCCAGGGTTGGACCACACTGGGACCACTGTCTCTGTATCCTGAGGTCAGACCACACATCTCACCTTGCCCCTCACCCCACTCCCCCTTTTGCCTCACTCTCCCCCGCTTCCCCCTTCCCCCACTTCACATGCTCTGCTCCTCCTCTCGCCCCACTCCCTCTCTCTTCACTCATGCTCTTCCCACTCCTCCCTTTCCCCATTCCCCTTCTCCCCCAATTCCACTCTTCACCACTTGTCATCCCCATTTCCTCACTTCTCTTCCCCACTCCCCCACTTTTCCCCCCACTTCCCCTCTCCCCCTCTTCCTCTGCTCCGAAATAATCTGAGATTTTACTATACCCAAGTCCCTCGTGATTTTACAAACCTCTCTGACATCCTTCCCCCCCCCCAACCCCTTGGCCACCCTCACTCCAGAGAACACCCATCCAACCTCTCCCAAAGGTTCAATCCTCCGTCCCGCAACATCCCGGGGAATCTGCACACCTCATGCATGTGACGTCCTATCTCTGGCTGGGCGATCGGAACAGTGCACCGTCTCCCCATGTGGACTCACCAATGCCATGGTCCGCTGTGTCACCGTTCATACTCCAGACCCAGCAGGTGAAGGCTAGTGTATTAAGCACCTTCTTCCCTCCACATCCCTGGTCCACCTGAGAGACCACTTCCAGGGAACTCTGCACCTTTCCCCACACAATCTCTGTTCCACCACACTCCCCAGGGCCCCACTATTCACTGGGCAAGTCATACCAAACTCCCCAGGACCCCACCAATCACTGAGCAAGTCCCATCTTAGTTTGGAAACCTCACACTTAGAACATGACAGCACAGTACAGGCTCTTCGGCCCCCAATGTTGTGCTGACCTATATATTCGTAAACTCTCACTACCCGTAACCCTCTATTTTTCTTCCATCCATGTGTTTAAGTGTCTCTTAAATGCCCCCAATGTTCCAGCCTCCACCACCCTTGGCGAGGCATTCCAGGCCCCCACAACTCTGTGTTTAAAAAAAAAACTTGCCTGTAAACTTCTCTCCCTTCACTTTGTACAGACATCCTCTGGTGTATGCTGATCTCGCCCTGGGAAACAGGCACTGGCTGTCCACCCGAGCTATGCCTTTCAGAATCTTGTAGATTGTCTCCTCTCATCCTTCTACCCTCCAAAGAGAAAAGCCCCAGCTCTGCAAACCTTTCATCAGAAGACTTATTTTCCAATGCAGGCACGATGTACCTGCACCCCAAGCTCTCTCCAGGGCCTCACCATTCACCGTATAAGTCCCACCCTGGTTTGAACACCTCACACTTGTCAGACTCTGTTCCCCGCTCCATTTCTCACCTTCCCAGTGCATCCAGACACTCCCATGTGGTCTCACCACGTTCAGCTGCATCAAGAGGACCCAATCCTAGGCAGAGTGGTCGAATACCCTCATCACCCTCCAGGCCTCATCAGACCACCACATGGAGTTGTGGGGGAGGGGGGGGAATGAGTTGGGGAACAGTACTCCAAGCTCCCTGTGAGCCTCCAGGCCAGGGTTTGGGACCTGTAGGGAGTGGAAGAGGCTGGTGTGTGGCAGGGACCCAGGCACAGAGTGTGGGGTGGGGAAGGAGGAGAAATGGGAGTGATGGGAGCCTCTCAGCATTGACCGTGGGAATGAAAGGACAAAACCTCTCTTTCTGCAGTTCGGCTGGTGTCGAACAGCTGATGTACATCAAGGAAGACCTGATTATTCCACACGTGAGTATCCCAGGATCCTCGGCATCGTCACGGTGGGTCCACAGTCCAAACCGCAAACTCATCCTCCCCACGCCCCAATCCCCTCCTCTGTTCCTCAGACCCAACTCCACCTCCCATCCCTCTCCTCTCTCTCCCCCTCCTCTCTCTCCCCCTCCTCTCTCTCCCCCTCCTCTCTCTCCCCATCCTCTCTCTCCCCCTCCTCTCTCTCCCCCTCCTCTCTCTCCCCCTCCTCTCGCTCCCCCTCCTCTCGCTCCCCCTCCTCTCGCTCCCCCTCCTCTCGCTCCCCCTCCTCTCGCTCCCCCTCCTCTCGCTCCCCCTCCTCTCGCTCCCCCTCCTCTCGCTCCCCCTCCTCTCGCTCCCCCTCCTCTCGCTCCCCCTCCTCTCGCTCCCCCTCCTCTCGCTCCCCCTCCTCTCGCTCCCCCTCCTCTCGCTCCCCCTCCTCTCGCTCCCCCTCCTCTCGCTCCCCCTCCTCTCGCTCCCCCTCCTCTCGCTCCCCCTCCTCTCGCTCCCCCTCCTCTCGCTCCCCCTCCTCTCGCTCCCCCTCCTCTCGCTCCCCCTCCTCTCGCTCCCCCTCCTCTCGCTCCCCCTCCTCTCGCTCCCCCTCCTCTCGCTCCCCCTCCTCTCGCTCCCCCTCCTCTCGCTCCCCCTCCTCTCGCTCCCCCTCCTCTCGCTCCCCCTCCTCTCGCTCCCCCTCCTCTCGCTCCCCCTCCTCTCGCTCCCCCTCCTCTCGCTCCCCCTCCTCTCGCTCCCCCTCCTCTCGCTCCCCCTCCTCTCGCTCCCCCTCCTCTCGCTCCCCCTCCTCTCGCTCCCCCTCCTCTCGCTCCCCCTCCTC
Source organism: Narcine bancroftii (assembly GCF_036971445.1). Taxonomy (NCBI): domain Eukaryota; kingdom Metazoa; phylum Chordata; class Chondrichthyes; order Torpediniformes; family Narcinidae; genus Narcine; species Narcine bancroftii. The sequence goes on from NC_091471.1 coordinate 330,985,578, forward strand.
TCGCTCCCCCTCCTCTCGCTCCCCCTCCTCTCGCTCCCCCTCCTCTCGCTCCCCCTCCTCTCGCTCCCCCTCCTCTCGCTCCCCCTCCTCTCGCTCCCCCTCCTCTCGCTCCCCCTCCTCTCGCTCCCCCTCCTCTCGCTCCCCCTCCTCTCGCTCCCCCTCCTCTCGCTCCCCCTCCTCTCGCTCCCCCTCCTCTCGCTCCCCCTCCTCTCGCTCCCCCTCCTCTCGCTCCCCCTCCTCTCGCTCCCCCTCCTCTCGCTCCCCCTCCTCTCGCTCCCCCTCCTCTCGCTCCCCCTCCTCTCGCTCCCCCTCCTCTCGCTCCCCCTCCTCTCGCTCCCCCTCCTCTCGCTCCCCCTCCTCTCGCTCCCCCTCCTCTCGCTCCCCCTCCTCTCGCTCCCCCCTCCTCTCGCTCCCCCCTCCTCTCTCTCCCCCTCCTCTCTCTCCCCCCTCCTCTCTCTCCCCCTCCTCTCTCTCCCCCTCCTCTCTCTCCCCCCTCCTCTCTCTCCCCCCTCCTCTCTCTCCCCCCTCCTCTCTCTCCCCCCTCCTCTCTCTCCCCCCTCCTCTCTCTCCCCCCTCCTCTCTCTCCCCCCTCCTCTCTCTCCCCCCTCCTCTCTCTCCCCCTCCTCTCTCTCCCTTTCCTCCTCCCCTTCTCCTCCTACACCAATTCCCTCTGCATTCGCTGTCCCACTCCACCTGTCTCCCTCCTCCCCCCCCCCCAGCTCCCTCATGCTCTCTCTCTCCCCTCCCCTGCCTTACAGCTTCCACGTGTGCAGCGAAGGGCTGCGATAGGGTCTCTATCTCTCTCATATTCTAGCCCTGTTGATGGGGAAGGGATCACCCAACTGATGCTCCATCAGCAGCCATCACCAGCCCTGCTTGCTTCTGTCTTAAATTACAGACAGCTCTCCATGGGCCAAGCTGCGACCTCCCATCACTCCGACGTGAGGGGAGTGGGGCGGTCTGCTCCAGCAGAATCTATGTTTAAACAAGGGTCAAGGTTTTAAAATTCAGTGTTATCTCTTCTGCATCTGCTGCTGGTGACAGGGTGTGAGAAGGCAAAGTGGAGCCACCTCCTGCCACACTGAGGGACAGAGGGTCTCACTGCGGTGATGCAGGAATGGAGGGACCTCTCCCCATTGTGCTGTGTTGGGTTGGTGTGGTGTGGCAGCCCCTCTCGCCTGTGTCCCCACTGTGACCCGCGCAGTGTTGGAGGGACCCATCACCTTCTGTGAGCGGTGTGTTGAGGGGAGTAGGGAAGACTCCTCCCCTCCGTGAAGGGCCGAGGGAGTAGGTGGTCTCTCTGCCTGGGTCCCCCCCACCTTACTGACCCTTCCTCCTCTCCCCTTTAGCACCACACGTTCTATGACTTCATTGTGACGAAGGCAAGAGGCAAGAGTGGTGAGTGAAGCCCCTCTCCCCAGGAAAAGGCATCTGTGTGTGGGAGGTGGGGGGCAGTGTTATGGGGGACTGTTGAAGCTACCGCCCCCCCACCGGGTTATCCGTGATGGGGGAGGGGATGTATGTCTGGGTTCGGTGGTTGTGGGAGCCCATATCATTATGGGGATTGTGAGGGAGGGAGCCTGTCAGTGCAGGGGATGAATGAGGGGGAGCCCTTCGGGGTGGAGAATGGGTGGGGGTGAAACAACACCCCTGAGTTAACCCCCCCTCTCCCTCCTCCCCAGGTCCGCTGTTCAGTTTTGACGTCCATGAGGACGTGCGGCTGCTGAGTGACGCCACGGTGGAGAAGGACGAGGTGGGTCCCCTTCTGCTCCACCCCGTCCTCACCATGATCCGTCTCCCTCATCCTGTCTCCCCCTCCCCCTCCCCATCTCCCTCTTTTCCGCCCTCTCAACCCAAACTCCACCCAAATACCGCCCATCAGTCTCCCTGCTCCAGCCCCCCACCCCTCTTGAGAAGGAGAGAGTGGGGATAGATCAGGGCTCTCCAAGGCGTTCCCGTCCACGCCCTGGGCCTCAGCCATCTCCCATGGACTGGGTTTGGGGGGGAAGGGGAGGGGGAGTGTCGAAGAACTGACTGTCGCCCCCTTCGACCCGCTCTAGTCCACGCTGGCAAGGTCGTCCTGCGGAGCTGGTATGAGAAGAACAAACACATCTTCCCTGCCAGTCGCTGGGAGCCCTATGACCCAGAGAAAAAGTGGGACAAGTACACGGTGAGTGGAGGACGGGAGAGGGTGTGGTGCAGGAGGAGGAAGGGGAAGGGGAGGGAGGAAGAGGGGAGGGGGAGGAAGAGGGGAGGGGCAGTGAGGGAGCTCCTCTGGTGAAGGGTGGGTGAGGGGGCAGTGAGGAAGTTTCTCTGGGAGTGAATTGGCGGTGAGGGAGCTTTTCTAGGGGAAAGGGAGGGGTGAGGGATGTTCACTTGGGGAGGGGGTTCTGAGGGAACTCCTGGAGAGGAGAAGGAGGGGTGAGGGAGGCAGAGGGATTTTGGGGAAGGGGGTGAAGAAGCTCCTCTGAGGGGGGTGAGGGAGCTCCTCTGGGGGAGAGGGAGGATATCAAGGGAGCTCCTCTGGGGGAGAGGGAGTAGGTTAAGGGAACTACTCTGGCTGAGAGGGGAGAGGACTGAAGGAGCTCCTCTGGGGGAGAGGAAGGAGGTTCAAGGAGCTCCTCTGGTGGAGAGGAGGGTGAGGGAGCTCCTCTGGAGAGAGGGGAGAGGAGATGAGGGAGCCCCTCAGGGAGACAGGAAGGGGGTGAGGGAGGTCCTCAGGAGGAGAGGGAGGTGTGTGGGAGGGGCTAATGTCCTGACTTTCTCCCTCTCCCCTTTCAGATTCGGTAGAGGATCAGTCGACCCGGAGAACCCTCCCCAACCTCAGCCCTTCCCCAACTCCTCTCTTCCCTCTACACCGACCCATCCCCCACCCATTCTCTCTCCTGAACCCACCACCATCTCTCTTTCATTCCCAAACACTTTAGGGGGAGTGCCACGCTTTCAGAGAAACATTATATTGTGGGAGGGGCAGTGAGGAAGGAGCTCCGCATCGTGGGAGAGGTGGTGAGAGGAACTCTGCGCCGTAGGAGGGGTGGTGAAGGAGCTCTGCGGCATGGGAGGAGCGGTGAGGGAGCTCTGCGGCATGGGAGGGGTGGTGAGGGAACTCCACACCGTGGAGACCACTTCCCCGGCTGTCAGAGCCTTGGGGTGTCCTTGCTGGGATGGGGGATCCTCTGGGGAATGGGAGAAAATTCAAGGACGGTGGAATTTCGAGGACGATGGGACCTCGGGGACGGTGGGTGAGACCTCAGGCTGGTGGGACCTTGGGGTGGTGAGACGTTGAGCTGGCGGGACCCTCATGCTGATGGGACCTCGGGTGGTGGGACCCTTGTGCTGGTGGGATGTTGGGCAGGTGGGGCTTTGGGCTGGTGAGACCTTGAACTGGTGGGACATTGGTGTGGTGGGACCTCGGGCTGGTGTGCTGCGCGAACGTTGAGATGGGGACCACCTTGATATGTCCACTGCATCTGGGAGAAAAATAAACAGATTTTCTTGTTCAACTGTGTCGACTGTGTGTGGGTCTGAGACCCCACCCTACCCATCAACCCTTCCCACCCCATCCTATCTAATCCAACACCACCCTACCCAACCCACCTACCAATCCCATCCATCCCACTTCACCCCATCCCATCGCAACAAAGTCCACAAATCCTTCTATCACATAAACACATCCATCTTTCTAACACAGACGTACACATCTCTCACACATCCATCTCTCCCACACACATGAATCCATCTTTCTCACACATTCATCTCCCACAAACATCTCACGGTCATCCCTCTTTATCACGCGCATCCTTTCTCACACGCGCGTCCTTTCTTATACGCAATCTCTCACATGCAATCTTTTACACACATCCAACTTTTTCACACACATACATCTTTCTCACATACACTCATCCATCTTTCTTGTATCCATCTTTCTCATTCACACGAACGTCCATCTTTCTCTCACACTCACATCCATGTACTCTCACGCACACATATTCATCTTTCTCACACACATCCATCCATCTCTTTCACATACAAGAATTCATCTTTCTCACACACACATCAATCTTTCTCACATACACATCTCCACACTCTCTCTCTCACACACACACACACCACTTACAGCCAGGGACATTTTTTCACACAGAATTGCACATTTAGACAGACATGCTCTCAGTGCATGTAAACACCTTCCATGAACAGGGACATAAAAGTGAACAGATGCCCACTTTGAGAGACAGGTCCCGGCACAGATGAAGCCTGGGCCTTAAATGAAGTAGTGACAACACAGATCTGTCCAAGCTTTTCCCTGTTCCTCTGAGGTTGATTCCTACGTACTTCCTGGAGTGAAAATCAATTTGTAGCCCCAAGGGTGTTTTTAATATGTTAAGGTGTTAATTTTTGGAATGTGGAACGTTTCCTGTAATTACATTTCAGACCAAAGCTCCCTCTGCACCATCCTATCACACACTCCCAGGGTCTGACCCAGAGTGAAACTACCTCCGCACCGTCCTAACACACACTCCCAGAGTCAAACCCAGAGTGAAACTCCCTCTGCACCGTCCTAACACACACTTCCAGGGTCTGACCCAGAGTGAAACTTCCTCCGCACTGTCCTAACACACACTCCCGGGGTCAGACACAGAGGATCTCCCTCTGCACCGACCCATCACACACTCCGGGGTCAGGAAGACATTGAATTGATCTTGTTTTTCTGGAGTGGAGAAGGATGGAGGGAGACCTTTTGAAGATACACGGAAATGTGCAATGGTTCACTTGGCAGCCTCTCCCCCTCCCCACTGAGGAAACTGGGGATTTTAATCTAAATCAGCTCCTCACTCTGAGGTGAGTCTTTGGGATTCCCTGTCACCACAGGTTATGGGGGACCACAGTGGAATGTCAGTGTATTGGGGAGATGGTTGTAGGGCCCAAGGAACGCCAGGTGAGAGAATGGCTCCCTCCGCAAAGGGGATTTACGGTTGTATTGGGCCACAGATCACAAGGGTAATGGAGTCCAGAGGAGCAGCGGGCCAAAGAGTGCAGGGCTCCAGAAATGGGGAGAACAGCCCCCCCCCCCACCCCGTTGAGAAGGAGAAGCATGGAAGGCAATTCTGCAGGGAAGAGGACTGCAATGAGGGTTGAGCGAGGGTTTCAATGGCTGGTGGACTTGCAGGCAGCTCACGGGGACCCGGTAATGCAACCAAGTTTCGAGGGCACTGAGGGCTCCTTGACCATGTTGGAGCTTCAGATCTGGAGCTCGGGGTGGCCAACGGATTGAGCAGGAGTCTGTGTAGCGGCAGGAGTGCTGCAGGTGAATCCACACGCACTTGGTATCTCTGAAGGGACTCTCCCAGTTTCTCCCACGAAGGGAGCCAGGCAGTGCCCATGGTGAAAAGTGAATTGTGTTCTGTACATTTTCTGTGGCAATTAAAGGACTCCTTTGAGGGGCATTGGGGTTGGCTGGAGATGATTGGGGCATTGCATGTGTCCGTGTCAGTCCGTGACCAGAAAAGTAGAGGATGGTTGTGGTGAAGAAGGCAGACACTGCTGTCCATTTCAGGGGGAACAGAATATGGACAAACACAGAGGATTATGGGAGTGGTTCTCAACCTTATTCTGTCCACTCACATCCCACCTCACGTAATCCCTATACCATCAGGGCCATGTAATCAGTGATGGGTTGCTTAAGGTGGGATATGAGTTGGAAGGGAAGGTTGAGAATCCCTGCTCTCGACCAAATTGTTACTGAGATATTTTTGAGAAAAATTGCCATTGGCCCATTTTCTTGGGAGATCTGAAAATGTGTACATAATGAGTCAATGAGGGACGATTAAAACAGTGGTTTTCAAACTTTTTTTCTTTCTGGGGGATGGGGAAAGGGGTCTGCAGGACAGGGAGGGGAATCTAGGGGACAGGGAGGGGGTGTGGAGGTGAATCTAGGATCAAGGAGACGTGGATGTGTGAAGGATGGGGAGGGGTCTGGAGGATGGGGAGAGGGGTCTGAGGGACAGGAAAGGCTCTGGGATGGGGAGGGTGATGTGAGGCACAGGGAGAGTGATCTGGAGGATGGAGAGGGGTTTGAAAGGGAGGGAGGTCTAGAGGATCAGGAGAGGGGTCTGGGGACGGAGTCAGGAGGTGGTGTGAGAGATGGGGAGACAGAGAGGGGTCTGGGGGAGCATGAAGGAGGGTATGGGGAATGGAGAGGAGGGTGTGATGGATAGGGAGGGGGTCTGGGGGACAGGGAAGGGTGTGGGTGACAGGGATGGGTTATGGGGGACAGGGAGTGGGGCGGGAGGGGATCATGTGAGGGAAAGGACAGTGAGACTGGTCCACAAACCACTCCTCTGTAACAGATGGCCCCGGTGCAGACTCCCGACCCAGTGGACCTGACCCCAGCCCATCTGTGCAGGTTGGAACAGGACCCCTGAGGTCAGTGACCCCTTTATCAGGGGGGTAAGGGAAAACCGCCCTCTGTGTGAGGGAGGGAGAGGGGGAGGTGAAGAAGTGATGTCTGTCCAGCCGTGAGCTGTTCCAAGATGAGGAGAGATTTTCTGGCCCGAGGCTCTTAAATGGGACATAAATCAGAAATGCATGCTTGTTTATGAAAATTCTCTCTCTGTTCCAAGGCATCGATAATTCTGCCTGGCTCGTCTGCGCCTGGATATGTCAATTAGAAGACACCAGTCCCCACTGACAAGGAAATGATATATACCAGCTCCAGGAACACTCCCAAGCTCATTGACAGGTTACAGTTAGAGACAATCTGATGGTGTTCACCCATTCACCAGATGTCATTCTCCCTCACAATGTACCCTGATCCCCATCCCCCTCCCTGTCCCTTCAGTCCCCTACATCCCTCCCTGACTCTATAGCCCCCATCCCCTACAACCCTCCATTACTCTGTTATGCCCCCTGTCCCCTACACCCCTCCCCATCTCTGTAACCCACTCACATCCCCTACACCCTTTTGTTTCTGTAACCACCTCCAGTGCTCAACATCTCTCCCTGTCTCTGTAAACCCCTCCAATCCCTTACATCCCTACCTGTCTCTGTAACCCTCTCATCACCCTTATACCCCTCCTGTCTCTGCAACCCCCTCCTGTCCCTACACTCCTCCCTGTCTCTGCAACCCCCTCCTGTCCCCGACACCTTTCCTGTCTCTGTAACACCCTCTGGTCCCCTACACCCCTCCCTGTCTCTGTAACCCCCCCCCCCCTTGCACCCCTCCCATTTCCTGTAAGGAGGGAGGGTCAGGTTCAGGGTCAGGGAATGAGGGTCTGGTTCTGGGTCATTCAGGGGTGTAAAGGTGAGATCCTCTCTACCTCCCTCCAGGTTGGGCGGGGACATCTTCCCAGTGCCTGTGTGTCCTCCTGCCTCATCAGCCGCAGAGGCAACCCTCCTACTGAGGTTCCACCTGCATCTCTGCCACCTGATTCCTGTGCATTCCTCACATGAGGCAGGGTCTGCGGGTTCAGGTCTCCAGTGTCACAGGGTGGAGTAAGGAGAAGACCTTTCAGCCTAGCCATCCCAAACTGATCCTGTGGCTTGTGTTCACTGTAGGTCCCTCGGCACCTTTCCCATTCACTGTCCCCATGCCTGCCCTGGGAAATAGGTGCTAACTGTCCACCCTCTCTATGCCTCTCAGAATCTTGTCGACCTCTATCGTCTCCTCTCATCCTTCTTTGCTCCAGAGAAAAGTCCCAGCTATGCTAACCTTGCCTCATGAGACTTGTTTCCCAATCAAGGCAACATCCTGGTGAATCTCCTCTGCTCCCTTTCCAGTATTCACATTCCCATCATGAGGTGACCAGAACTGAACACAATCCTCCAAGTGGGGTCTCACCAGAGATTTGTCGAGTTGCAACAAGACCTTTCAACTCCTGAACTCAATCTTCTGACTAATGAAGTCCAGTGGCCCATAGGCTTTCTTAACTATTTCTCAGTCTGCGCGGCAACCTTGAAGGATGTGTGGATTTGGACCCCAAGGTCCTTCTGTTCATCCACATGGTTAAGTAACCAACCATTAACTTAGCCTTCTGGTTAGTCCTTCCAAAATGCATCACCTCACACTGATCCAGATTGAACCCCATCTTCCACTTCTCTGCCCAACTCTGCATCCTGTATATATCCTGTTGTAACCTACAACAACCTTCAGCTCCATCCGCAACTGCTTCAACCTTCGTGTCATCCGCAAACTTACTGACCTGTCCTTCCACCTCTTCGTCCAGGTCATTTATAAAATTTGCAAAAAGCAGGGGTCCCAGAACCACTCCACTAGTCCCTGACCTCCACTCACCACTGTGCCCGATATTCCAAACGTGGTCTCACTTCTGCCTTGCAGTTGTATGGCCCTGCTAAGATTCCCTGGCACGTTTGAGTGTTGCACTGAACCCCAGCATCTTCAGACATTAACTCCGGGAGTTTCCCATGCTGGAACTTGCCAAAGTCCTTGAAGACACCCTGTCCTCATCAAACCTTTCGGCCAAACCACTCAATCAAGTTTGTGAGGCAGGATTTTATACAAACACACACACACACACACACACACACACACACACACACACACACACACACACACACACACACACACACACACACACACACACACACACACACAGCATTGAGCAGGATGAGATAGGACTTCCTTGTCACCTATGCAAGTCCAATGCAGACACACCTAAATTCTGACACAGGAGTATAAGTGAATCAGACATTTTCAATCATTTTCTTTCCACTCACAAACCACCTTAAGTAATCAGAATCAGGATTTATGGTCATGAACAAGTCATGAAATTGGGTGTTTTGTGCAAACATTCATTTTCTAACCATCTTTCAACATTACTATAAAAATTTAAAATTATAGTGAACGAAAAGTGAGGCGGTCTCTGGTTCATTGCTCATTCAGGAATCTGATGGCAGCAGTGAAAAAGCTGTCCTTGTGCTCGTCTTCAGGCTCCTGAACCTTTTCCCCAATTGTAGCAGAGTGATGGGGTGGGGGGGGGGGGGTCCTTTGAGGATAAAGGCTCTACTTTTTTAAGACGTCCATGTCAATGTCCTCAATGGAGTGAAATCTGGTGCCTGTGATGTTGCAGACTAGGTTAACAACACTCTTGGGTTTATTCTTATCCTGAGAGTTGGTGCCTCCATACAAGGCAGTGATGCAAACTGCCAGAAAGCTCTCCACAGTACACCTGTAGAAGTTTATGAGAGTCTTCAGTGATGTACCAGATCTCCTCAGACACCTCACAAAGTGTAGCCGCTGGCAAGCCTTCTTCATGATGACATCAACGTGGACAGATCCTTGGAGATGTTGACCCCTAGGAATTTTAAGTTCTTGACCCTCCCCAGATGAGGACTGGGTCACATTCCCTTACTAATCACAGAGCACCTATGGCATAGGGATTACTTAAGGTGGTACGTGAATGGAAAGAAAAGGTTTGAAAATCCTCTGCAAATTACCTCAGTGGGTGGTGAGGCATTGATTGTATGGATGGACAGGGCTGAAATAGAAACGCGATGGGGCATTGTTTCAAGGTGCTGGGATGGATGTGAGACATGGGTTCTTCACACAGAGAGCAGTGGGTTCCTGCAATGTGCTGCTAGCCACTGTGGTGGAGGCAGGGACAACAGGACCTTTGAACGGACTATTGGTTAGATCTGAGAAATACGAGGCGGGGGGGTTAAAGTTGGAAAACACGGTGACTGCTGATCATGAGGTGGGGAAAAAAGTGTGTATGAATGTGCCAAAACTGAAATAGTGGTGAAGGATTGAAAATGGCAGATGGATAAAGTTGGAGCCCATCACATTTCAGTGGTCCCAGGTCAGAGTCCTTGATGGGCTTGGTTTGCCATCCTCTCTGCCTCTTGGTGCACTGGAGTCTTCTAACCAGCTGATGTGGAGAGACCCTCCTTGGTCGGGGACCCCTCCTTGGTTTGGGAGACTCCCCCTTGGACAGGGACCCCTCCTTGATCAGGAAACACCCGCCCCCCCAGCCTTGGTTAGGAACTCCCCTCTCGGTTGGTGGCACCCCCTCGTTTGGGGAGACCCCTCTCGATCAGGAAGACCCTCCTTGGTGAGGGAGCCTACCTGACTGAGGAAGCCCCCTAGGTGAGGGATCCTCAATTAGGGAGAACCTCCCAGTTGAGGGAGCCCCCCGACTGAGGAAGACCAGGCTGAGGAAGCCCCGTGGATGAGGGAGACCCCCGACTGAGGGGCCCTGGGTAGAGGGAGCCACTCTGATTGAGGGAGCCCTGGGTGAGGGTATCCCCTAGGGAAGGGAGCCTCCCCGGTTGAGTGATCCCGGGGTAAGTAAGCCCCTGAGTGAGGGCGCACCCCGGGCGAGGGAACCCCAACACGGGGGTTGGGAAGGAGGGCCAGCCCTCGGGAGTGAGGTGGGGATACCTCCGTCCCCAACCAGCCTGGACCGAGTCTCCCCTGGGTGCGGAGTTAGGTCCCAGACCGGCCACTGCCTCCAAGCACCCTCCCCTCGACTCGCGGGACCCCTTAGCCTGAGGGGCCCCTTCCTCAGGGGTGAAGGCTCCAGCACCCCATCCCCTGCCAAATTAAGGTTGCACACCTGTTATTGCGGCTCGGGGCGCCCCGCTTTAAGAGGAGCGCCAGTCCCGGCGGCCGCCCTTTCATTAAACGCCGGGCCGGACCATTCTAAGATGGGGGCAGGGGGACAGGGAGCTCACACCCCATTCCCCCGCCCAGTTAAAGCTGAAACCGTCCCCCTATCTTATAGGGTAGGGGAAAAGGGAATGGAGGGAAGTAGAGCGGGGAGGGCCTAAGAGCTGGACCAGGAAGGGGGAGGGTTGGAAATAGGAGGTGGGCGAGGGCAGAGCACCCCCGGCCTCGACGATGGATTAGCCCTTCCTTAAAGGGGCACCACCACCCCCCCTCCCTTTCCCCGGAGCTGGGAAGGAAGACGAGCAACACAACAGGTACGTGGCCCCCGGGATCCGTGCCAGCCGAAGGGAGAGAGGGGAGCTGCTCTCTTTTCAACCCCCGCCCTCAAGCTCCCCAAACCTTCCTCACCAACATATCTGTCTCTGCTGATGTTCCTCTCCGAAAAAACTATTGCACATCTGTCGGCTCGTTTGCAGATTTGTACCGGCGCTTCGTTTCTCAGACGGGGTTTTCCCTCTGCAGTTTAATGGCCATTCTCCACCGTATTCCGCTTTGTTATACTCATTTCGTCTGCATCAAACCCTCTCCCTCGCTCCTTTGAGCGATCCCGGGCGTTGGGTGGCCACCCCGCTCTCCCAGGGACTCTTTGCCTCTCCCCTCCCCTCTTGACCCCCTTCATTTGCCCTGCTAATCTCCACCCATCCCCCGGGGGACAATAGGCTTGCTGATGGGTCAAGGAGAGAGGTAGGGTAGGGGGTTGGGAGGTCGTCAAAGGGCAGAGAGCAGGTCTGGAGGCTCGTACCCGATGCCAGGGTCCCTCCCCCCTCTTTCTTCCCTGCTCCGCCGCCAGGGACCCTTCCCACCCTTCCCCTTCTACAAATGCCAGGGTCACTTCCACCTCTTCTCTCCTGATGCAGGGACACTTCCCACCCTCCTCACCTTCTCTCCTGATGCTAGGGACCCTTCCCATCGAGAGGTGACCCACCCCCACCCCCACCCCCACCACTTTCTCTCCCTGCTCCCAATGCCAGGGTCCCTTCCCATCCTTTTCTCTCCCCTGCTCCCAATGCCAGGGTCACCCCACAGAAAGGTGAGGCCCTCCCACCTTCTCCTTTCGTCCAGAAAGATCAGGAGAAGGGATTGGCCAGAGGGTTGGGGAGAGAGGGGCAGAGAAAAGGATGAGAGCTGAGGGAGGGACCTGGACTATGACATGGGCAGGAGAGGGGAAAGGAGAGAGGGGGAAAAGAGTGGATTTGAGAAAGGGTGATTGAGGGAGGGGAAAGAGATGAGATGAGAGGGCAGGATGTGTGTGTTAGATGGGGGAGGGAGGAGGAAGATGGTGGAGAGCAGGTGGATCAGGGCCTGTGGGGAAAGGGGAACTGTTTTGGAACCAACACTCTCGACCTTTACTCTGTACTCTGGTTGGAATGTGTGTAAGGGCATCCAACACTCAGGCTCAGAGTGTGCGTATACACACACAGGCATATATGCAGAAAGGCGCAGACTTGCATGTGCATGCTGAACACAGACACACACACTGGCCAAGTGCAGAAACACACACCCCACACACAATGAATGTATGTACACACATGCCAAACGCAGATAAAAAACATGCATCCACATGCAGAACGCTGACAACACACATGCCCCCGAGCACTGGCACACATATGCACATAAACAGGCTTGTGCACAAGCAGGCACACACACACACAGATGTACAGACATGCACACAAACACACATAACACATGCACACGCACAGACTCACAGTCACAGACTAGCACACAGACACATATATAGACACAGACACACAAACATGCCCAGATCTTGCTCACACTCTCACCAGATCACACTCAGCCCTACAGTGTGCACACACACAAGACCAGACCACTGGGGAGGTTCCTGACTGATGTCCCTGTTGACCCCACCTGCATATGTGTGTGAGCAGTGGAGGGTCAGGGACTGGGAAACCTCCCTTCTCTCTCAGCCCTTCCTTTACTGTGGTTTCCACCCACCCCCCCCCCCCCCCCACATGCTCCGTGCCTCTCCCTGCATGTCTGAGTGTGGGCACCTGGGTCCTTGGCAATGGGCTGAGACAAGGGTGGGAATATGCTTTAATCCCAGCAGAGTGCTTGTGGAGAGAGTCAGGCTTCCAGGAGTCCCAGGGGGCTACTACCGCTGAAAGATTGAGCGAGTTATTTACTTATTGAACCATCTCGTCTGCAGGGACCTGAAGTCAGCCTGATGTCTCTGACTGAATGTGTGGGAGGAGAGCACAGGCTCATGGCAGGGTGTGGAAGACTCCAAGACAAAGGGGAGGCAAGGGAGAAGAACGGGTGGGGAGATCAACAGTCCAAGAGAGGGTGAGGAGATCGACAGTCAGAGAGAGGGAGAGGGGTGGGGAAATTGACAGAGAGGGGTGGGAGATTGACAGTCAGAGAGGGAGGGGGTCAGGTTCAGACACAGGGAACATGAATCAGATAGAGACTCCAACAGAGAGAGGGTGGGGATGAAGGGGACTGAGGATGAGGAATAGAAGATGAGAGATGGAAAGAGTGGGTGAGAGATGAAGAGAGGAGAGGGGGTAAGAGATGGAGGAGGGTGAGAGGCAGAGAGGGGGCGAGACAGAGGAGAGGTGAGAGACGGGGAGGGCAGGGCGAGAGACAGAGAGGCGTGAGAGACGGAGGATGAGAGAGAGAGAAGGGCAAGAGATGGAGTGAGAGACAGGGTCGAGAGATGGAGAGGAGAGGGGGCGAGAGACGGAGGGGGTGAGAGATGAGGGGGGGAGGGTGAGAGATGGAGAGAGAGGGAGGTCGAGAGATGGTGGGGGGGTCAGAGATAGATAGAGGAGGGGCAAGATGAGGGAGGTGAGAGTGAGGAGAGCAAGGGGAAAGTGAGAGGGAAGTGAGAGTGAGGGGGAGGAGTGATAGATGTGGGGAGGTCAAGAGGATATGTATTATATGTGCTATGCTTGTGTGTTTTGCACTGAGGACCAGAGAGCGGGTTTCATCAGGTGGTCCTTATGGAGAAGGGAGGGTGTGAGAGGAGGATGGAGAGAGGGAGCAGGAGGGGCAGAGGGGAGTAGTAGTGGAGGAGGTCAAGAACAAATTCCTAGGGTCAACATCTCCGAGGATCTGTCCTGGAGCCCCCCCCCCCCCACATTGATGCAATCACAAAGAAGGCTGGACAGTGGCTATACTTTGTGAGGAGTTTGAGGAGATTCGGTATGTCACCTAAGACTCTTGTAAACTTCTACGGATGTACCTTGGAGAGCATTCTGGCTGGTTGCATCACTGTCTGGTACAGAGGCACCAACTCTCAAGACAAACATTAACTCAAGAGGGTTGTTAACTGGGCCTGCAATATCACAGACACTAGACTACACTCCATCGAGGACATGATGTGGTGTCTTAAAAGAGCAGCCTTTATCCTCAAGGACCCCCGCCCGCCCCAGGCCATGCCCTCTTCACTCTGTTACCATCGGGGGAAAAGGTCCAGGAGCCTGAAGACGTGCGCTCAGCGGCACAAGAACAGCTTCTTCCCCTCCGCAGTCAGATTCCTGAATGATCAATGAACCACAGACACGGCCTCACTTTTGGAGCATTGTTATTTTTACAGTTATGTTGTAAGATGGTTATAATGTGAATATTTTCCCTGTGACGCTGCCGCAAAAAGACAATTTCATGACTTGTTCGTGACAATAAATCCTGATTCTAACTCTGATCCTCTCTTGCCAGGAATGAGTGGCGGACTGCCAGCACGGTGATCCTGGCCCCATTAGAGACAGGACTCGCAGCAAAGGTGATCCCTGTCTTGCCCCGCCCGCACCCAGGAGAGGCGGTTCCTGTTCCTGCCCCGCCCCCCCCGCGGAGGCGGTCCCCCCCGCGGAGAGGCGGTCCCTGCCCACCCCCCCCCCACCGCGGAGAGGCGGTCCCTGCCCACCCCCCCCCACCGCGGAGAGGCGGTCCCTGCCCACCCCCCCCCCCACCGCGGAGAGGCGGTCTCTGCCCACCCCCCCCACCCCCTCCCCCCCGCGGAGAGGCGGTCCCTGCCCACCCCTCCCCCCACCGCGGAGAGGCGGTCCCTGCCCACCCCCCCCCCACCGCGGAGAGGCGGTCCCTGCCCACCCCCCCCACCGCGGAGAGGCGGTCCCTGCCCACCCACCCCACCGCGGAGAGGCGGTCTCTGCCCACCCCCCCCACCGCGGAGAGGCGGTCTCTGCCCACCCCCCCCCCACCGCGGAGAGGCGGTCCCTGCCCACCCCTCCCCCCCGCGGAGAGGCGGTCCCTGCCCACCCCTCCCCCCGCGGAGAGGCGGTCCCTGCCCACCCCTCCCCCCCGCGGAGAGGCGGTCCCTGCCCATCCCCCCCCCGCGGAGAGGCGGTCCCTGCCCACCCCCCACTCCCCACTCCGCCGGGTCCCGATGGAGACCAGCGTCCTGGGCTTCGTGCTCTGGGCAGCGGCCACCTCGCCCGCCGCACCTTCACGCCGCCGGCCGGCACCGGCCTCTCCCACCTGGCGTCCGACCCCGCCACCGGCAACCTGTACGTGGGCGCCGCCAACCACGTCTTCAAGCTGGCGGCTAACCTGAGCGAGCTGCGGCGCCACCTGACCGGCCCGGTGGACGACAACCCGGCTGCTACCCGCCGCCCACGGTGCGGGCCTGCTCGCAGGGTCTGGCGCCACTGGCCAACCTCAACAAGCTGCTGCTGCTCGACGCCCGCGCCGGCCGCCTCCTGGCGTGCGGCAACCGCCTGGCAGGGCGTCTGCCAGCTCCTGCGGCTCCGCGACCTCTTCAAGCTGGCCGAGCCGCACCACCGCAAGGAGCACTACGTGTCCAGCGTGAGGCAGGCCGGCGACGCCGCGGGGGTCTTGGTGCCCGATCCCGCCGAGCCGGGGGCCAGCTTGCTGTTCGCCGGCGCCCCTATCGCCGGCCGCTCCGAGTATTTCCCCACGCTGGCCAGCCGCCGGCTCCCCCGGCTGGCCGAGGATGCCCGCATGCTGTCTCTGGTGTACCAGGACGAGTTTGTGTCGTCCCAGCTGCGCGTCCGTCCGACACGCTGGCCAGATTTCCCTCCTTCGACATCTACTACGTCCACGCCTTCTCCAGCTCGCCCTTCGTCTTCTTCGTCACCCCTGCAGCTCGACACCGAGCTCTCCGCTCCCGGCACCGCCGGCGCCTTCTACACGTCCAAGCTGGTGCGCCTGTGCGCCGCTGACCCCCGCTTCTATTCCTACCTGGAGTTCCCCATCGGCTGCAGCCGGGCAGGCGTCGAATACCGGCTGGTGCAGGCGGCCGGCTTGGCCAGCGCGGCCCCCGGCTGGCCCGCTCCCTGGGACTGGCGGCCGGCGAACCGTTGCTGGTGGCTGCATCAGCCGGGGCCAGAAGCGACGGGCCGAGCCGGCCGCCGACCTCGCTACTCTGCTCTTCACCTTGGCCTCGGTGAGCCGGCGCATGAGGGAGAGGATTCGCTCGTGTTACCGGGGTGAGGGGCATCTCTCGCTGCCCTGGCTGCTCAACAAGGACCTGTTGTGCATCAACTCGGTGAGTTGAGTTGGGTGGGGTGGGGATGGGGGTGGGAGTCCACCAGGAGCTGTGAGGTTTCTGCAGGACGGCGAGTCCACCTTGACCCCTGTTCGCCACTCGTCCCAGTGTTCCCCCTCTCTCCCTTTCCCTATGACCCTCGCTCTCCCCGTCCACGCGACCCCCATCTCCCCGTCCCTGCGATCCCCCCTCTCCCCGTCCCCGCGAACCCCCCCTCCCCGTCCCCACGAACTCTCCCCGTCCCCAGCGAACACCCCCTCTACCTGTCCCCGCGAACCCCCCCTCTCCCCGTCCCCGCGATCTCCCGTGCCCGCGAACCCCCCTCTCCCGTGCCCGCGAACCCCCCTCTCCCCGTGCCCGCGAACCCCCCCTCCCCGTGCCCGCGAACCCCCTCTCCCCGTGCCCCGCGAACCCCCCTCTCCCCGTGCCCGCGAACCCCCCTCTCCCCGTGCCCGCGAACCCCCCTCTCCCCGTTCCCGCGAACCCCCCTCTCCCCGTGCCCGCGAACCCCCCTCTCCCCGTGCCCGCGAACCCCCTCTCCCCGTGCCCGCGAACCCCCTCTCCCCGTGCCCGCGAACCCCCCTCTCCCCGTGCCCGCGAACCCCCCTCTCCCGTGCCCGCGAACCCCCTCTCCCCGTGCCCGCGAACCCCCCTCTCCCCGTGCCCGCGAACCCCCCTCTCCCCGTGCCCGCGAACCCCCCTCTCCCCGTGCCCGCGAACCCCCTCTCCCCGTGCCCGCGAACCCCCCTCTCCCCGTGCCCGCGAACCCCCCTCTCCCCGTGCCCGCGAACCCCCCTCTCCCCGTGCCCGCGAACCCCCCTCTCCCCGTGCCCGCGAACCCCCCTCTCCCCGTGCCCGCGAACCCCCTCTCCCCGTGCCCGCGAACCCCCCTCTCCCCGTGCCCGCGAACCCCCTCTCCCCGTGCCCGCGAACCCCCCTCTCCCCGTGCCGCGAACCCCCTCTCCCGTGCCCGCGAACCCCCTCTCCCGTGCCCGCGAACCCCCCTCTCCCCGTGCCCGCGAACCCCCTCTCCCCGTGCCCGCGAACCCCCTCTCCCCGTGCCCGCGAACCCCCCTCTCCCCGTGCCCGCGAACCCCCCTCTCCCCGTGCCCGCGAACCCCCTCTCCCCGTGCCCGCGAACCCCCCTCTCCCCGTGCCCGCGAACCCCCCCTCTCCCCGTGCCCGCGAACCCCCCTCTCCCCGTGCCCGCGAACCCCCCTCTCCCGTGCCCGCGAACCCCCCTCTCCCCGTGCCCGCGAACCCCCCTCTCCCCGTGCCCGCGAACCCCCCTCTCCCCGTGCCCGCGAACCCCCTCTCCCGCGAACCCCCCTCTCCCCGCGAACCCCCCTCTCCCCGCGAACCCCCCTCTCCCCGCGAACCCCCCTCTCCCCGCGAACCCCCCTCTCCCGCGAACCCCCCTCTCCCCGCGAACCCCCCTCTCCCGCGAACCCCCCTCTCCCCGCGAACCCCCCTCTCCCCGCGAACCCCCTCTCCCCGCGAACCCCCCTCTCCCCGCGAACCCCCTCTCCCCGCGAACCCCCCTCTCCCCGCGAACCCCCCTCTCCCCGCGAACCCCCTCTCCCCGCGAACCCCCCTCTCCCCGCGAACCCCCTCTCCGCGAACCCCCTCTCCCCGCGAACCCCCCTCTCCCCGCGAACCCCCCTCTCCCCGCGAACCCCCCTCTCCCCGCGAACCCCCTCTCCCGCGAACCCCCCTCTCCCGCGAACCCCCTCCCCGCGACCCTCTCCCGCGAACCCCCTCTCCCGCGAACCCCCTCTCCCCGCGAACCCCCCTCTCCCCGCGAACCCCCCTCTCCCCGCGAACCCCCCTCTCCCCGCGAACCCCCCTCTCCCCGCGAACCCCCCTCTCCCCGCGAACCCCCCTCTCCCCGCGAACCCCCCTCTCCCCGCGAACCCCCCTCTCCCCGCGAACCCCCCTCTCCCCGCGAACCCCCCTCTCCCCGCGAACCCCCCTCTCCCCGCGAACCCCCCTCTCCCCGCGAACCCCCTCTCCCCGCGAACCCCCCTCTCCCGCGAACCCCCCTCTCCCCGCGAACCCCCCTCTCCCCGCGAACCCCCTCTCCCGCGAACCCCCCTCTCCCCGCGAACCCCCCTCTCCCCGCGAACCCCCCTCTCTCCCATTCCTGTAACTCTCCCTCCCATCTCCCTGAGCAACTCCCTATTCCTATGACTCCCTCTGGTACCCTCACCCATCCCCATGCAAATCTGGTATCGGGGAGGGCAGATCCTGGGACTGAGAGTGAAAATAGTTGGGGGGAATGAGAAGGGGACGGGTGGGTGGGCGGAAACCGGGGACAGGAGTGAGGAGATCCGGGGACTGAGACAAGTGGAATCCGGCAACGGGTTAGGGGGGATATCTGGGGACCGAGTTGGGGCTTAGGAGAGATCAGGGATGAATCTACAGCCACTCGTGCAGAGGCAGCTGCCTCCAGCTCTCAAGCCTCACTCTCCTGGGACTGTTTAGGATGAGTGATGGATGTTTCGAACCTGAGAGTCTGCGTAGTTGATTGTCTTAAGTGCTCCTCCGAGACTTGAGAGATGGAAAGCACATCCCAATTCAGCAACATCGTTCATAAAACTCAGACTCAAAACTAAACACACACACACAGTCCATTCACACACTCCCATGGTCAGACACAGAGTGAAGCTCCCTCCACACTGTCCATTCACACACTCCCGGGTCAGACCCAGAGTGAAACTCCCTCCGCCCAGTCCATTCACACACTCCCATGGACAGACACAGAGTGAAGCTCCCTCCACACTGTCTCATCACACACTCCCGGGTCAGATACAGAGTGAAACTCCTTCCACACCGTCTCATCGCAGACTTCTGGGCCAGACACAGAGTGAAGCTTCCTCTGCACCGTTCCATCACACACTCCCAGGGTCAGGTGAAGGGTAAATGGGATTCCTTGTGTTCTTTAACTGTGAGATGAGTAAATTTTTGGAAATTTTAAGGCACGGTTAGGTCAAATCAGGCAGAGCA